>NC_086099.1:73749894-74053727 GCF_963921235.1 Mobula hypostoma | reverse complement strand
GTCCTGCTATTTGAAATCCACCCTGCTTAAGCATACCCAGGCATGCCTGAATAAAATGGAAAACTTTACAGCTTGCTTTGTGGGCAACATTTTAATTAACTTGACTTATGAATTGAAATCATAAATATAAGCAGTTTCAAAATTACATTGCGATTTTTATGATCAGCAACTCAAAATCCATAAAATACAGCCAAAAGAATTCAGAAAGCAAAATCTTCGTTGTCTAGTGTAAATGGATTTTATACACTGAGCAGATTGAGCAGTATATTTTAGTAAATTAAATAGCCAATGAGAAACAAGTACCAATTTTGCTGAGTTCATTGGGTTTACAGGCATACAGTTTACTTTGGAGTTTGACTGCCCCAAACAAACCAACAGAAATGAGTTTAGTTTACACTGTCAAAGTAATGCAGGAATATTTAGAACCAAAGCCACTGATGATTACGGAACTCTTTAGGTTTCATAAGCAAAATGCAAAAGAAGGGGAGTCCATTTCAGCATATGTGGCTGAATTAAAGAGATTGGTTGAGCATTGTCAGTTCAGTAATGGGCTTAATGATGCATTGGTTGATTGTTTGGTTTGTGGAATCATAAAAGAAATCATTCAAAACAACTACTAACTGAAGCACAACTTACACTTAAACAAGCATTTGCAATCACTGTTTCAATGGAAATCACAGTCAGAGATACAATTCAGTTGCAGTCAGGAATGAAAGTGAGGACGATCAAAATTGTAAGATCTAAACAGAAACCAGCCTGACCATACAAATTGTGTTATCACTGTGTCAAGGGCCCTCATACACCAGACCAATGCAGGTCTAACGGTGAATTCTGCAGAATGTGCAACAAGGTAGGACACAGACAAAAGTCTGTTGTGGAGACAAAACTAAATGCTCTACACAGGGAAGATAAAAGGCTAAAGTGTCAAGTTGCAGTTTCAAAAAAGAACATTAATCTGCATGCTTTTGATGAAAAACCTGATAATGGTGACAGTGATGCAGGACTGGTTACCCTTGAGATTTACAATGTGAAAGCTAACAATTGACCACTAGTATAGCTTACACCAGAAATGAATGGCAAATTAATTAAAATGAAATTGGACACTGGACCTCCTGTTTCAGTCATTTCATAAAAATGAGTTTGAACAGTACTTCAAAGATACTAAACTGAAGTCTACAGATATCCAGCTAAGAATTTATACTGGAGAAAAAGTAACTCCTGTAGGAAGGACTTTCATGACAGTGAAGTACAATAACCAACAAGCCATATTGAACTTGTATGTGGTACAAACAGGTGGACCAGCATTTTGGGTTGTGATTGGCTGAGACAACTGTAACTTGTTTTGAGATTCATCCACCATTTGCATGCCACATCCCTACAATGAAGTCAACTGAAAGTGAATTAAGAAAGGTACTGGATTATGCCACATCTGTCTCCATGCTGAACACCATGAAATGTTTCCCACCATTGGACAAACAGGTGTTGGTGCTAACATCTGTGCCTCTGGTTTGAAAAAAATATCGGACCAAGGAAGGACCATGCTGCTCAGAGGAAGCATGAAAGTGACAAAAGCACTGGTCAGACTAGAACAGCTTTTGTAGGTAACATATCTGAGAAAGCTTCTGATACATTCATTAAGCAGTTACTTGCAAAATGTGGCTTGTTTTTAAGTTGGAAGATAGTTCAAGGAGCTTCAGGAAAGTTGTAAGCATTCAGCTTTCGTGAGTATAAAGAACCAGAATCTATTCTATGTGCTTAAAGGAGGAGAAGATGGCAGCGCGACAGCAGCGCGTGCGGCCTCTCTAGTGAATGATATCTGTAATCTGTCAAGTAGGGTACCATGCACAATTCTGATTTCATGGAGACAGACGTGAGAGTACGGAGGAACATCTGGAAAATTTCTGAAATGCCCACTTTGCTGCCGCTGCTACTGTGTGGTAACTGGAATCTTTGAAGCAGAAGGCCCCGAATCCTCGACTTTGCTTGTTTCAGCGGCTGGGGATAGGTCGAAGGCACTCGGCAGAGGATGGCGTTCGGGAGGCTGTATCAGAGGGACTGGTCGGAGGCTCGAAGTTTTCAGATGGACGGACTCAGTGTCGGTTGTGGTCGGCTGCTTCCAAGGCATCGGCAAGTTGATGGTGCCTGGAGGTTTATGGCAGGAAGTTTCTCCCTTTTGCCTCCTGCTATCAGGGACTCGGGAGTCGATCGACTTGGGGACTTTGAGACTTTATTTTTACCGTGCCCATGGTTTGTTCTTCATCAAATTATGGTATTGCTTTGCACTGCTGTAACTATATGTTATAATTATGTGGTTCTGTCAGTGTTAGTCTTTGGTTACTCCTGTTTTCTGTGATATCACTCCAGAGAAACATTGTATCATTTCTTAATGCATGTATGCATTTCTAAATGACAATAAAAGAGGACTGAGTGTTCTAAAGGTTGTTGCATGAACTTCAATTGGGAGATAAAAAGCTGCTTTTATCTTCCTTGTGTAGAGCATTTAGTTTTGTCTTCACAACAGACTTTTGTGTGTGTCCTACTTTGTTGCATATTCTGCAAGATTCACCCTTTGACCTGCATTGGTCTGGTGTATGAGGACCCTTGACACAATGGTGATTCTTGAGATGATGAGGAAATCAAGAGGAGAGATCAGATCATAAAGGGAGCCATAGAAGGATTAATAAGAGAATATTCCAGTGAACTATGTAAATCCTCCTTCCCAGATGCACATACTAGAAGAAAATTAACTCCTACAATCACCATGGAGGAGACCTCTGAACGCAAGGTTGTTTCACAAGCTGAGCAGTCCCCCTTGTCAGGAAAGGCATTACCCCACAAGAGTAAGAATGTTTCCATAGTGATGAAATCTTTTGGCCTGAATGGGACAATTTTTAAAAATTACTATGCTGTAGATGTATGTATAATAGTTGCATTATATAGTATATACGGTGTACATAGTTGAGGTGCATTCTATGTCGAGTTGAGTTTATAAATAAGCAGGGAGGAGTGTTGAGTAATATTTGAGTAATCTTGTATATATATATTGGTTGATTGAGCATTCTTGTTTGTTTAAATAATTTGTTATGGTTTACATGTACAAATATGTAAATTGTATATATCATTACGCTACCAAGTGATCCATGGGCTCCTCAAAAGTCATCTCAAAGCCAGACCCACATTTCAGACTCCTCCATCTTTGTTTGAATTAGTTTAATATTTTGAAGTTACAAAACATAGCACTATCCAGCCTGCTGTCAGCACTACCAGCTTGTCCAGGCACAGATGAAGCAGTTGAGGTCACTGGGCAGAACGACCAGCTGGGACATCACCAGCAGGGTTGGGAGCTGCTCGGGGACGACCAACTGCTTGGTCCGTGAGGGTGAAGGGTACACGTTAATTAGCCAGAGCGGAGTGTTTTGGTGTATTATATCTACCACGAGAAGGTGCTCCCAACTACTGCTTTCACTTGAGTGATAGAGGTTGCCACCCTGTAGCAGAATCTCCAGACCGGAAGCATAACAATCATTGCATCCCCCCCCGCCCCCAGGACATAGACAAACCATGGGGCTGCCATTGCGACTACCTCCGGTAGTTGTGGAGGTGTGGTAGCCCATACTCCTGCAAAAATATCAGACGGGCATTGAACTTGGCTAGGTTCTGTAAGGTACTAACTCATCGCACCATTCTCTTGACACTTCTTGTAATTCTCCCCAGGTGGAGCAATGCTGTTGGTGTGACTGGAGGGGGGGGGGTGTGGGGACGTTGGACACTAGTTTCCCTCTAACGTCCTATATTGGTCAGACCGCACTCTCTAAGATTGCCTGGAACTTGTGTGTGTCAGAGCTGGACAATGATGGCTACTGTTCTGCTCCCAGTCTCCCGGTGCTGTGGGCCAGAGGCCTCTGTACATTCCTGCTTTTCTGGAGCTGGTGTTGAGTGTTAACACATCCACACAGCCACTTAAAGGCACAATCTTCTTAAAGGATAAGAGCTCCTGTAAATTCAATTGTCACCTTTTCCACTGGACCATCGTATTAAACATTCTTCTGATCAAACACATGATAGACTTTAGATTCATACACACTCACACTCTCAGGTGAACTGACTTGTGGCCACATTTCACACAACATTTTTCAAACTCAAACCACTCACTCTTTATTATGGGGACAAATGGCAAATGACCCCCTCCCTAAGGGGTAGGGTGGGAAGGTACTACCCAATTCCCCACCCCTAATGCCTTTGCAGAGCCTCCAACAAGGGATATAGGGAATCCTGAGCAGAATGCAAGGAATCTGTGGAGGGCAGAAGGAGCCCTAATTGGGAGAGGGTTTGAAGAATGACCATTCTTCCTTAATCACCTCCTGACCTTTCTTCCCCTCGCCGTGCTTCCTCCACGTGGCATAGACAGTGAGCGTGGGAACCCTATTTACCAGCTTCTTTGGGACCCTGGCTCTGAGCAATGCCAAAAACATTTCCTTATGGGTCACGTGGGGTCCTCCACCCCTAGGTCACTTGTCTAGTTTGTGCACCAAACTACGAAGACTTTCTTCATGTACGCTAATCCCTCCAATAATCATGGTACATCCTATCTCTCATCCAATAAGGGTAGTGTTATGTTTTGTAATTCCAAAACTTAAAAACTAATTGAAAGAAAGGAAGGAAGCTGGTAAATTTGATGAGGCAGCGTGAAGATACATGCCATTTATGTACTTTTACATATAACCCTTAATGTATTATTTAAACAAAGAAAGCTTAATCAACAACATATATACAAATTTACTCAAATGTTACTGAAATATTAAATATACAACACTCCTGCTTAGCTATAAACTTCTACTCAGTATAAAATGCATCTCAATCTATATACACAGTACACTTGTAATGTTGGATCAGCTTCACAGATATAGCAAGTGAGACAGAGATTGCACTTTCAGTGAATAAGTATATTAATCGTTTATTTACAAACAGTAAAATTTTGATCAAACATTCATGTTCCCCAAGCATATGTCATTCAACAAACATACTTGGTTAAAAATGCACACAGGGCATACCTTCCCAATGGTCGTGTGCATTGCTGGCCTTAAAGAAAGGAAGAGAGAGGGGAACTCCCACAGGTGCTCTCCATATATCTGGGATATTTGAAACTGGACACCCAGCAGCTAACCAATGGGAAAAGCAGCTGCAGTTCCTAAACTAATTAATCACGATAAAGCGACTTTCGACAATCAGAAGGCGGCACGACCCCCCCCAAAAAAAGACAATACTATATAATAAAACTACTAAACAGATGTAACCCCGGTTAATTGAACCCAAAGATGTAATGTTAAAAGCTCCACCTGTGGAAGGATTAAGATGAGGTTTACCAATTTTTTTTTTAAAAAGAGAACTTGGGGAAAAAAAACTATGCGAGAACAAGGTGTGGCTGACACAGGCACAGACGAGCTAGACAAATGCAGCAAACCATTAGAAACTAAAGATATAAACTGTTAAAAATAGAATTAGTAGTGAGTATCTCTACCTACTTACTGAAAACCTCAGGGTAAAACCGCTGGAGGAGAGATGATAGCAATAAAACATCTATTGAAGCTATGGCTATAATAAGCAGCAGCTATAAGGAGCTGATGAATGTCTGAGATCTCTACCATGTAACTGGGAATTAGTTCTGTTAAATCATACCAAGGGAATTGGTGACTTAAAACTTTTACTGTTCCAAATGTATGATTTGTCTGTGAAATATATTCAGCAGTGTAGTAACGGAGAAGTGTTTGGAAATGACAATGTGATATTGAGTTATTTTGAAATAGAAAATAGAATGTGTATAAAAACTTATGGATTGTAATCCTGTTGTATACAGATCAGGTTTTTTTTTTGTATAAGAATTGTGAATCGACTTTCCATAGATAATCAACTATTTCATCCAATGAACCGTGAAGCAAGATGGCAAGTCACCCAAGATCGAAGAATCAGCACAGGAATGAAATGTTTAAAGACATAAAGGATTAATACGGTTGGATATGGAAATGTGTTTTCATTTGTAGCAGCTGAATTTGATATTCTGCAAGAAATGATTATTTTTGCAAAGAATTTGGTAAGTTACTGAACTAGATTTACCTTGTTTAGAAGTTGTGATGTTGGAGAATTTGTTGTGAAAGAAATTAAGCTGTATATATAAGGTTTTTCTAATAAATATTACTGATTATAATTAAACAGGAATTTGGTATTTGTTTGATATCTGAAGTTTGGAACCTAAACAGAATTTTGGAATATAGAATTGTTCTTACTCATGTAAATGTTTTGTATACATTGCTTTTTATGTATAAACAAAACTTCCCTCCAGAACTGTGTGTTTTCTGTTCACTGCCTCCATCGATACCTAGAGCTTCTGGTGGCCTACTAGCACCTAGTGTAGTAACATGTAATTTGATTTTCTCATAAGAGTGTAGTGATCAGTTGTACCAGCACTACACAGGTGTTAACAGACATCCACAGCATAGTAAATTTTATATGGTCCCATTCAGGCTGAAATATTCAATCTCTGTGGAGGATTTCCTACTGTTGTAGGATAAAATCTTTCCTGGGAAGCAATGGTCACTTTGCGTGGCAGGTGACAATTATGGCTGTGAAAACAATCTCAGGGTTTGGGGCCTCCTTCGTGGTAGTTGTAGGACTTGTCCCTGACACTGCAGAAAGTGGTTCCAACAGTTCTAGACACCTTTTGTCTACTTTTCTTGGCTTTCCTCTCTGGCTTCACATTGATCCTTGCTTCTCCCCCGGTCTCATCATCTTCTTCTCTTTTTATTCCACTTTTTTTTCTTTCTCACATTCCTTCTCTCATTCATGCCTTTCTCATATTCTTTCTCTCTCTCTTCTCCCTTTTTCAATATCTTGTCTTTTATTCATTGCCTTTCTTTTCTTCTAGTTTCTTGTGAGTGTCTCTATATTTGCTAATTTCTTGAGAAATTAGTTCTCATTTGTCCTCTTCCATTTCCAGAGCATTTATGTCATCCCCCTCTTCCAGTTCCTTTTTCTTCCTTGTAGGATGTGCATATTGATCTTAGAAATGTGCATTTAGTTCACTGCAGTATTCTCTTATTAACCATTTTGTTGATCCCTTTCTGATCTGACCTCTCCACTTGAATTTCTCATCCACAATATCATCCGATGAATTTTCTGTTTTTATATCTTCATTGACTCCTTCCTTTTTGGCTTTCCATTCATCGAGCTAGTATTTGATCTTTGCATTTTACATTTGCATGCAGCATTTTGTCTCCCACTTGGTTCACACAATAACCTTAACGCACATGGAGTAGATCCTGGTCCTTTGTACTCACGAAAGCTGAATGCTTGAAACTTTCCTGAAACATCTTGCACTCTCTTCCAGCTTAAAATCAAGCCACATTTTGCAAGTAACTGACTGATTAACATATCAGAGCTTTGTCAGATATTTTGCAATGGTTCATGATGTACAGCATGGAGACAGTTGTGGCATCATTCAGCACTTCCATTAATTCACTTTCAGTTGACTGTATTACACGGAATGTGGCATACAAATGGTGGGTGGATCTCCAATCTACAAGTGTAGTAATAATTGTCTCAGCCAGCCGTGCCCCCACAATGCTGGCCATCCTGTTTGTGGCTTGTTGGTTGTTTTATTTCACTGTTGCAAATGCCAATCACACAGGAGTTATCTTTTTTTCCAGTATAAGTTCTTAGTTGGATATCTGGAGGCTTAGTTGGGTATCTGTAGGCTTTGAAATGCCATTCAAACTCTTTTTGTGGACAAACTGAAACAGCTGAGCCAGTGTCCAATTCAATTTTAATTACTTTGCTGTTCACTACAGGTTAAGTCATATTGCTTGTCCAATCAGTTTTCACATGGTAAATCTTTGGGCGACTCAATCCTGCGACACTCTCATCATTGTCAGATTTTTCATCAACAGTGTACATATTAGTGTTGTTTTTGAAACTGCAACTTGTCTTTTTATCTTTTTCAAGATTCAAGATTCAAAGATTCAAAAAACTTTATTGTCATTCTAACCATACATCAGCTCTGCAGGGCAGAATGAGACAGCATTTCTCAGGGGCAGTGCAATTGTAACATAACAAACGCAACACTAAATAGTAAACATAACAATAAATAGTAAAACACAACAGCCACATGTCAGTTAAATCAGTTATAAGTGTCCAGTGCAAGTTAAAAGTTTTCTATTACCTGTGCAGTTCATTTACTTTTTTGTCTGTCTGACATGCAGTTTGTATGTGTCCTACTTTGTTGCATTTTCTGCAAGTGTCATCTTTAAACCTACATTGTTCTGGTGTATGTGAGCTCTTGCCACAATGATAAAACAACTTATTCAGCCAGGCCAGTTTCTGTTCCGAGATTGATATTTTGTTCACCCTTACTTTCATTCCTGACTGCAACTTAACTTTGTCTGCAACTTAACTTTAACTTTGCCATTGATATAGTTATTTCAACTGCTCTTTCAAATGTAAGTTATGCTTCAGTTAGGAGCAATTTTTGAATGTTTTCTTGTAAGATTCTACAAACTAAATGATCTCTTAGTGTATCATTAAGTCCATCATTTTATTGAAAATACTCAGACAATTTCTTCAATTCAGCCATGTATGCTGAAGTGGATTTCCTTTCCTTTTCATTCCAATTATGAAATCTAAAGTGTTCTGCAATCAACAATAGTTTTTGTTCTAAATGTTCCTGCATTACTTTCACAATATTAGAAAATCTCATTCCACTGGTTTGGTTGAAGCAATTAAGCATCTAATCAATTTACATGCCTTTAAATCCAATGCACACAGCAAAGTTGGTACTTGTTTCTTATTGGCTACTCCATTTGCTTAAAAATTCTGCTCAATCCATTCAGTAAACATACTCTAGTTATATTTTGTGTAATCAAATGTGCCATTCTTTATGCTGTAGCCTGTTTTTATGTTCTTTTTTATGATTATCATCACCTAGTGCTTACTGTTTATGAACCCATGAATTCGTCTATTTCCTGCCTTTTTTAAAAAACTCAAACAGATTTCTTCTCTTGTCAGGGAGAGAAAAAAACACTAACTACACTACTTTTACTTTTACTCAACTGTTTCTCCCTATGCTTTTTTTTAAAACTCAAATGTCTCACTGCACTTCAACAGGTAGGTAGAACTTTCAAGTTCATTTGAAGCTTTTTTGTCAACTTTGTAATGATTTGTAACTCCAAAACATAAGAGCTAATTGAAAAGAAAATAAGGGAGCCAGGAGTTAACTCGCGTATTTTTACTTTTACTCCAAGCGAGACACACACATATAACATTGTGGTGTAATGATGATTTACGTACTTCTACATATAACCTGTAATGAATTATTTAAACAAACAAACAGTGCATAATTACAATATTACTCAAATATTACTGAAATATTAAATACAAAACAGGCATTACCTCTCCCTTTAGACCATGTGCTGCTGCTTTAACTATATATCCTACCATGTTGGAGGTTAACCTATGATCCTCTGGTGGGAAGTCACTGTCATGATCAATCTCTGTGACAGGAGCCCACTGGCAAAGGGCTTTGGTCTCTTCCTCCACTGTCATCCCCACTCCTAGTGGGGCTGCAAATACCTGACCTTGACTATCACTATCACTCAGCCCCATTACAATTCCTCACTCCTGTGGGAAGTGAGTTGAACTATGAAGGATTGTTGATTGTGTGGTGGGACAACAGGTTCCTTAGGACACCCATCTCCCTATTGGATAAACTCACTCCAGCCATCCTCCCTCATCCCAGATCCTCAGCAACCACATGAGCAGAGTCTCCCCTGGCTCCTGCCTATACCTATCTCCCAACTTCTTAGCAGAGAACTTCCTGCTGGCAGTTGTTTTGATGAGATCCACTCTGTTATCCATCCCAGATCCATTTCCCCTGGCCTACTACTCTTCCTCAAGCTGTTCAACAGAGGAAGGAGGAGTTGTGGGCCATTGGCCCCCTTCCCTTTTTCTGAGATTATCTCATACTTTCCTTACTATGACAGTCAGCTGCCAGAAGGCACATTTCTGGCTCCCATTGCTCTCAGAGAACCCTTCCTTATTAAATACAGACATAATAATGTGTCCCAGTTTCACCCTGCAGGTTCCAAGATATCTGACTAGTCCACAGTTGTCAGTAAGTCCCCAGTAGACTGGCAAGTCTCCCAAATCTCACATTGTTGCCAGTCCAACACAGGACTTGGCACTCCTTATACATGGGGTTTTCTTTTTTCTTTTTTCTTCTAAAGATATTCATTTTCTGTCCAATCACTGAATCCTGCTCACGGTGCCAATTGTGGGAAATCAGTTTTGCAGGTTCGGTGTGTGGGAACAGAAGATACTCATTACCAGTAAGTAGGTAACTATTTACATACAAGGCAAGACAGACCCTAAACATTTTGTAAACTCTTCAAGCTAAAGTCAGTTATGAATACTTATCTAAACTGAGTGCTCCAAGTTGCAGGACAAAACAGACACTAAACATAACACAGAGGCAAATGCTTATCTAAAGTGTGCACCTGAGCCCTTGTGACTGCAGCACATAACCACTGTCTATCGTTTCCACAGCACCCTCATCTACCTGGTCCACAGCCACCTGAGAGTGAAAAGAGGCTGCATATTTACCGTGCACTAGATCTAAACTCTATTGGCACTGTGACTCCCACATCATGAAGACCCTGGAGAGACTTGTTCTGGAGCTGCTCCGGCCTATGGTCAGGCCATACTTAGATCCCCTCCAGTTCGCCTACCAGCCCCGACTGGGAGTTGAGGATGCCATCGTCTACCTGCTGAACTGTGTCCACGCCCACCTGGACAAGCCAGCGAGCACTGCGAGGGTCATGTTTTTTGACTTCTCCAGTGTGTTCAACACCATCCGCCCTGCTCTGCTGGGGGAGAAGCTGACAGCGATGCAGGTGGATGCTTCCTTGGTATCATGGATTCTTGATTACCTGACTGGCAGACCACAGTACGTGTGCTTGCAACACTGTGTGTCCGACAGAGTGATCAGCAGCACTGGGGCTCCACAGGAGACTGTCTTATCTCCCTTTCTCTTCACCATTTACACCTCGGACTTCAACTACTGCACAGAGTCTTGCCATCTTCAGAAGTTTTCGGATGACTCTGCCATAGTTGGATGCATCAGCAAGGGAGATGAGGTTGAGTACAGGGCTACAGTAGGAAACTTTGTCACATGGTGTGAGCAGAATTATCTGCAGCTTAATGTGAAAAAGACTAAGGAGCTGGTGGTAGATCTGAGGAGAGCTAGGGTACCGGTGACCCCTGTTTCCATCCTGGGGGTCAGTGTGGACATGGTGGATGATTACAAATACCTGGGGATATGAATTGACAATAAACTAGACTGGTCAAAGAACACTGAGGCTGTCTACAAGAAGGGTCAGAGCCATCTCTATTTCCTGAGGAGACTGAGGTCCTTTAACATCTGCCGGACGATGCTGAGGATGTTCTATGAGTCTGTGGTGGCCACTGCTATCATGTTTGCTATTGTGTGCTGGGGCAGCAGGCTGAGGATAACAGACACCAACAGAATCAACAAACTCATTCGTAAGGCCAGTGATGTTGTGGGGATGGAACTGCTCTCTCACGGTGGTGTCTGAAAAGAGAATGCTGTCTAAGTTGCATGCAATCTTGGTCAATGTCTCCCATCCACTACATAATATATGGGTTGGGCACAGGAGTATATTCAGCCAGAGACTCATTCCACCGAGATGTAGCACAGAGCGTCATAGAAAGTCATTCCTGCCTGTGGCCATCAAACTTTACAACTCCTCCCTTGGAGGGTCAGACACCCTGAGCCAATAGGCTGGTCCTGAACTTATTTCATAATTTACTGGCATAATTTACATGTTACTATTTAACTATTTATGGTTCTATTACTACTTATTATTTATGGTGCAACTGTAACGAAAACCAATTTCCCCTGGGATCAATAAAGTATGACTATGACTATGACTATGACATCTTCAGTTAAATAGAAGCTACTGGGAGGAGCTACAATGTTCCTTACATGGGTCAATTCCTGCCTTCCACGGGGCAGTGGCTTTCAATGAGCAGTTAAGTTAAGGCATTTACCGCAACAATCAATATTACCTTCTCAAGGTCAATTACGTATAGCCAGTAAATGTGGCTTTGGCAGTGATACCCATGCCATGAAAAATGAAAATAATAAAGCTAAGAAACAATTGAACTTTGTCTAGTGACATCAGATTTGTGTTGACCATATTTTGAACCTAAATTTCAAAGTCTGTCCCTTTGTTTCTATGTTGGAAATATTCCTGTTCCCACTCTTTAGGATGATACAAGGATTACTCCTCAGTAATAATGATAAGTTAGGCACAGACAGAATCTTTATTGTCTCAACTGAAGAGCATGAGAATTTACACAACTGAATACTTGTGTGCACAACTACTAAGTTTCCCCGAACAGTCTAAAGAATAGGAAAGTTAATACCCATGAAGGGGGTCTATGATGGCCAGGTGTTCTTTGTGCTTCCAATCCAATCTCCACGTGTCCTTGGGTATCCACATCCGCGATGGTTAGTTACCGGAGAATTGTCTCTGCCTTGCATTTGAAGTTCCTTAATTTTAAACACTTAGCAGTTTAAATGGTGTTTTTCCATCTTGTTAGTTCAAGATCACCTTCTAATTGGCTCTGGTCCATGGCTACAACCAGTATTGCTCTATTATCTTTGTCCTTAATGTCGTGCCTTTGTTGTTTTCAATTCTGACTAGTTCGAGCCTAACAAAATTACAGATTGCTCCTCCTGCAAGTCTGCCACTTCACATAATAAATAGTTACTTGTCTGAGAATGCTGTCAATTTTAACAGGTTATTAGCTGAAACTCCTTGTGTCCATATTCAATTGCTCTGATTAAGTTATCCCACAGCAAGAATCAGTTCATCAAACAGTTCACAAAATGGTGGCCGCAAGGGCAGTCTCACAAAATGGCCACATCCATTTCCGTTCACTGATTGTTGTTCTTTCTTGCCAAAAGGTTGTGGCCTAACCATAACAAATGGATGAAGGAACTAAATATATCAATATGACATCACCAATCTATCTGTACTCTCGTATTTAGATGTGAAAACCATTTAGACTAAGTGCACAATTGCATGGAATCATGCCCTACATGGCTACTGCACTAGACTACAAAAAATGCACTCCAGTTGAATTGAGTAATAGAAGACTATCTGAAGTGATCTCATGTACTTGTACTGCCTTTATTCATGCACAAATATTTCCATAGCAGTCTTGTCACTGTCAGAGTCTGTAAAGATCTGCCATGCATCTAGAAAACATCAAAGATATGTTACATCTGAAAACTATGAATGAAATTGCCAGATCTGTCAAGATGTAAAATATTTCTCAGTATTGTTACTTGCAATGTTAGTCATGAATGCTCAAAGCTTAGTAAAGTCAAAAAATGTTCAAGCTTCAATATATATATATGTATATATATATATTCATTCATTTCAATGTTTCACCCACAAGTGGATTCATTTATGTATAGAAGTACATCAGAAAGCTCAAAATGTGAAATAATTTTCAGTCCATCAACAGATGAAAGGGAAAGTGGTTGATATTCTCTGACTTAATGTGAATCGCCACAGCAGTTTGCTCTATTAAAATTTTCATTTGGAAGCTTTATACTGATTAGCCTTTATTTTTACATCTCTCTGATCCCAGATTAAAGCATTCTTTCCCCAGCTCTTGTGGGATTGAATTATTTCATGTTTCTGTGTAGCTTTTAGAACTGCGTAAGAGGACAGGGCACTAGATTCTTCATTGTTAGCTTCAAAGTGTTACATGCTTCAGGATTTGTTTGTTCGGAAACCCATCCCAAGTCAACAATGATAAACATGCAGGACAGACACATCAGCACATTATCCTCTGCCACCAAAATCCAGTCCAGGTTAATCATGGTTATTTCTATTTCAGGATCTCTACTGTCTCTCTCAGAACATTCCTCTCAGCACTGACCCAGAGTCAAGCCTGTTAGAATAATTTCATGATCCTGTTATTATATTTATATGTTATTTATGTTAGCATGTAAGTTTGCTGGAGTTCTCCAAGTATCCTGATTCAATTTATAAGGAAAAACAAAATTAAACACATTAAATGGTGGAGGAATGCAGCAAACCAAACAGCACCTATGAAGAGAAACAAGCAGTGAATATTTCAGGCTGAGATTCTTCATCAATACTGGAAATTAAGGGGGCAGAAGCCGGAAAGAAGGTGTACGTGGTGGTGGGGCGGGTGAAGGCACACATGTTCGCATGTGTCAAGTGACAGGTGTTAAGTGATGACTTCCAGCATCTGCAAAATCTCTTGTGTTTATAATATGGCTATTTTTGCCTATTCATGCATTATCTTTGACTCTTGACAAAATGTGATGAAGGATCAAGAAAGTATTTTAGGCTCCTTTGCAGTGCATCTGCCTTTCTGTTTTTCAACGTGGCATGTATATTTTGAGTTGTCTCACTTTCATTGGTTTGCAAAGGCATTTGTTAGTAAGACCATAAGACATAGGAGCAGAAATAGGCCATTTGGCAGGGGATGGGTGTAGTTATGGCATGTGCATGAGGAAGCAAAATACCAGTATGGGCTGACCAACAGAAATAAGAACAAGAAAAGTGGATTATTTTCAGAGCAGTAATCTGTAAAGCTAGTGTATTATGGTGTCAGTCCTGAGCTTCAACTAATATTACAACTAATATCTATGTTTATCATATTGATATAAAGTAGTTGCAAAATTTACAAATCATACAAAAGTGGTAAAACAATTTGTGAGGAGGTGACAGAATGTTTGCAAAGCAGTAGTAGAGGTCAATTTGTCAGAAAGAGCATAATGTGGGATATCATGAAGTTATCCATCAGTAGGAAAAATAGAAAACAATTTTCTCTCAAATCCAGAGATAATTGAAAATATTGTTGTATAGAGATTCGGTTCTTTCATGAAATACAGAAACGTTGCATACCTATCCTAAGATAACTAATAAGGCAAAAGAAACATTGGCCTTAATTGAAAAGGATAAGAAGTAGTAAACTACAGTCATACAAACTATGGTGACACCACATTCAAAGTACTACATACAGTTTATGTCTCCATTTTCGAGGAGGGATATACTTGCATTGTTCACAGTTCAGAGAAGTTTCACTTGCATTAATTGCTGTAATGAAGAGACTACCAAGAGGGAAGATTGAACAGGTTGGCCCTTCTCACATTGGATCTTACTGAATGAGGAGTGATCTTATTAAAATATAGTATGAAGATGTTGAGGGAACATTCTTCCTGAAGTGGGTATCAGAAATATGGAACATAGCCTCAGCATAAGGATTTAAGAAAAAATTGAGAAGTAATTTTCTTTCAGAGAGTAGAGAACCTGGAATTCTATATCCCAAATATCTCTGAAGGCTGAATCATTGAATATATTTAGGACAGAGGTGGTCAGTCAGAAGCTAGGGAATAGGGAGGAAAATGTAGCTAAGGTCACGATCATATTACCCATACTATTATTTAAAGGTAATGAAGGACGGAGAGGCATTTAGTCTAGACTGGTTATGATTGTGGTTATGATTGTTGCCATGAGACATCAATCAACAAAATCTCTCAAAGTTAATTGAATTTGGTCACTAGGAGTGCTAGAAAGAAATCACAAACAATGATGTCCCAAGAGAAATTCTGCAGATGCTGGAAATCCAAGCAACACACATACAAAATGCTGGAGGAACTCAGCAAGCCAAGCAACATCTATGGAAAAGAGTACGGTCAATGTTTCAGGCTGAGACCTCTCAGCAGGACCCAGTCTCAACCCAAAACATAGACTGTACTCTTTTCCATAGATGCTGCCTGGCCTGCTGAGTTCCCCCAGCATTTTGTGTGTGTTGCTGTGAAGAAATGTTAGTATTTTGTTCTTTGAAAAAAAATAGAGAACTGAAGTGAATATGTATTTACCAGGTATAGGGCAACAAATTGTTATAATAAATATAATATCCATATTCAGAATAGATTTAGGGATTTGGACAAAAGCCATGCAACTGAGATTAACTAGCTCAGATACACATCATGGTCAGCATGGATGAGTTGGGCTGAAGGACTGTTTCCATGACTAATGTAATATTCCCTCCAAACATCACTTATGTATGTTAGAAAGGCTACAAACACAATTAACTGTTTTTATTTGAATCAATCTTTCTGTTCCATATTCCACCCATGTTTCTTATATACTTGGCACAAGGTTTTAGACTAAAGGTAGCCTAATTGATATTGCACGATGCCTAAACATTTGTCCCTATAAATTCTTAAAATGCATTTCAGAAGATTATCTACCATGCTGCTTATAATATAACCAAAATTTATTTTTCTTTTATTTTGCCTAGAATAGCGAGAATTATCCCTTGGTTGCAATGCCAACTTAGGTCCACTTTCCACCCAGTTACTCAATGAAGAGGAAATTGCTTAACAAAAAAGATCTGTTGCGTGCAGTTCAATATTACCCAAAGGCTCAGAATCAGGTAAACTGCTTTAATGAAAACCTGGTTGAACTCCACTAAATCAGTCTGAGCTCAATGTTCCTATAAAATAAATTGGTTTCTCTTGTTTTCTTTGAAGTGCTGGCCTCTGAGAAATACATGTCTTCAGAACAAACAACAGTACTTTTAGTAATTCATGATGGTGGGATACCAGATACTGGACTAGATGTCAGAACACTGAAATATCAATTAAGAGGTATGTTGAATTCCCACCACAGCCACTGGATCATTTAAATTCAAGTAATTAATTAATCCAGGAATGTAAAAAAAGAAAATAGATTGAGTAATGGTAACCATAGAGCTATTGTGCTCTCATAAGATCCCATCTGCTTCACTCATGTCACTATGGTTAAGGAATTTGGCGTTTTTACTTGGTTTGACCCTCAAAAGCTACCTTTAGGAGAGTTACATGAGGTGAATGTAAACTTACTGGATACAGTAAAGAGGGTGAGGGTGATTTGCTGCTATCCTCTATTTCCGGTTGATTAACTGGCTGGTGAGTGAATCAAAGCAATATTATTTGCCAATGAGAACAGTAGTCTTGATGGATTTGTGGCAGAAAAGTCAAGATATAGATTTAGATCTATTTATTATTAATCACAGATACATCAAAAGATACAGATGCTGCCTAGCCTGCTGCGTTCACCAGCAATTTCTATGTATGTTGCGTGAAATGCATCATTTGCATTTCACTGTAGATGAGCTGGTGGCAGCCTGCAGATATCACCACACGTTCCAGCATCATAGCATGCCCACAATGTTCAGCAACACAACACACATCCAGAATAACAACAACAGAATAATTCCCTTTCCCATCCCCTAACCACAAACACAGACAGCCTTTCAATCTCTGGGCTTCGCCAACAGGACAGACCACATCCAAACCATGATCCAGACTTGCAGACATTGGGACTCTGTCACTGACCCATGAGCTTTTACATCTACACTTGCTGACATTTGGCCTCTAACTCAAAGATCTGCTCACTGATTTCAGGCCTCCAATCCTGGGACTCACTGACCTCAGACCTCTGACTCCAGGACTCTCTGAACTGAAGAATTACTGGCCCTCACTCTTAGGTTCCCACAGTTCTTGGATCTCCTTCTTTGGGGGTCACTGACCTTCAAACTCTGAGCACACCACCCAGAATCCAGCTGTTCACCAATCATCTAAAGAATTTAGAAATGGATTGTGAGGGTAAGTTGGTATATATAAAACCATTAGCAGGAGTATCTGTTGATTGGTTTGAAGCTATGCCACCGTCCATGGAAAACACACTAAACTATCAGCTGAGAACAACACCCACAGCCATGAAATAAGGGTTTAATGTCCATTGAGAAAAATCTGTGTGACTCCAGCTCCACCAATCACTCTCTGTTCTTGAAGCAACGATGTCCTCTTCTCTGCAAACAAACAAGTAGTTAGCAGAGACATTGAATTTATTGCGAACGAGGGTGGTCCTTCTGTTGTCACTGATCAGAAAGTAAGTTTTTATTTTGCCATCCTGGGTCCCATTCATCTGTTTGGCTAACAATGTCCAAGTAGTAAAGATATGCATTTGTTTCAGAAACATATAGTGCATTTATATTATTAGATTCTCTTTTTCATATGCCTGCATTCCTTATAGTCTGGGCATATCTTTATCTGCAACAAGTCTCAAGAAGTGTATCATGGTGTGGGCATAAGTCAAAAAATATCTTCCACTGCATTTAGTCCATTGTCTTTCATGGCCAGAGTTCTGTTAGTTGGAAATGGGCTTAAAAAAAAACAATAGCTTTTAAAGCAAACATATATAAGCAGATGCACTCAACAGATCAAACAGCATCTATGGGAGAAAAGGAATTGTTGGGGTTTCAGGCCAGCAGATTGTTGCTCCAGATCCCATCTTCTGCAGTCTTGAGTCTCCAGTTAGCTGAGCAGCATGCACAAGGCACACATTAATGCTAAATGACAAACTTTACTAACCACCATGAAATGATTAATGGGAAAGGAAAAAGCGGCCTCATTCTTTGCCAGCAATTGATGTTAAACTGGACCAAGAAGTATGTGAATGTCTCAGGTGACATAACTCTACCAGGGAGCCAGATTCAGTTTGCTCTGTCTGATGCCTTCTGACTTGCTAAATTATTGAGCTCCTTTGTGAAGTATAAGACTACAATTGGAAGCCTCTGGCTATAGAGATTCCTGTGGAAAGGATTACAAAATCATTGGCTCAGTCCCCTAGGTAGTTAAACATTGCCTGAGAAGAGCTCTATGTCAATAATACAGAATTCTCACCACTATACACTGTTGAATTGCACAGCAAGAAAATTAATAAGTTGTCCACCTCCATATCAATGACTAAGCACAAGAGATTCTGCAGTTGCGGGAAATCTTCAGCAACACGCACAAAATGCTGGAGGAACTCAGCAAGTCAGGCAACATTTCTGGAGGGGAATAAACAGTCAACATTTCGGACTGAGACCCTTCAACAGAATTGGAGAGGAAGGGGGTGGTAATAGGTCAGAATAAGAAGGAGAGGGAAGGGCAAAGAGTACAAGCTAGCAAGTGATATGTGAAACCAAGTGAGTTCCCTTCTTCTTTCCCTTCCTTCTGTGGTCCACTATACTCTGCTATTATATACCTTCTTATTCCGCCCTTTACCTCTTCCAACTATCTCCTCTCAGCTTTTTACTTCATCCCCATCCCTCCTCACTTTGCAGCTTGTGCTCCTCCCCCTTCCCCAACTTTTTAGTCTGTTTTCTGCCTCCTTCCTATCCTGTCCCAATGAAAGGTCTTAGCCTGAAACATTGAGTATTTATCTCCCTCCATAGATGTGATCTGACTTGCTTAGTCCCTTCTGTATATTGTGTGTTGCTCCATATCAATGGCTGTTGTAAATTATTATATTTAATTAACTTTTGTTTGTCAGCCTTTGGCTGTGAGTTGAAGGTACAGTTAACAAAATATAATCCCCATTCCATGAATGCCATGAGTAACAAAACAATCCGATATGCAATTTAAAAAAAGTAAAATTGCAACTTTATCATCAATAGGAACTTAGCAACAATGTGCTGAGCCTTGAGCTTCTTAAGACTGTTCACAGTGAACATGTCAATATGACTGGCAGCATCACAGCAGTCTTGAATTATTTTGACTTCAGCAATGCAGACATCAGTAACATCAATCAGTAGACAATGACTCATAAGAAAGTGATTATATTGAAACATGAATCAGATTAGCTTTGACCATCTTGGATAGATTACTGAACACGCACTCTGAAACAAAACTGCATGTTTAGTATTTCTCATAACTGAAAAGACAAGGATCTTTTTTTTGTTCATTCATTTATTTTGCACAACATATAGCAAGCTTATCATTTACAGCTAGGCTTTATCCAACTAAGGCCTTTCTTCCATTTTATCTTCCTTCTGTATAAACAGGACATATTCATATCTTAGCGTATAATATATTTTGGCAGCTGACAATACATTTTATGATCCCTGGGACTTGTTTTATGTACCCAATGGACAGAAAGATATGCATTCCTGGTCATAAGGGATTTGAGGTTCAGTTACAGGAGTGTTGTTGAATCCATGAGAATTCCTTGCACAAAAACTGTAATTGTGTTGATGATACTCTCCCACAGCGGGATAACTAGACCAGAGGTTATGCAAACATCATTCTGTCATGTCAAAAAACCTTATCATCCAAATTTAAAAGGATACCAGTGGCAAACATGCTAGATAAGAACTTCCTCAAAGCCTGCAGAGGCCAGCGTGTGGCTTCCAATCTTTTTGCCTGTGGGCCTGATACTGGAAATCTAATAGTATTCAAAGCCCAGGATTGCTAGTACCTAATCTTCGGATATCCAAGCCTAAGGTACTAGTGAGCTGAACTTCCACAGGCAAGGTCCTTTTTTCAGGGTTATGATTAGTTTCAGTAAGTCATACATAGCATGACTAGGGCGTAGATAGCGAGCACTCAGATGAAAATCTGGTGCCAGTGATCAGTGTTGGGGGTGGGGGTGGTGGAGGAGAAGGACATCATGACAGATCAGTGAACAGGTCTTGCTAAGTGACTGAAGAATCTACACTAATCACTGCCAAGACAGATTCTCCCATCTATTGCATAAGACAACTTAGCTTAAAATGGTGGAGGGACCTACCCCATTGAAAATTCCGGATTATTTCCAGAGCATGTTGCATTTCATTGGATGCCACTATACATGTCTTGCATATTTTACGTTACAGCAGAGGCACAGAAATATCTGAAATGAAGATCAAGATTAGTCTCATATTCTCATTCATGTTTTATTTTTCATTGTAACATGAATGAAGAAAAAGCATATCACCAATTATTTTTCAGATCAGTTTGTGTTTATTTCAGACTTAAAATGAGCACAAAGTTAAAACTTAGCATTGATGAAATATTTATAAAGTAGATCCCAGTGTCAAATTCATTGGGGCATTTTTAAATGTAAATTAGACTCTTAGCAGCTTTTGATGGCCCCCTTTGGGAAATTTGGTGTTAATAAGTTAGTTGTGTAGAAAGCAAGCATCAAGGCTACCACACAAGGCTATCAAAAAATATGATATCTAAATGTTTCAAAAGAACAATGAAAGCTCTTCCAAATTCTCAGGCAATAATATCAGATGCTTGTTATTCCTAATCCACTTTCTTGATTGACTCCCCTTCCTTGATCTTTCTTGGGGCAGCTGTTGACCAAAGCAAACAGTGATCCTTGCACTTACATAAGTTGTTTGTAGATGTACAAGCAAATCCAGCAGCATATAACAATTCTAATATAAACTGTGAGGATAATTTTTCAGCAGTTCTTGAGTATCTTGGTCAGGGAATGTGTTTATAATATAACTAAGAAGCAACTTTAAATTTCCCATTCTCAGTTTAGAGAAATATTCCAACCCATTAAACTATTTCTCATTTCACACTAGCATCCTTATAATTTTCCGAGTCTTTGCATCTTATAAGAGATTCACACACAGAAATTAGCCTTGCAGGCCATCATGTCTGTGATTTATTGGCGCCCTTCCCTCTCAACTTTA
The DNA here is from genome assembly GCF_963921235.1 of Mobula hypostoma. Lineage (NCBI taxonomy): Eukaryota > Metazoa > Chordata > Chondrichthyes > Myliobatiformes > Myliobatidae > Mobula > Mobula hypostoma. Next base: position 74,032,109 of record NC_086099.1, on the reverse strand, counting down.
CCAAATTACTGGTAACATTAATTTAAATATATCAATAGCACTGCTTATTTCATTTCCCTTTGCAAACCAAAAGAAGGAAATTTATGTTTAGTAAAGGTTGGTGTCCTTTTTCAAAAAAAGGCCAACTATATCAGCAAGAGCAAAAAGGAAATGGATATATAACAATGTGACCTCTCAAAATCTCTCCATTGTGGGCAAAAACTACAATGGAAATTATATTGGAAGAGTCATAATTTCCCTGAATGATTGCAATTGGAACAATACTGATGCAGATTTACATTAGCTAAACAAATGATTCATCTTCCTATCACCATCACTAAACCAGAGTGCAGGATTGAACATCAATCTTCTCCTGGTACATTATGGTTACATTGCATCGACTTACCTTGCTAAGTCTTATTGAATTTCCCCACCTTGCAAACTATATCACAAAGGATGTAAGAAGACTTACCATGTTTCCCTAACTGAAAGGCATTGTGACTTCAACTATGCTGTTTTTTTCTCCAGTCCTGATTAAGAGTCTTGGCCCAAAATGTCAACTGTACTCTTTTCCATAGATGCTGCCTGGCCTGTTGAGTTCCTCCAGCATTGTGTGTGTGTTACTTGGATTTCCAGCATCTGCAGATTTTCTCTTGTTTGTGATTGGACTACTAATATATCAGCTCATTTGACTCAGAAACAGGGTTGGAGTGAAACAACTATACTATAATTCCACAAGGTTTTCATTTGCTTCAGTCCTACCATAGTTTGAAGAGGATTCTTTGGATAAACCACTCTTATGATAACTTGACAGAAGAAATGAAGGTGTATCTTTTTCCATAATCAATAATCCAACAACAACTTAATAAAAAAATCCATGTCTTGTTTTTTTGGAAAAAGGACATCCACCTTTAATAAAAGTTAATTTCCTTCTTTTACTTTACAAAGGGAAATTAAATAAGCAGTGTTATTGATATATTTATATTGCTCTTGATATACAAAGCTACTCCCTTTTGTAGGTAGAATTTGACCCTAAATCAGCCAATTTATCTGGCAATTTGTATCATGAGTCCACATCCTTGTCAATAAAAATGTTTTTCCTCTAATTTCTAGGCTTGCCTGGGGCATATTGATTTTATAGCTGTGCTGTTTTGTGCAATGTTCAGTTTTGAAGATAAACTGTCTACTTCATTCAGCCTCATCTATACCTTTCATTACTTGGTCTTGTATCAAGTCTCTGCTCGTCCCATTCTCTCACAAAAACATTAGAGTGTAAGCTTTATCTTCCTAAGTTCCTGAAGGCATGATTATTCATTTATTAACTCTTAGCAATTCATCCATAGTTTAGGAAATATATTTGCATGATAGTCCTAGAACTATGAAAGAACAGAAGAATGCTATGAATAAAGTATCAGCCAATATTCAGAGTTCTACGGCATGGAAACCAGCCCACAGAGACCATGACAGCCATCAAGCATATATTTACACAAATCTTTCGTGAATCCTACTTCATCGTAGATTCAACTAGTTACCTACATCCTAGGAACAGTTCACAGTGAGAGGAAACTAGAACCCTCCGGTGATAACCCCACCATCACAGCGGAAGCATGCAGATTCTACATAGCATTAGGGCTGGGTCAATGGAGATTTGTGTAAAGAATCAGCAATACCAGCTGTACCACTGTGCAACTCCTATCAATAATTTATACCTGATTGTACTTTTAGGACATACTGTGATCAACTATGTTATACTTTTGAGCTGACTTCAGGGTTACCCTGTATGACAGTGCATCTTCTTCTGAACTGTAATGAAGAAGAAACATTACCTGTAGGTTTCACTCATGTTCCTTGCTGACCTGTCTTGATTAAAATGTAGGCATTCCATCATGGATGTGAGCTTAAATCATGTTTATTCCTACCATAACCAGGAGAACAGCAGCAGTTTAAGAAAAATGACTCTAATCACTTTCTAAAGGATAATTAGGGATAAATGATAACAACTGACCTAGCCAGAAACATCCGCATCCTGAAAAATGAATAAATTGTACAGTAAATGCAATCATTGATATTCTCAGGATACAATTACTCGTAAGTCTTTACTCTTTTCATCTTGGCTGTAGAGACTCATTCATTCTATGTACATTTCCTTTACTCCTTAATAGTTTCCCAAACTAAAATCTGCCTTCCATCCTTTAGAATATCTCATACATGACTTATGTTATCTGAAAATTACTTATGCACTATAGTGAATATCGTTTGGAAATTAGGAAATTACTATACATATGCTGCAAGTTGAAAGATTTAAAAATAATTTCCTGTAAAATGCTGTGGAATATTTTTGTGTCCCTTACCAAATATATTCCTATACTATCAACCTCTGCTTCCTGCTGTCAGGCTTACTCTTAATCCATTGAGACATTTGGACAGAAAAATCAAACAAATGTGGCCAACCTACATTCCAACTAGCTGAACACCAGGCTTGATGCAGATAGGTGTTGATCAGCAGAGATACTCCGTCGTGGCACAATGAGAGCTCATACAGCACAGAGATTAGGTGGAGAGTAAAGAGGCTGACAGCAATCTACAATCCTAGTTCATCTTCCCTACCTATCCGAGGGCTAATTGACATCAGAATCATTTGATTCCTCGGGTGCCAAACTATCAGTTACACAGGACATTTGATTTTATGCAATAAGATTCAAGACATGGCTTCCAATAAGCCCCAAGGTAATGTCTCTGGTTGTATGGCACAGTCATAGATTTGGTGCTACAAAATATTGTCAGCATACATATTGAAATGGAATGTGCATCGTCCTCAGTTTCTCTTGCTGCTGATTGAGCATTGGATATTGAATGTACCTAGTTTTCTTTGCCCAAAACTAACATACTATTGGTTCACTTTAAGTCAGCAAACAGATGATATCTCTGATTAACTTCTTATCTATAAATCAATATGGAAGCTAAATTGACCCTGGAAAACTTGCTTTTGAGTTGTGATGCATGCTTAATCCACACCCATTTGACTTGGTTCAAGATCCCTGTTGCAGTTAATTATGATTTGAACTGTTAATTACTTTAGTGTATTACTATATAGTTCAATTTCATGAGAGATTAGTTTCTGTTTAAGGTAGTTTGAGCTGTTTAAATTAAATCTGCACTTATTATAATTGAAGTGCTTGGAGGTGACAGTTATCCATCTGACACTTTGATCCACCCACCCATCAAATTCTCTCACTATAAGTCTACTTTTTCTTCTTATTTTGCAAGTAACCAAGAAATCCTAAATAAGCACATGGGAGTTTGGCTGCAGTACAGTAAGTTTTAACAGTCACCAACGCAGAGAGCATTATTTCACATTTTTTAGTGGTTAGGTTAAAATTGGGGTCTATGTGGGATATGCACACATTATCTGTAAGCAAGGCTATGCCCACTCCTAATAATGAGGTGAGGATTCTGGATAGGTCAGTTGGCAGATGTCAGCTGACAGATAAGCAGAGAGAAATGCTCATTGTGTTGGCCACAACCATGTATATGCCACAAAGACAATTGTGCTGCACTGCTCTATTTCTCCACTGACTTGGAAATTAACCTTTGCTGTTCAGAGATGGTGACCAGCTCTTTTTCAACACTTCCAAATACAACCATCAAGCAAGGTGGGGATTGCTGCTTGTTTCACCCATGTAATCTGTGCTTTCCTCTACTTCTAATCAACCAGACCAGCGGCAGCTTTAGTGTGGATATTGCAAAAGGAACACGGGAGGTAGGCGTCCAATCACAAACAAGAGAAAATCTGCAGATGCTGGAAATCCAAGAAACACACACTGAATGCTGTAGGAACTCAGCAGGCCAGGCAGCATCTTCAGGTCTCAGCCCAAACATTGACTGTACTTTTTTCCATAGATACGACCTGGCCTACTGAGGCCCTCTAGCATTTTGTGTGTGTTGCGTGGAAGGTAGGCAATACAGATTTCACCAGCTTGATGAAACAACGTTTTGTGGTGGTTGGTTCTAAACATAGTTTTGCAAGACGATTTGGTGTAGATCTCTGTCATGCTTGGTGCATTAGATGTGTAATTATTCACTGCAGTGAGAAAGGTAGATGGAAACAACAGGGTAATGGAAAGGTTGAGTTGTGGCCTCTGAAATCACAATCCTAATTTATTCACACATGAACAGGAATGGATTCTTAATGTTACCTCCCTTTCTTTTTTCTCATCTGTTATTTCTTTCTCCATTTCCTCTACATCTTGAGCTTCAGCTACTGATAAAGGTTTTGCATACCTGATTTCCAGGTCATAATAGACAACTGCAAATTTAGATAACTACTCTGCTGCCCTGTGATAGAACATAGAACTGTACAGTTCACTGGCCCATGATAAGGGCCTACCTTTTAACCTTTTTCAAGATCATTCTGACCCTTCCCAACCACATAGCCCTCCCCTTTTCTTTCATCTACTGTTAAGTGCCACGTTTTACACTGGTTCTCCAGAAAACAAAGCAATTGCTTAAGGGAATCAGTGATTTGCTCAATGAGCTGCAAGTTGTTGCATGGCTGTCACTGTAAATATTTTCTATGTTTGTTATGCAGTGCAGAAACAGGCCTTTCAGCCCATCTAGTCCATGTCAAACTGTTATTTTATCGAGTTACATTGACCCACATCTGGCCAATAGCCCGTCACACTTCTACTGTTCAAACACTTATCCTAATTTCTCTTAAATGCTGAAACCAAACCTGCATCTAGCACTTCCAGTGACAGCCTCTGAGTGAAGACATTGCCTCTCAAGGTCCCCTTCAAAATTTCACTTTTCTCCCTTAACCTGTGACCTCTAATTCAGGTGATTCCCAGCCTCAGTTTTGAATAACCCTCAATTCTGTATACCTCTATCAAATCCTTCTCATTCTCTTACGCTCCAGGAAATAAAGTCCTAACCTGTTCAATGCTTTCCTATAACTCAGGCCCTCAAGTACCTGCAACATCCTTGTACATTTTCTCTATACTCTTTAATTATGTTTATGAAGTTGTGTATGAATTTTACACTGCAGTTGAGAAGCAAGTAATGCAAGAATGTTTTTTTAAACCATAATTGATACCTAGGTATTGGTTATTGATGAAAATCAAGAAGACTGCAGATGCTGGAAATGTGAAAAATATTGAAGTCAACATTTTAGATTTGTAACTCAGCAAAAGTTGAAACTGTCAGCTTCTGCAGAATGGAAACTTTGACTGGTTTCTCTTTGACTATGCTGCCTGAGATGTGTTTATTTGATGAATAATGTTAAGGTTATGGCATGTTTCCTCCAAGAGATAGCAACTATGATTTCCTGTGCATGTGCTCTGATTGGTAACATATTGATAGGTACCTCTAATTGGCTTACTCTACATTGTTCCTTCAGGTGAAAACATTATTGTCCAAATAAGGTGGGTGTAGAATCCCTGATCAAGCAGAAGCAAATCAACATCCAATCGACAGGGACAATTGATCAGAAACACAGTGGTCTGTGGCAGCACTCGGTGTTGCAAAGAAGTTTCCTACTTCGTGGGATGTGATGAGATGCAGCACGGGAACAGAGCTTCCCATCCATATGGAAAGCTGCTACCAAGAGAGTTAAAACATAAGTTAAAAATAGCCTTTACATGCAATAATGAAGTTGATGAGAAATAACACATTTACTTTCCTATTACATTGTTTTCAGCAATTATTTTCCTGTTTGGTTCACTAAGCTTAAGGAAAAACACTTCACAATTTTATTTGTGTGATCTCTGATCAAAATATGCATGCATCCCTGTTTAAATGGATTTCAAATTTGAAAATGTCAAGCATTAGGATTTTCCTCTTTACTTATGCATCACATGGCAAATCGTTTCCACTTGGCATAATAAATTTTCTGAATGGATGAGTTTCAAGACACATTTATGGTGTTAATGACCTTTCACTGTCTCTTCCTCTTGACAACCAGGATGTCAATAATTAACATGATCATAGTCGGAGTTAGTTATATAAATAGTGCAGCAGGGTTACTGCAATTGAGAGGTACGACATGATTAGAAGAGCCCCATGAAAGAGAAATTAATTTAATTTTGAGTTCCTCTCCCAGGCTTGATCAAACAGTAAACCTACAGACAATTCAGGATAAGGCTGCATAAATTACAAATTATTCCCAATTTTACCATTAGGATTGAATATGATAATATCCATTAATCCATTTTGCTTCAGATTTTTGTAATGTTGAATCAGCAGTTTTCCAAATTGTTGGATATTGTTCTTATTAATACTCCAGCACATTTCTAATTCACTTCTTTTTGACATTAGACAGCAGAATAATAAGTTTTCCACTGAGTTGTGTATACTTAAAGGGAGGGCAGGGAAACAGAAACACGGCAAGTTTCAAGATAACTGAGTGAGTTTCAAGCCATTGAAAAATAACACAGGGCCCCGGTAAGTTTCAAGGGAATGCAGAAGGTGAGACACTGATCATTTTTAATAGAACAATGGCAAATAGGAAATGTGATCACACTAAGTGTGGAGACCAGGCCCACTGTGTGTTTGAAGGTAACAAAGGCACGGGGGCCTTGCTATGTGCAAAGGAGTGTAGGAGCTGGGCCCAAATGTGTTATAGGGAATTGGAAGCAAAGTCCAGACATATTAAAGAGACTGTGGTTCTTTTGAGCTTAAAATGAACCTAGAAACAAGGCCTTAGTGAACAAAATTTCCAAAATTTGGGATTTCTCAGTATTTAAATTGTGTATTATTCATCAAACAGCTTTCAGTTTTATTCTTAGCCAGACTTTTCCCACTAGTCATTTTCTATTGATATGGATGATTGAATTTAAGATTATCTCTCTCACTTTCTGAGGTACATGCACTGCCAAGAGTTGGAAGTGTGCAGGAGCACATCATCATGATGCAATTTCCATGAAAAATGAGAGCTGGGGATTTTCTGCAAGGAACACAATCTTCAATTTTTCTCTAAATTCTTCATGGATTTGATTATAACGCACAGAGGATTCCATACCTCGATATACTCAGTGGCATCCAGCTATGACCAGTCAAAATTTGGAAACTATCTCCAGGATTTTCATTTGTTGCTTGAATAATACTTCTGCAGTACTTAGAAAAGGTACTGCACCATGCAGGAGCCAGTTCACCTCTAGGTACCAACTCGGGCAGATACTTTTTGTGCACCTTAAATAACCTTTTACATCCCTGGCTCAATCTCAGGAACACACTTCATTCCCTCACTGCAGTAACCCATGGTGCCCTCTTAATCCTCATTTCAAAAGGAGAGAATATCTTTATTTGACACATGGATATCAAATCATTGAAACATACAGTAAAATGCATCAGTTTGTGTCAAGGGCCAGCACAGTCCGAGGCTGTGCAGAGTGCAACCTACTAGTGTCACTATGCTTTGGGCACCCACATTGTGTGCTAATAACTCACTAACCTTGACCTTAATTTGTATGTCTATGGGAGGTGGGAGAATATCAGAGCACCCAAAAGAAATGCATGTGTCATGGGGAGTACCTATAAAATCCTTACAATAGTGAAGGAAATTGATTATTGCTGGTGCTGTAAGGTATCGTGCTAACCACTGCAAGACAGTACAGCCACTCATTCATCGAACTTCCGTTTCACTCTTTGCTCTCCAGACCATACACACCCTATTGGCCAGTATACTATATAATACACTTACGATATACTATAGATGTCCACAGCATAAATAAATTCAATTTGTCTCATGCAGGCCTAAAGATTTAATTACTGTGTTGGATTTCTTACTCTTGTGTTATCATCTTTCCTGACAATGGGGGTCACTCTGCTTGGCAGGGTGAGACATGTGGCTGTGAAACAATCTCAGGTTCTGAGGCCTCCTACATTGATGGTTGTAGGGGTTGACTCTGGGACTGCGGAATGTAGTTCTGACATCTCTGGACACCTTTCTTCTCTAACAATTGACCCTGCTCTCTTAAACTGATCAATGTGTTGTCTCCAGATGATATCAGGTGCAATCAACACTGCGTAGGAGAGTGGTCCAGTTCTGTACTTAATCTTTCCAAGAACCCACTTTTGATCACCTCTGTAGTCCCTCGCCTGGACTGTTTGTCCAGGTGTGAAAGATCAAACCTCCCAGGTTGATGAGCCCTCAATTTGTCTCAGCTATATTTTGTGAATACTCCTTCTGAGATTGGGTTTGAGGAGATCCAATCATGAGCGCAAGGGATGCCCCAGGAAAAGCATAGCTGTGCACTGCATTACAGAATACAAGAAGGAAATTAGTGAGCTTCTGATTCGTTGTCAGTGTAGTGTGTTCAGATGACATTTCTAGCAGTGTGTTCTTTAGACTCTGGGCAAGCTTTTCTGCCAAGCCGTTTGTAGCTGAGTGGTACACTCCAATTTGAGGAATGACTGAAACTGTCCCACAACAAACTGCGGTCCATTGTCAATGACTAAGGGTTCTGGAGCACCAGTCCTTGAGAAGCGACTGCTCAGCGCATCAGCAGTGTGTGAGGATGGCGTGGAGACTATTGGGAACACTTCAGGCCACTTTGTAACTGCATCCACTTCGACCAAGAAATTTGTGCCAATGAATGGTCTGGCAAAATCCACATGAATCCCCTGCCAGAGCAATGCAGCCCATCCCCAGGAATGAAGAGGTGTTGCTTTTGCATCTTATGGACGTGTTGGCATCCCAAACAATGCATGACAAGTTGCTATATCAGTTGATCGATCCCAGGCCACAAGACAAAGCTTCAAGACAGTGCATGCTGCTCTTCCAACACTTTAACTCTCAGCTTGAATGGTACAAAAACTCTGTTCCATACAGAAGGCAAATACTGTCAAGAACAAATTCATCACAGTGGTAATAAAAATGGGGGAGCTAGAATTTCTGCTGCATGTTTCAACCGTTTCAGATGGTGATGTAGACCTGAGACAGTATGGGGTCTTTACTGGTTTCCCTTTGGATCATCTCTGCCGTAATAGGGAGACTTTTGATTTAGATTAGAGAGAATACATCAAGAGGAGTGTCCTCCGTTGTAAATTTTTCACCTACTTCCTTCTCCAGGTGTAAACGGGATAATCTTTCAGCATTCACGTGATAAGTAGTCCTCTTGCATTCGATCTTGTACTTGTATTCTCCAGGAAGTAGAGCTCCTCTCTGCATTTGTGTTGCTTCCATTGGTGCATCGTCTTTCTGTGGATCGAAAATGAACAACAGTGGTTGATGATCAGTAATGAGGGTGAGCTCTCTCCCATACAAATACTGGTTGAAATGTTTTACACCTCAAACCATACTCAAGCCCTTTCGGCTCTTAAACTCAATTCCGTGGTTGATGAAGGCCAATGCACCATGAGTCTTCTTAACCACAAAGTCAACCTGCGCAGCTGCTTTGAGCATCCTATGGACTCGGACCCCAAGATCCCTCTGATCCTCCACACTGCCAAGAGTCTTACCATTAATGCTATATTCTGCCATCATATTCGACCTACTAAAATGAACCACCTCACACTTATCTGGGTTGAATTTCATTTGCCACTTCTCAGCCCAGTTTTGCATACTATCAATGTCACGCAGTAACCTCTGATAGCCCTCCACACTATCCACAACCTTTGTGTCATCGGCAAATTTACTAACCCATCCCTCCACTTCCTCATCTAGGTCATTATAAAATTCACAAAGAATAGGGATTCCAGAACAGATCCCTGAGGCACACCACTGGTCACCGGCCTCCATGCAGAATATGACCTGTTTACAACCACTCTTTGCCTTCTGTAGGCAAGCCAGTTCTGGATCCACAAAGCAATGTCTTCTTGGATCTCATGTCTCCTTACTTTCTCAATAAGGCTTGCATGGGGTACCTTATCAAATGCCTTGCTGAAATCCATATATACTACGTCTATGGCTCTACCTTCATCAATGTGTTTAGTCACATCCTCAAAAAATCCAATCACGCTCGTAAGGCATGACCTGCCTTTGACAAAGCCATGCTGACTATTCCTAATCATATTATGCTTCTCCAAATGTTCATAAATCCTGCCTCATAGGATCTTCTCCATCAACTTACCAACCACTGAGGTAAGACTCACTGACCTATAATTTCCTGGGCAATCCCTACTCACTTTCTTGAATAAGGAAACAATATCCATAACTCTCCAATCCTCTGGAACCTCTCCCGTCCTCATTGATGATGTAAAGTCAAGTTGAAGTTGCTTCGGCCAATCATGTCCCACAATGCTGGACTTCTTGTTTTTATCACATACAAGTCCAATGTGGTTTGTTGGTGTTGTGTTTCACGGTTACTGATGTCATTCCCACAGGAGTAATCTCTTCTCCAGTTTAAGTTCTTAGAAGGATATCTGAAGGCTTCCATTCAATATCTTTGAAATGCCATTGAGATTCATTTTTTTGGAGTAACTGAAATGGACAAGCCAGTGTCCAATTCTATTTTAATCAATTTGTTATTTATTTTCACATGGTAAATCTCAAGGTTATTCAGTCCTGTATCACTGTCATCATTATCAGATTTTTCATCAACAGCATGCAGATTAATCATGTTTTTTGAAATTGCAACTTGACTTTTTATCATTTTCTCTTCCATATACAGTCCATTTATTTTTATCTGCCTGACATGAACCTTGTGTCCTACTTTGTTGCATTTTTTGCAGCTTTCTCCTTTTATCCAACATTGATCTGCTGTATGTGAGCCTCTGCCACAATGGGAACAGAATTTGTTTGGGCAGACTGATTTCGGTTTAGATGTTGCAATTTTGTTCATGCTCATGTTCATTCCTGACTGCAACTCAGTTGTGTCACTGTCTGCATTTTTCATTGATGCAGCAAATTCAAATGCTCTTCTAAATATACTTCAGATAGGAGCTGTTTCTGAATGCATTCTTGTGAGATTCCACAAACTAAAGGATTTCTCAGTGCATCATTAAACCCATCACTAAGCTGACAATGCTCAGACAAGCTCTTAAATTCAGCCCCATATGCTGAAATGGACTTCATTCCCTTTTGATTCTGCTTTTGAAACCTAAACTGTTTTGCATTCTACAATGGCTTCAGTTCTAAATGTTCTTGCATTAATTTTGTGATATCAGCAAAGCTCATTTCACCTGGTCTGGTTGTTGTAATCAAACGTTTATGCAAACTGCATGCTTTTCTACACAATGCGCTCAGTAAGACTGGCACTTACTTTATCTATTTCATATGCTTCAAAATACTGCTCGATTCGCTCAGTATACATCAGCCAGTTATCCCTTGTGCAATCAAACACATCAATCTTTGTGATGCAGCCAGCCATCTGTTTTCTTATTTATTATTATCACTTGATGCTCACACTCTTTCATTCACTTTCATTCATTTTCTTCCTATTTGTTTACTCAAATGCCCCTTCCGAAGAAAAAAAAACTGCACCTTTTTTTAAACTTTGAACATCTTTCTTTGCTTCAATAGGTAGGTGGTCATCTAAGTAAAGGCATCCATTAGTCTTGCGAGACCATGGATCTGCGCCTAGAAAGTCTTCACTCTCCAGGGCAAGGTTGTATGGAAGACCAGCAGTTGCCCATGCTGCAAGTCTCCCCTCTCCACGACATCGATGTTGTCCAAGGGAAGGGCATTAGGACACATACAGCTTGGCACCGGTGTTGCTGCAGTGCACTGTGTGATTAAGTGTCTTGCTCAAGGTCACAACACGTTGCCTCAGTTAGGGCTCGAACTCACGACCTTCAGATCACTAGTCGAATGCCTTAACCACTTGGCCACGTTCCCACGTGAGGTGGTCATCTCGGATTTGTTTAACCTACCTCGTCGCCAATGTTAAGTTTTGTATCTCCAAAACCAATCAAAAGAAAAACATGGGAAGGAGAACAGGGTTAAACATGTGTACTCTAGTTCTGTTTCTACTTTAGTGAGGTGTGCACATATAACGTGGTGGCATGCTCAGATATGACATTCACATACCTTTACATATAACCTGTAATGAATTATGTATACAAAAAGAACATAATTTAATCAAGCAATATGTTTACAATATTACTCAAATACAAACAAAATATTCAGTGTGCAACACCAACTTAACCACAGACACAGTTACGATTGTCAGAACACCGAATCTAACTCTCAAGTGGACCTGAGCTTATCTCATCTGGTTTGCATACTCCACTGATGGAACAATTGAAGGAAAGATCTGTTTCAGTCCTGATGTGATCTTGGATCTTAATCTACAAACTTTGACAGTGCTCTGCTGATTTCTGGCTATATAACAATTTATTGTTGGCACTGAAGAAACACATACATTTTCACTCTGATACACTTTTGATTATATTACTTTAATGAAGAGCTAAGAGAAAAATAATTAATCAGCACAGAGAGAAACAAAATTATGCTCCACCTTGAGTAATGCATTCATTTCTGGACACCCCAATTTTGGAAGGACGTGGAGGCTATGAAGAGGGTGCAGAAGAATTTTACTAGGATGTCACCTGGACTATAGGACATGCACTATATGAAGTGGTTGAACAAATAAGCATTGTTTTCTCTTGGATGGTGGAGCTGAGGGGAGACCTGATAGAAATCTCCACAATTATAAGAGGCATAAAGTGCTCTTTGTCCAAGTGTTTGACTTGAAAAGATTCTAACCTACAAGTATGCATTGAAGGTGTGAGGGGGAAAATTCAAAAGAGGTATGTGGGCCAGGTGTTATTCATGCAGAGAATGGTTTACAGCTGGAATGCACTGCCGGGGATATTGAAGCCAGATATTACAAAAGTGATTCAAAGGCTCTTGGACAGTCACGTGAATGTGCAGAGAATTGAAGGATATGGACCATGTGCAGGTAGAAGGGATTAGGTATCATGAGTCTAATTAGGCACAACATTGTAGCATGGTGGGCCAGTTCCTTTGTTGCGCTGCTAAGTTACATATTATATGTTTTAAAGCGAATGGTACTGTCGTAATTGATCACTCTACTTGATTGGAGTACACAATCTAAATTGCAGACAGTTACTGCTTAGAGTGGTTTTGAAATTCACAATGTAGTTTCCATTTTACAGATATCACATGTCTGTACAGCAACCCAGCTGAGCACATGCATTCCGATCCATAGCTGCATTCCATAATAGATTGCTCAATGTGTGATCAATGTAGATTACAACACAGAACCCAGCTTTTATTTGGGCAAACAGGAAAGTCATGGGTGGGGAACGGTGATGAGGCAGGGGTTGCTAGGTCCTAGTAGCTGTTGAAGCTACTTGTTTCTGCAACTTCCATTTCATGAGCCAAATATTGCCACAGAACTGAATTCACTCAAAATAGTGTATTCTTCCAAAGATGCAGTAATGAATTATTTCAGGAATTACTGAAGACCAGCATCAAAAAATAGTATTTTTAATGTATCTATCTGAAAATGGAGCCCAAGAATGCAAAACTGCTCCTTCCAGCTTAACTTAAATAACAATCAGCTATTACATCTGCTTCTCCATCTCACTGACTCGTTGTTACCTCAACTTTACTGGACAATTCCCCTCCCAATTTCTCAGTCATTCTCTTGTCCCAACAGGTTCCCCTCCTCTTCAAAGACCTCCCTGTGGTCTGTAATTGAAATAGTTAGTAGCAAATGACGTATGTGCTCTACGTGTATCTCCAGCCCATCAGATGAGTAAATATGGCCCAGAACCAATATTAGGTGGTCCTAAAACACAGACGGGCTGGCAAGGAGAGTCACTTGCAGTCAGCAGACTAGAGTGCACTGATTTCTGGGAATTTAGTCAAATACCAAGCTTTTGGAGAGTGAGACCTTGAAATAAAAAGTCTAACTAAAGCAATGTAAAACAAAGAAAACAATTCAGCCCATACCATTTGTTGTATTCACATTTAAATTAAAATTCAGATTTTATTTACATTAAAAAATTACATTGCAAACTAGAACATTCAGTTCATGGAGAAAATGGAATGGAGTAATCAGAAAAAAATGTCAATTATATACAAGATCCAAGCCGACAATATGCATAAACAAAATACTGGGGTCATCAGAAATCTCATCTTGTATCTAATTAACTGGATAGAAGATTTGGTCTTCTGCACATAAGTAGGAGTCGTGGTCAGATTCTTAAAAATTTTATTTTGCCGCTACCATGAGAGGACAGAGTTTTGTAGATTTCCCAGCCAGGTCTGTAGCAGCTTTGCCTTGCAAAAACCCAGTGGGACCAATCACTCGTACAGAGGAAAAATAGCAGTCTAAAAATAATGTGAAAAATAATTTCATTTTTATTTGTTACCAGATAGTTATTTGTCATAAGCTTGTTATGATAATATAGAAACAAAAATTCTTGTAACTTTCCAAATTTTGTAGTAATCTTATTACAATTTCCAAAGTGCTTTCAACATCAAGAACAACTTTGAAAATTATTGAGACCAAGACAGGGCTTCACCGCCTGTCACAAAATTCTGCAGCTGAGAGCTGGCTTCTCAATGGAGGAATGTGCTGATTAGGCTCATTCCAAAAATAAAGTGCTCCAAATTAAAGGGCCAAAGAGTCCAGAACCTGGCAGATGAGCAGATGATTGATTCTTTGGTGGTTGTATCTGCAAACGTAAAATAAATACAAATAAATATTTCATAACAAATGGAAAAATGAGGCATGTATATTTCACTTTATCAAGCATTTTGTTGAACATGAAGATTCAAGATTAAAACTGTTCATTGCTATTCTACAGTACATGAGTATAAAAGAGATTGTTACCCCAGATCCGATGAAGCATACAAAATACACGGGAAGCATAAAGACCACAATAGGGAAAAATACATAATAAATATACAGTAAATATAAAAGCAATCCTACAAAACACAGTATACAAGTGACTGTTAGGTATATAGACTGGTTATATGTACATAAAGTGATGTTAAATGAGATGTATGTAGAGGTGGTGGGTTAATGGCTGGAGGAGTTGATCAGCCTGACGGAGGGGGTGTCAAGATGTGTATTGCAAGAGTAAGATTGCGAAAGTATAGCAAACTATAATTGCTTGATTCATTAGAAAATCAATTAATGGATATCTGGAAGATGAAAATAATTAATGCCAACTTCCAAATAGAAAAGTGGAAAGATCTGATAGATCCAGCCACTTAACATGAATATCTGCAGTACAGATCAATTAAAAAGTACCAATCCACTGCACATTGAAATTAGCATCTAAACTGGGCAATAATGACATGCATTTAGTTTTGTGCTATTATGGTAACGCATATGCTAATACTCTGTTAGTACATAATTGGCCTGCTTCAATGAACTCTGAAGCTCTGCAAATGGTTAGTTCCATAAAGAATCAACTATTCATAAAAAATAAGTTTCTTTCATGAGAATTGAATTTTCTATCCCAGAAATCCAACGATCCAATTTATTATCTGGTTACGCTTTGCAGTAAAGGGAAATACAAGTTAGTCAGAAAAATACTTTGGACCAAATTAACCAATCCTGATATGATGTTGTTTTTATTTGTATTTTTCCACATATATTCAGAACAATTACCTGTGATTGAAGTTTGTGTCAAAAAGCTAAAAGACAATTATTGGCAATGGTTGAAATGTTACATAGTTGAGATATTTAGAGATTTTACATTATATATTGCAAACAAAGTTTTAATTTAGTTATGCTCTAGCGCACACATCAGTAACAGCCATAAATAGCCGTGTTTCTGGATAAGTATGAAAACATTTAAAGCATGCAAATTGTTAGTAGCATTAACCCTATAAAATCACTGGGTTCATTTCAAGCACTTGAAAAGATTTACACATTGTACTACATAACTTACTATCTTAAAGAAAATATCAAGATCACATCAAAGTTTAAAGTAAATGTATTATCAGACAACATATTTCTCACCATATACATCGAAAGAAGAATAGGGATGGCACAAGACACCTTTATGAGAATGAAGAGTATACTGACGAACAGTAAATTAGGCATGACAACCTGCCTCAGAGTACTGAAGTGTTATGTTTATCCATTTATGTTATATGGATCAGAATGATGGACAATATCTAGTAACATGAGGAAACAAATTGAAGCAGCAGAGATGTGGTTTTTGAGGAGGATGCAAAGAATATCATGAACGAAACGAATATCTAATGAGGATGTCATGAACAGAGCAAGCACAAAAGGAGAAATAATGTATGAGATCATGAAAATGCAACATAACTTCATTGGACATGTGATTAGGAAAGAGGAGTTAGAATTCACAGTAATTATGGGAAAGATTGAAAGGAAGAAAGCAAAAGGAAGACAAAAACAAATTATGATGGAGACAGCAGCCAGAGAACTGGAGATGAATGCCAATGAACTGATCCACTTGACTCGAAACAGGAGTGTGTGGGATGTGGCAGTCAAAGCCCAAACTGGGCATGGCAACTGATGATGATGATGAAGAATGATGATACAACCCTGAGATTCATTTTTGTGGGTATACACAATAAATACAGGAAACAAAATAGAATCAATGAAAAAACACACTCAACATGATGGACAATAACCAATTTTCCAATGCAAAACAAAAAAAACTGAAAATACAAAAAGAAAGAGAAATAATAATAATAATAAAGCAATAAATATCGCGGACCTGAGATGAAGAGACCTTGAAAGTGAGTCTAGTTCAGTGATGGGGTGAGTGAAGTTCAGTAAAGTTACCTCCTCTAGTTCAAAAGCCTGATGGTTGAGGGGTAATACTCCCAGAATTTAGTGATTCAGATCCTGAGGCTTTTTGAGCAGCAAGAAAAGAGGATGACCTGGAAGCTGGGATCCTGGAGGATGGTTTCCTGCCACAGCACTTGTGGGGATAAGCTCAGTGGTGGGGAGCACTTTACCCATGATGGACTGGACTGTATCCACTGCTTTTGTAGACTTCTTCTGTACAAGGTTATTGGTGTTTCCATACTAGGCCATGATGCAGCTTAAGTGCCGGATCCTGCATAGATCTCTTATGGAATTAAAAGCTGCTGCCCTCGCCACCTCTGAATTCCCCAATGAAGACTGACTCATGGACCTCTGTTTTACTCCTCCTGAAGTCAATAATCATTTCCCAGGTCTTGCCGACATTGAGTGAGAGGTTGATGTGGCATCACTGAGCCAAATTTTCAATCTTCCTCCCCCTATATGCTAATTCATCACCACCCTAGATTCAGCCTGCAAAAGTGCTATCATTAGTAAACTTAGATATGGCATTGGAGTTGAGCTGAGCCTCACAATCATAAGTATAAAATGATTTCGGGAGCTAAGCACACAGCGTTGTTGTGCACCTGTGCTGAGGGAGAATGTGGAGGAGGACATCATCATATCAACTACAACAAGCAAAAAAAAATATGCATCAATCAAGTGATATTTCAATAGATCGAGATTGAGTAATGCCTGTTAATATAATATTTTAGTCAAATCGTCTGCTGATTTGTTTTGCTAAGTTCCAGCTCCATTTGAGTGTTTTATATTCCATCTGCGTTATGCTGGTACTGTCATTAGCACTAAATGATAAAGGAAAACACTGAAATGCATTGTGGCTGAAAACATCTTGTGTAAAAAACACTGAGCACCTCTCATCCTGCATTATGATTGACCAAGCTAATCAGCATCCAAATTGTTTTATCATAATGTGGATAAAGTGTTTATTGACATTATGGGAATATTACAAATTCTCATTCTTGGTGTCATGCAGCAGCAGAAAGCACATCTGAATATCTGAGGATAGATATTTCATCCAACTTGCTCCTATTCCGATACTTCAGACTCTCTATAAATTCCAATGCAGTGCTTAATAAATTAAATACCTTACACATAACAGACAGGTCTTCTGGCAACACATTACCCTTGTCTCATTGCACATTAATGTTTTGTTGTGCACCAGTTGTAGATCAGACCTAACAAAACAGAAAACATAATACACTAACAGTGTCAAAAGAAAAATGCTGAATTAAAAAAATATATCTACTACTGTGATTATTAATCCCTGAAGACCAGTTGAGAGATCCTATGAATAAACCAATTGGTGTACTGCAAATGTTTTTGTTTTAATATACAATATGAGCAGAATCCTTAATAACTTCAATTCACCTTAGATTTTTAGTAGAATCTAGGAAACAAATGCATTAGCAAAGACATATTTGATGCATCATACCAGATAAATATCCATTAAGTATTTTATATTAACTATTGAATATTTTTCTAATCTGAAACATTGTTTGCTTTGGTCATCTGGTATCGTGAGTCTGAGATGTGAAGATTTACTTTTGATGTTCCTCGACATATTAACGATTATTATCTGTTATCTCATTTGAATTTATCAAGATTCAGCAAAGGAGACAAATGCTCATAAATGAAGCTACTCCCAATGTAAAATGAGGAGTGTGCAGAAGAAAAGGTCAGGTAGGTGATGTGTGTTTTATGTTTTTAGCTGCAGTTTTGAAAACAGTTCTGAGCCAAGACAACTGTATAAAATGCTTCAAAGTGAGTTGGAGCAAAGGGAAGTAGATCGGTTCAAGAGGAATATTCAGTTTCACTGCTTTTGGTTCAGGTGAAAATTAGATAATGTATCATTTCTATTTCATTCATCTGTATGAAATGCCACTGAAATGAACGAAAAAACACAAAAAACATTGGCACAAGTTCAAAAAAAAAAGCAGCTGGCATGTGGCCAGGTGGGAGAGAGAGAGACAGACAGACACAGAGAGAAAGAGACTATATCACTGTAGTTGAGAACAGAACACCTCAGTTTACTTTGTAAAAACATGATCTTGCTAGCAAGGTTGGTAACAATTGTCATTTCTCCTGAAGCTGAGCATCTAGATCAATACTTCAGACAACAAGGTCAAAAAAGAAAGCAAGCCCAGTTAGCATTCACAATATAGACTACATACTTTCCTTGTTCCTTTAAAAACATTTCATGCCTGGCATCAATTACATAAACATTTTCAAGTTTGCATCCTTGCTGAGTACCATCTCTACATGATGAATTTCTTTCTGAATTTATTTGAAACTGAAGTCGGTGAATTCCATGCAAAGTTGGAGATCCCATGAGTGTAAAGACATTGTGAACACAGCAGGAACAAGAGTCCTCAGAGAATAACCACTGTTTAAACTCGCCCAAGAGTGTAAACACAGAGAATGTTTCAATGTGTTTGTAAGCAGTATAGATTGTAAATTTGCAGAATAAATTTTGAGGTTTTGCTAAGAGCAAGGAGAATTTCAGCACAACAAGTATGATCTATGGAGAGGAACAAACAGTTGACGTTTTGGGCCTGAGAACCTTCATCGGCTAGTTCTGATGAAGAGTCTCAGCCCAAAGCAACAACTGTTTATTCCTTTCTGTAGATGTTGCATGGCCTGCTGTGTTCTGCCAGCATTTTATGTAGGTTTCTCAAGACTTCCAGCATCTGCAGAATCTCTCGTGTTTAAGAGTGAGGAGAGCAGTCTTTGGCTATAGGATCATATTAGTAAGGTGCCCAAAGAGCTTTCTTTCTCTCGGTCTCTCTCTCTCTTTCTCCTTTCACAGCTTTGTTTTCCCCAATATTCCCCTACACTTGGATAAAGACTGTGGTCATCTAACCTATCTATGTCCCTCATTATTCTATAAGCCTTGATAACATCACAGCTTGACCTCCTACATTCTAGCTTAGCCAATAAAAGCTTTCCTTTACGTCTCAGGTGCCCATCCACAGACTTGAGTGCTTCTTCATGGTCTCTGGTGCTCCCTTATGGATTCCAGTGATCCCTCACAAACATTACTCCTTTGCAGTCCATAGTGTTTCATCAAGTTTTCTGAGGCATCCATCATTTAGGTCTCTCACTGTCCAAGGACATGGCTCTTTCACATTACTACCTTCAGGGAGGAGGTACAGGATCCCAAAGACCCACACTCAATGCTTAAAGGACACCTTCTTCCCTTCTGGCTTCAGATTTCTGAAGGGCATATGAATCCATTAACACTAGCCCTTTATTCGTCTTCTGAACTATTTATTTGCATTTGTAACTTAGAGAATTTTTATGTCTTGCACTCCACTGCTACTGCTACAAAAACACAAATTTCATGACTTTTTTAACTGATAATAAACCTGATTCTGATTCTGATTTGTTTGGCCTTCTGGCGTGAGGATTCCTGTGGCTGCATCATCCTGGAGTACACACCCTAGATGCGTACAAAGTTCAGATTGCATGCTGATTGACCATATGACCATAAGATATTGGTGCAGAAGAAGGCCATTTGGCCCATCAAGTCTGCTCCACCATTCAATCATAGGCTGATCCAATTCTTCTAGTCATCCCCACTCCTCTGCTTTCACCCTATACCCTTTGATTCCCTGGCTATTCAAGAACCTAAGCAGTCCAAGTGCAGCAGCCAGAGCTGGAACAAAAGCTTCTTGTGAAGGCAGATACTGAGGTATGTTAATTACAAGTTGAAAAATAAAGACAAGATCAGGAGACTGGGAAAATCTATCTGGTGAATCCCCAACTGACCACCAATAGCTTCATCTCTCAGCAGGACAGAAGCGGAAGGTATTGGTTGCAAAAGCAATAAATGAAGTTTCTTATAATTACCTTGAAAAATCAAGGTTTCCAGTCCAGTGTGCTCTCCGTACCACAATCCTTAACAATAAAGGGAGGGAACCTTGATTGTATGTTCCTGTCAGGATTAAAGGCAAAATGAATAGGAATAAGGAACCTTGGTTCTCAAGGGATATTGCAATTCTGATAAAGAAGAAGAGGGAGTTGTCTGACATGTATAGGAAGCAGTAAATAAATAAGGTGCTTGAGGAGTATAAGAAGTGCAAGAAAATACTTAAGAAAGAAATCAGGAGGGCTAAAAGAAGACATGAGGTTGCCTTGGCAGTCAAAGAGAAGGATAATCCAAAGAGCTTTTACAGGTATATTAAGAGCAAAAGGATTGTAAGGGATAAAATTGGTCCTCTTGAAGATCAGAGTGGTCGGCTATGTGCAGAACCAAAGGAAATGGGGGAGATCTTAAATAGGTTTTTTGCATCTGTATTTACTAAGGAAACTGGCATGAAGTCTATGGAATTAAGGGAAACAAGTAGTGAGATCATGGAAACTGTACAGATCGAAAAGGAGGAGGTCCTTGCTGTCTTGAGGAAAATTAAAGTGGATAAATCTCCGGGACCTGACAGGGTGTTCCCTCGGACCTTGCAGGAGACTAGTGTTGAAATTGCAGGGGCCCTGGCAGAAATATTTAAAATGTCGCTGCCGGAGGATTGGAGAGTGGCTCCGGTGTTTAAAAAAGAATTGAAAAGTAATCCGGGAAATTATAGGCCGATAAGTTTAACGTCAGTAGTAGGTAAGTTATTGGAGGGAGTACTAAGAGACAGAATCTACAGGAATTTAGATAGACAGGGACTTATTAGGGAGAGTCAACATGGCTTTGTGCGTGATAGGTCATGTTTGACCAATCTATTGGAGTTTTTCGAGGAGGTTACCAGGAAAGTGGATGAAGGGAAGGCAGTGGATATTGTCTACATGGACTTCAGTAAGGCCTTTGACAAGGTCCCGCATGGGAGGTTAGTTAGGAAAATTCAGTCGCTACGTATACATGGAGAGGTGGTAAATTGGATTAGACATTGGCTCAATGGAAGAAGCCAAAGAGTAGTAGTAGAGAATTGCTTCTCCGAGTGGAGGCCTGTGACTAGTGGTGTGCCACAGGGATCAGTGCTGGGTCCATTGTAATTTGTCATCTATATCAATGATCTGGATGATAATATGGTAAATTGGATCAGCAACATTGCTGATGATACAAAGATTGGAGGTGTAGTAAACAGTGAGGAAGGTTTTCAGAGCCTGCAGAGGGACTTGGACCAGCTGGAAAAATGGGCTGAAAAATGGCAGATGGAGTTTAATACTGACAAGTGTGAGGTATTGCACGTTGGAAGGACAAATCAACGTAGAACATACAGGGTTAATGGTAAGGCACCGAGGAGTGGAGTGGAACAGAGGGATCTGGGAATGCAGATACAAAATTCCCTAAAAGTGGTGTCACAGGTAGATAGGGTTGTAAAGAGAGCTTTTGGTACATTGGCCTTTATTAATCAAAGTATTGAGTATAAGAGCTGGAATGTTATGATGAGGTTGTATAAGGCATTGGTGAGGCCAATGGAGTATTGTGTTCATTTTTGGTCACCAAATTACAGGAAGGATATAAATAAGGTTGAAAGAGTGCAGAGAAGGTTTGCAAGGATGTTGCCGGGACTTGAGAAACTCAGTTACAGAGAAAGGTTGAATAGGTTAGGACTTTATTCCCTGAAGTGTAGAAGAATGAGGAGAGATTTGATAGAGGTATATAAAATTATGATGGGTATAGATAGAGTGAATGCAAGCAGGCTTTTTCCACTGAGGCAAGGGGAGAAAAAAACCAGAGGACATGGGTTAAGGGTGAGGGAGGAAAAGTTTATAGGGAACATTAGGGGGGGCTTCTTCACACAGAGAGTGGTGGGAGTATGGAATGAGCTGCCAGAAGAGGTGGTAAATGCAGGTTCTTTTTTAATATTTAAGAATAAATTGGACAGATACATGGATGGGAGGTGTATGGAGGGATATGGTCCGTGTGCAGGTCAGTGGGACTAGGCAGAAAATGGTTTGGCACAGCCAAGAAGGGCCAAAAGGCCTGTTTCTGTGCTGTAGTTTCTATGGTTTCTATGGAACGTCATGAGGAGGGAGGGAGGGGAGGTTGACTCAGACCATGAGAGGCCTGTGTCGGGCATTTTCATGCCTTACAAGGCGCAGATTGGAATAACAATAAAGTTCATAGTTAATTAGCTCAGAGAACTCTGATGGCTCATTATTATCCCTCATATCTTACTGGTAGGGCCACCTGCATTGGTCATAACAAAACAGTGACCATCTACAGCTCTCTTTAGTGGTGTAGCTCACCACGACATCTCTTGTGATGATTTTATTCTTCTGCATTGCTCGACTGAGTGCAGCTTCCCAGACCGAGGGAGACAGCGGGAGGTACCTCCTGAAAGCAAGTCACTGAAAGCAAGCATGCAGGTACAGCAGGCAGTGAAGAAAGCTAATGGCATGCTGGCCTTCATAACAAGGGGAATTGAGTACAAGAGCACAGAGGTCCTTCTGCAGCTGTACAGGGCCCTGGTGAGACCACACCTGGGGTACTGTGTGCAGTTTTGGTCTCCAAATTTGAAGAAGGACATTCTTGCTATTGAGGGAGTGCAGCGTAGGTTCACAAGGTTAATTCCCGGGATGGCGGGACTGTCATATGTCGAAAGATTGGAGCGACTGGGCTAGTATACTCCGGAATTTAGAAGGCTGAGAGGGGATATTATTGAAACATAAAAGATTATTAAGGGATTGGACATGCTGCAGGCAGGAAGCATGTTCCCGCTGATGGGTGAGTCCAGAACCAGAGGCCACAGTTTAAGAATTAAGGGTAGGCCATTTAGAGCGGAGTTGAGGAAAAACTTTTTCACCCAGAGAGTGGTGGATATATGGAATGCTCTGCCCCAGAAGGCTGTGGAGGCCAATTCTCTGGATGCATTCAAAAAAGAGATGGATAGAGCTCTTAAAGATAGTGGAATCAAAGGTTATGGGAATAAGGCAGGAACTGGATACCTATAGTGGATGATCAGCCATGATCACAGTGAATGGTGGTGCTGGCTCAAAGGGCCGAATGGCCTACTCCTGCATCTATTGTCTATTGTCTATTGTCTATTGTCTGACAGGCTCTTCACTTGCTGTTAGTAGCTGCTCTCCCAAATCACTGGGGAAGAGGACTTTTCTTCTGGCAGAAACGTCACTGATAAAAAATTCCCAGTCCTCTCTCAATAAGTCTCAAAACTCTCCATCTGCCCTGCAGCTCTTCCTTCTTCTTGGCACTCGTAGTCTATGTTGCTAGCTGCATTGGGTAGATTGTCTTTCAGAACTGACATCTTTTTAGCTTGCTGCACAGAAAATTTTCACTGTTTGTATTCCACTCAGTGGATTCACCTTTTGTAGTTTTTATTTCTGGTTCTAAACCTCCATGAGCATATACCTCAGAGAAATGGAGTTTAGAAAGACCCTTGACAAGATGGCACACACGAGGTTGGTCACAAAGGTTCAGCCATCTGACATTCAGCATGAGGTAGAACTTGGATTAAACATTGTCGTCGTGAGAGCAACCAGAGAATGGTACGAGGTGGTTGCCTCTCTGACTGGAGGCCTGTAGCTAGTGGTGTGCACCAGGGATCAGTGGTGGGTTCATCATTGTCTGTTGTCTATGTCAATGATCTGGACAATAATGTGGTAAATTGGATCAACAAGTTTGCGGATGACACCAAGATAGGGGAAGTAGTAGATGTGGGGAAGGCTAGCAAAGCTTGCAGTGGAATATGGACCAGCTGGAAAAGAGGATTGAAAAATGGCAGATAGAATCTAGTGCAGAAAAGTGTGAGGTGTTGCACTTTAGGGGGACAAATCAGGGTGGGACTTACACGGTGAGTGGTAGAACACTGAGGACAATGGAAGAATGGGGGATCTGGGAATAAAAATTCGTAGTTTCTTGACAGTGGCATCACAAATAGATAGGGTCATAAAGAAAGCTTTTGGCACACTGATCTTCACAAATCAAAGTACTGAGTACAGGTGCAGTAAAAATGGAGTGACTTTGGGTTGATGCCAGGTGTAGTTACTGTTATTAAGACAATGAATACTCTGCTCATGTTCCATAGTCTTTCAATGCCCACTTTTAATTCAGCATTCTCAGGTGTTTTTCACTTATTGATTTCTGTATGTTATGTAGAAACATAGAAACTTAGAAAACCTACAGCACAATACTGGGCCTTTGGCCCACAAAGCTGTGCCGAACATGTCCTTACCTTAGAAATTACCTCGAGTTACCCATAGCCCTCTATTTTTCTGAGCTCCATGTACCTGCCCAGGAGTCTCTTAAAAGACCCTATCATATCCGCCTCAACCACCGTTACCAGCAGCCCATTCCACACACTCATCACTCTCTGTGTAAAAACCTTATCCCTGACATCTCCTCTGTGCCTACTTCCAAGCACCTTAAAACTGTGCCCTCTCGTGCTAGTCATTTCAGCCCTGGGAAAAAGCCTCTGACTATCTACACAATCAATGCCTCTCATCATCTTATACACCTCTAATAATGTGTGTTTGGGATGGCTATATCTATAAAGTAAACTGTTCTTGCTTGTTTATCCTGTATTATTATATCCAGACAGTTATTATGGATTGTCCTATGTGTAATAACGGATCGGTTGTAATATCATCTGTGGGACTCTAAAACTGGATCAGGCTTGCATCTATAGTAAGGTATGGTTTCTTTTATGAGTTTAGATTTTAAGGCAAGATTTTGGTGAATGATGTTTGCCACTTGATTGTACCTGTGTAAGTAATCCAACCAAGTTAAACTGTTGCAGGATCCTGTAATGTGCTGGATTGTTTCTGGGTTCGCTTAGCATTTTCTGCATTTATTGTCTTGAATTTGTTGGTGTTTTGTTATGTATTTTGTGTTAATCACAAAATCCTGTATTGCCACAAAGAACCCTTCTATTTCTGAGAAGAGATCTCCAACTCTGAGCCAGATGCCTGATGCTTCCCTGTTGACATCTCGTCTGCTCAGATCGTGTGGTTGTCTTCCATGGAGGGTCATGCTCTTCATTGGTTAACTTTTTCATCAATAGTGATAATTTCTTCAACCTTCTGGGTTGCGCTTTCACTTAAGGTTGGTAGTATGTACAGTACTTCTTATCAGAATGGCATATATTCACGTGGAGTGCTGAATCCTGTTTACATTGATGAAAATATATCCTTAGAGGTTTCATCTGACTGTTGAGTAAATTTTTAATTTCTGTTATTCCTCTTCTTCCTTCTGTCCTAAGTATTGTTAATCTAAGTGTGTTTAAGTGTACATAATACTTTCTGAAATTTGTCTTTTCAGCTCCTATTTTTCTTCCTAATTTTCCAGATCAGTTTTGGACCAAGATATTATGCCAAACATAATACATTGATATGTATATAGTAATTATTGTTATTATAATTATTTCATTTTGTATTTCAATAGCTTGTTGTCCTTTGTCCATCTTTGTTTGAGCACGTTTCAGTGATTCTATTGTATTTCTTTGTATTTATTGTGAATGACCACATGAAAATGAATCTCAAGGTTCTATGTGGTGACCTTGCAATAAGTTAACTTTGACATTTTGAACTTTTGAACATTGGTGAGGCATAATTTGGAGTATTGTGAGCAAATCTGGTTACCTACTTATAGGAAAGATATCAAGAAGATTGAAAGAGTGCTGGAGAAAATTTACAAAAATGTAACCAGGACTTGAGAACCTGAGGTAAAGGGAAAGTTTGAATAGGTTAGGACTTTATTCCTTAGAGTGTAAGAAAGTGAGGGAAAATTTGATATAGTATACAAAATTATGAGAGGTATAAATGCAAGCAGGCTTTTTCCATCTGTAGAATATCTTGTGTTAGGGTTTTTCCACTGAGATTGGGTGAAACTGGAACTAGAGATCATTTGTTAAGGGTGAAAGGCGAGCTGTTTAAGGGGAATATGAGAGGAAACTTCTTCACTCAGAGGAGGGTGACAGAGTAGAATGAGCTTAGAGCAGAAGTGGTGATTCAGGTTCAATTTCAACATTTAAGATTAATTTTGATACGTAAGTGGATGGGGGAGGTATGTAGAGCTGTGGTCTGAATGTAGGTCGATGGAATTAGGCAGATTTATAGTTTGGCATGGACTAGATGGGCTGAAAGGGCCTGTTTGTGTGCTGTAGTGTTCTATGACTCTCCATACTCTGGGTGTAAATCTCCATTGATATAAATCTCCCTGTGTAAAAACTTCCCTAGATATAAACCTCTTTGGGTAAAAGCAACTATGAATATAGATCACGCAGGATATAAAACACTCTGGGTGTAAACTACCCTGTGTATAAACATATTTGGATAGAATTCACATCAGGTAGAAACCTCTCTGGGCAATAATCACTCAGAGTAGAAATCACCCTGGGCACAAACTTCTTCAGGTATAAAGCTCTTTGGCCATAAACTGCACAAGGGAAGAATCATATTGTACATAAACCTCTCTGGGTATAAACCATCCTGAGTATAAAACTCAGAATTATTTCAGCAGTTTGTTTTTATCCAGATTCTAACATCTGCAGTCTCTTATGCCTAAGAAGAACGTGGTAACCTGCGTCAATTACTATCGTCCTGTCGCACTTACATCAACTGCGATGAAGTGCTTTGAGAGGTCGGTGATAAAACATATCGACTCCTGCCTAAGCAGCAAGTCAAATCTGCACCAACTTGCCTGCCTGCACAACAGTTCCACAGCAGATACTGTTTCATTGGCTCATCACTCAACCCTGGAACATTTGGACAGCAAAGGTGCTCTTCATTGACTTCATCTCTGCATTCAATACTATCATTCCCCCAAAACTAATCAATAAGCTTCAAGACTTTGGTGTCAATACCTCCTTGCTCAATTTGATCCTCGATTTCCTGACTTGCAGATCCCAGTCAGTTCAGATTGGCAAAGACAGATTCTTCACAATCTCCATCAGCACAGTTGCACCACAAGGCTATGTTCTTAGTTCCATGCTCCACTCACTTTGTAGTTATGACTGTGACAGTAAGTACAGCTCCAATTACATCTTTAAATTTGTCAACAGCACCACTGTTATAGGCTGAATCAAATCAGCATATAGGAGGGAGATTGAAAATCTGGTTGACTGGTGCCACAACAACAACCTCTCACTCAATGTCAGCAAGTCCAAGCAGCTGATTATTGAGTTCAGGAGGAAGAAACAGGTGGTCTATAATGCAGTTTTCATTGGGAGATCAGAGGTGGAGAGGGTCAGCATATTTAAGTTCCTTAGTGTTATAGCTTCAGAGGATCTGTCCTGGCACAGAAGAACCACGAGACCTGGGGTAGATCAGTTGTGATCATATTAAAATAGAAGGAATGCTTTAGAGGCATCTGACCTATTCCTGCTCCTTCTATGTTCATGGGTTCTTGGGGAAAAACTGCAGCTGTCCTAGAAACCAGCACCAGTTGAAGCTGGTCCTCTCAGAATGAAGCGAGTATGCTGCTTTGCAACCCATACCCAGCAACTGAAGTGAGCAGGTCACATCAATAAACAGTACATTTAGAAGATACCCAGAGAATCGTGGACTTCATCAGCTTATTCCACAGCAGAACAAAAAACTGTATAACCAACCCACAGCTTAAATGCCAACTCTTAGCAGATTGTTTATCAGACTCATCCACATCAGATCTGGTAAGTTTGAAGTCTCTCTTGGTGTAGACCATTTCTTCATTGGCATGTTTGGTCTCCTTTCTTGTGGTCTCCATCTACTCCCACCCAAAAGAAAGTGAACAGTGTTATTTCACACCTTAGAATACATTTCAGTAGTGTGTTATGACTTCAAAAATCACTCAGTCAGATCTTCCAACATCATTTGAATGTCTGTTTAATTGTTAGGGAAGGGTTCAGGACAAAATGTTTGTAATTATACCATTACTCTTCAATGATTGTTACAAATTGCATCTAAAAGCTCCAGATAATTTTAGTAAAGGTGGAATTAAGTGTTGAGCTTACTGTGTGGTCATGAATCAGTCACTCTGAAGGGAAGATTACACTGAAACATTTGGTCAAATTCCCAGTGTGTATTATTCCACCCTGATATAATCACTAAAGCAATCTATATATCAGACCATTCATTTTTGTACATGAATTACATACAAACACAACTACTCACCAATACAATTCTGAAATAATAAATATAAAGCTAGAAATACACATCACATCAACACTGCAGAAAATTTCTGAGTTTTTTTTCAGCAATAGTTCTTTGGTTGAGTGTTTTCAAAAATAATCCTAATGTCTGTCCTTCTGTACCAATGCAAACTAATATTTTGGGCTATTGCAAAGAATTAGCTGCCTTTCCTTTAAGAAAGAACAATTCATCCTGTAGGCATTTGTTTCTGCATTCTGCTGGTTCAGATAATCCACATTTTCTAAAAAGGCGAGAATGGATATTTTGCACAAGTAATCTATCTTCACAAACTTCTCTCAATAATGAGAATTTACTTGTTCTTGGTCGTTACTTATTTCTCCTTTTGTCACCTGAATAGTAATCTTTACAGTTACAGCTTTTAAAAAAAGTTCATCTTATCTTAAGCAACAAGGTTCCACAACCAGCTATGTTACAATGTTAAAATTTTTTTTAAAAATACATTAAGGATAGAAAGAAGTAAAGAGACTCCTTATTATTATTAGAGTTCAGATGACATTCATGAACTATGTCCTTGTGTGTGATTTTATTTGAACCAATGGCCTAAATCATTACCATTTGCTCCCAACCATATTAAATTGTGTATCTGAAGTACCATATGCAGAAAAGAAAAAAAAAACATGTTATCATTTCAGAGGTCTCTGATGATAATGATAAGCAATTGGTCTTTCACTGCTACTGTTTATAATGTAATTTCAACCATTCAACTCAGCTGAGACAGCGACGTCTCATTTTTCACATGTAATGTGCATCAACACACATCCTCAAAATCAGAGGTGACAGTGTTGAAGGATCTGAATTATGTATAAGGATTTTCAGATTATTTAACATGTTCCTTGTTTCTTCCTCAGTTTCTCCAAGATTTCTTTCTTTCTCTTTTGATTTGTCTTAATTTTAATTCAGTCATATTCTTCTGCTGGCGTCTGTTAATCAAGGAGTAACCTTGCGGAGATCGATAAGGTTACAACAATTTATTGTTGGCTCTCTGGGAAATACTAATATCATAATGTTTGCTTCTAGATCCATTTATTTATATTTAAATTTAGCTTGTGAAATGGGCAAAATATCTATGAATCTCATGTAATGAAATGCACTTGCAAATATCAGCAGTTAACTGCAAGACAAGTCATAGCTTCAGGTTACACTGTGGTTGGACTTTCAGCATTATGGCTTCATGATATTAATAAACTGAAGAAATCAACAACTCTGGTTTCCCTTGCCACTTCCTTCTGTCTCAATATTATCCCCTTCACCTTTTATCTGTTTCTCATCTCCCTCTGACTTCTTTTTATTCCACGTCTCTTTCTTCCTCATCCATTCTCCTTCCTCCCATTCTGCACATTCCACTACTTCCCATCAGTTTCCTTTGCTCATGTTATGCCCACATCATCCTCACTGTCTCTTCCTTTCCCTCAGCTCTCGCACTGCTCCTCTTAGGCTATGTCCACACTAGACCGGATAATTTTGAAAACGCTGGTTTCACGTAAAAATGACAAGCGTCCGCACCAGGCATTTTTGAAAATACCTCTGTCCACATTAAGACGGATATTTGGGCGAATTTCCTCCTACTGGGCATGTGCAGGACATACGGAAAACAAGCGAGGGGGAAACAGTATACTTGGTGCACATTTGTCCAGTTACAGACTAGAAAAACTTAAAAGGAAATTGCCAAGTGAAGGACTTGGTGCGCGTTTGTCCAGCAGATATCTTCAGGAAATGTGGAGATATACTCACTTGGGGGGTGTAATGGGATAACAAGGAGCCCAGCCACCTTACAGCTCCAGTGACAAAACTTGATCCTAACCTTTGGCACTGTCTATTGAGTTTACACATTGTCCTTTTGATCATTTGGGTTTCCCCTCGACCCTGTATTTTTTCCCACATCACTAAGGTTAATGGGCTGTTATAAATTACCCTTTGTATACGGGTGATAAAAAAATCAGATGAAAATTAATGTGTATATGAGAGAGAATAGGTTGCAGAGAAATAAGTTGGGGAATGAGGTTAATGTGGTTGCTCTGTTAGCTGACATAGACTCAATGGGCTGAATGGCATCCTACGTTATAAGGAAGTGTGAAGCCTCGCATGTGAAGAACTCCTTGATGCTGTTGAGTATGGAGTTCTAGGACTTATACTCCGTGACGATGGAAGACCTGTAATGTCTTTAAAAGTTATGAATGAAATGATTTGGTAAAGTGAACAGAATCAGAATCAGATTTAATATCATCAGTATATGTTATGAAATTTATTAACTCACAGCAGCAGTACAATGCAATATGCGATAAATATAGAAAAAAATGAATTACAGTAAGTTTATATAATTAAGGAAAGTAGTGCAAAAACAGTAATTAAAAATAAGTAGTTAGGCAGTGTTCATGGGTTCAATGTCTATTTAGAAGCTGGATGGCAGAGGAGGAGGAGAAGATGGCGGTGCGATGCAGCGCGCGCGGCCACTTCGGTGGTGATGTCTGTTATTTGTCAAGTAGGGGACCGTGCACAATTCTGATTTGATGGAGACAGCCGTGAGAGTACGGAGGAACATCTGGAGAAACTTCTGAAATGCCTGCTTTGCTTCCGCTGTTACTGTGTGGTCCGGAATCTCTGGAGGAGAAGGCCCCAAATCCTTGGCTTTGCTTGTTTCAGTGGCCGGGCGAGGTCGAAGGAGCTCGACAGCAGACGGCGCTCGGGAGGTTGTATCGGAGGCTCGAAGTTTTCAGACAGACGGACTCAGTGTCGGCTGTGGTCGGGTTCTTCCAATGCATCGGCAGTTGTCGGTGCCTGGAGGTTTATGGCAGGAAGTTACTCTCTTTGCCGCCTGCTATCGGGGACTCAGGAGTCGATCAACTCAGGACTTTGAGACTTTTTTTTACGATGCCCATGGTCTGCTCTTTATCAAATTATGGTATTGTTTTGCAGTGCTGTAACTATATGTATAATTATGTGGTTCTGTCAGTGTTAGTCTTTGGTTTGTCCTTTTTTTTGTGATATCACTCTGGAGGAAGATTGTATCATTTCTTAATGCATGCATGCATTTCTAAGTGACAATAAAGGAGGACTAAGTGTTCTCATAATCTAAAAAAAGAGAGGGAAGCAGTTGTTCCTTTATTGCTGAATGAATGCCTTCACGCTTCTGTAGTCCTTCCTGAAGGTAACACTCCCAGGGCTAGGAGGCTGTTTTCTAAACAGCTTTTCAAGGTTGAAAATGTTGATTATTCATCTTTAACTGGAACTATTTAGCCATCCTCTTGAGAAACAGTACTATCCAGGCTCAGCAAGCCTATTGTTAACTGAGACAGTAACCTGATCAGAACAAACAACATTGTCTATGTTAACTTAAGGCTCCTGCCATCTGACCTAATCAATCAAGTTGTGAAACCATCACTTGCAGATGAGATTGTCACAAGACCACTGGCAAAAGTAAAGATATAAATACTAGAAGGCAGAAAGGGTGGGATGAGTTACAGACATAGAATCCACTCCTCAGCTTTGGCCTAAGAAGGATCTATGCAAAGAGTCTTTTTGTGATGGACAACATATTCATCTGCAACCCATTGGTATGAGTTAGTCATTTGAAAGAATTGTATTTGTGGTTAGAAACCATTTGTAGGATTATAATCTCTGTTAAAATTTACTCCCCAAAATAAGATTGTTTCACATAAAATAAAGTAACTTTTTTTTCTGCTTCATCGGCAGGAAGTATCCCCTCCTTGGCCATCATCATAGCTTGTCACACTAGACAGCCAGCCACTCTAGTGTTGCTTGGTTGATGCTGAGCAGGTCAGTATCAGCTAAATCAGGTGAGAGTGGGCAGTTGTGCAGAATGTGTTCGATGTTCTGCACCCTTCACCACACTCACAGGATCGCTGGTCTTTAAACCCCACTTCACCATATTGTCTCCCATTCTACAAACTCCCGCTCTCGCTCTGTTGACTGTGCACCACTTCCTTCTGTCAAGCAGTGCCCTGTCTTGTAATATTTCTGTGGGGTCTTGCACTGTATTGTTTGGTGGGGTTCTGGCTTCTGTTTGTTGCCAGTGGTCAATCCTGTATGTTTGGGGGGATGTTCTGTGTGGTAGTTCCTCCACTGTAGCAAAGCTTTTCCTCGATTTTAGGCGGTTGGAAACTGGCACATGATGATGTAGTGGGTGCCGTGGATCCGAGTTCTGTTTACCTTTTTCAATTTTTGTTGTAGTGTGTCTTCGGATCTCTGGGGGAGCAATGCCTGCAAGTCAGTAAATCCTCGGTTGAGAGGGGAGAAATAGTGAATATTGACAGGTAAACCTCTTCAGAAAAGACACTAAAGCAATTAAGTAGATTAGTCTTTGCATTCTAGGTTGATGTAGGATAATCTCCCTAAAGTAAGGTTACTGATGAACATGTGTAACTAATTAGACTTAAGATAAATTATTCTTAGAAGCTTACACTTTAGAAAGGGTACACTCAATATCATCAAGGGGAACCTGCAGGTAGTGTTATTTTCACACTCATGATGATTTTGTCTTTCTTCTTGGAACAGATGGTAGGTTTTGGACATGTCGTCAAATAAACTATGGCAAATTGCAAGAGCCCAGAGCCCAAATTGCAACAGCTCAATTGATGATGGAGGTAATGAATATTTAAGATGGTGGATGGGGTGCCAATCAAACAGGCTAAATGGCATTGACTTTCCGATAATGTCTAGATCTGTTCCTCATTCAGGCAAGTTGAAAGTAATTCATCATGCTCTTGATTTGTTCATTTTAAATGTTAGAAATCTTTGGAGAGGCTCAGAAGTCAGTCATTTACCTACGGAATATACAGACTCTGATTTAACTGAATCACTCAGAAAGTCAGGCAGTGACTCTGGAGAAAACTATGACAAACAGAATAAACAACATGCAGATTCAGCTATTTCAAATTGAGGCATTTGGGGGATGGGATGGAAATGAATGTATTTTTTTACCAGTAAAGCAAGTCTGATAAAAATTGCATAATATCCATGATCATGTTGCTCAGAAGAGGAAAAGGATCATTTCATATAAATGTACATACATACATGTGTGTGTGTGAGAGATTTGTAAGCGTGCAGGAATTTCTTTCTTTCCACTTGAGATTTTTTAGTCAATGTAACCAACATACTGTATATTCTGATACCAGATAGTCCTGATGAAGGGTCTCAACCTGAACCATTGACTGTCTATTTCCCTTCATGTATGCTGCCTGATCCTGAGTTCATTCAGCATTTGGTGTGTATAACCAAAACACATTTACCTTGTATATTATTCTTGCTATATCTCATCTAATGAAACTGATGGCATGAACATTGACTTCTCAAACTTCCACAAATGCCCCACCTCCCCCTCATACCCCATCCGTTATTTATTTATTTATATACACACATTCTTTTTCTCTCTCTCCTTTTTCTCCCTCTGCCCCTCTCACTATACCCCTTGCCCATCCTCTGGGTTGCCCCCCCTCCCCCTTTTCTTTTTCCCTGGGCCTCCTGTCCCATGATCCTCTCACATCCCTTTTGTCAATCAACTGTCCAGCTCTTGGCTCCATCCTTCCCTTTCCTGTCTTCTCCTATCATTTCGGATCTCCCCACTTTCAAATCTCTTACTAGCTCTTCTTTCAGTTAGTCCTGATGAAGGGTCTTGGCCTGAAATGTGGACTGTACCTCTTCCTAGAGATGCTGCCTGGCCTACTGTGTTCACCAGCAACTTTGATGTGTGTTGCTTGAATTTCCAGCATTTGCAGAATTCCTCGTGTTTGCGTCTCATCTAATGAGTTAGCTTTGCCATCAGTAGGAACTTTAACATTCCAAAAAGTCTGCACTTACCTCATGTGGATACTCTAACATCAACTCCATGTCAAGTGCAAGGTCTTATATGGTCAATGGGAGTGGATTGGAGAGGGAACACACAAAAAAGACTTTCCTATAAAATAACTGATTTCTGGCCCCAGCTTGCCCAGATGTCAAAACGTTGAATATTCCTAAATATAACAAGTAGTCAGAAAAAGATAGATACATTTTTAAATTACTGATAAATTGTGAAGTCTCAAACAAACTCTTAAATCCCCGAAAAAAAAATGTAAACAAAAGCCAAATAAAGTAAAAAAGTATGTATTCCCTTGTTCTTGTGCATTTGTAATCAGACGTATTTTGTTCTGGTATATTTCCCAGTGTAAATATAGGAGAATTACCTTAACTCTGTGCTCTGATACTGATATCCATAAACTGAACAAATAAATAACAGCAGCTTCAGACCTTCCAAAACACTGTAATCCCAAAGTTGCTTTGTGTTGCAAATGTCCATGATCTTATTTCCCCGAAAATCCAGGACAATATCATAAACCAATTTAACTAATATCCCTCAATATTTTTCCATCAGTCTACCAATTTTTAGATCAGCTCTAATTTCTGCTAGGTACATGCTACATAGAAAAGACTTCCCCTCATTCTTCCTCTTACTACATATTTTTTGCTACATAGAAGGAAATGTGGCCCCTTTCCCCAATTTACTTTCACCCACTGCTGTCTTTCACACATCCAATTAATACTCCACAATTTTTCTACCATGAATCTACACTAAGGGAAACTTCCAGTGAAAGAAAACAAACCTACAAGCATGTCTTTAAGATCGGATTCAGATTTATTTAACACATGCACATGAGAAAATACAGTGAAATGTGTCCTTAACAGCCAACGCACCCAAGAATGTGCTGGTGCAACCTGCAATGTCGCCATACACTTTGGTGCCAAAACAGCATGCTCACAGTGCTTGGCAAAACAACACAGAAAACAACAAAACAGAATACAACAAGCAACAAAACAACAACGAGCCACTTTTCTGCATCCCACCCTCCCTCCTAACAACACACATGATCGCCTTCCAACTCCAGGCCTCCAGCTTCCAGTCTCTATCAAGCTTCAACATCTGGACTTCGGATTGACATTTGAACTTCAAACTTTGATATTGACTCACGGACCATCTAATGATAGAACCTCAAACTCTGACATACCTACTCACCAGCCTTCATGCCTCCTGTTTGCATGGATCCCAGGACTCGCCAATGCGGGACAGTCCAAAATCCACGGATGTCAAAAGCCCTTTTAGTAAGCATCTGTATGCTTCCATCATCTTCTTCTTGACTAGACTTTGTTTAAGGTTATGGGTAATAACAGGAGTCTGTATTAAGACATGGACAGCAAAGTTTTGGATACCTTTCAGCCTATTGATGTTGAAAGATGGTAGGTCAGTCACGAATAGGCTGTAATAATTAAGTATAGACTGAGTAGTGAAAGATAGAAAAATAAAGAATGCAAGATCTGATGGGCTGGGTTAATCAGACCCAACTGTTCAAGTATCCGGGAGACGTGGTAATAAATGCACAAGCACTCCATTTCACCGATTAAAGCAAGGAGGGAGGTTGAAACATTGAGGTAAATGTGGAAAGTGAGTGTTGGCCGGCTGCCTTTTGATTGCTGGTAAGATTGCTTTGTTGCTGGAGAAAGGAGACAACCTTTTGATCAATGGTGGGATCTGTCTGCTACGGAAAGGGGAGACTGCCTTTTGAACACTGGTGGAATCACTCTGGTGCAGCAGAGGGGAAGGCCTGCCACTGTGTCCGGAGCATGTTATCCAGGTTTTCTGCATTTTCGATACGGACTTGGACTATTGACTTTTTTCAGTGTTATCTTTTTTTATATTCTGTGTTCTTTACCTATCTTTATTACTCCTTTGTGTGCTGGGGAGGGGAATTTGGGGTTGATGTGTCTGTTCTGTTTTTGTTCATTTTTTATGCGGGGAGGAGGGATTTGGGGCTTGATAATCGTGCTGCTATTCTTTTCTTGGTTTTATGGCTATCTTGAGAAGAAGAAATTCAGAGTTATATACTTTGAAAATAAATTAAACTTAGAACAACAAAATCACTTAAGCCTAATTTAAAACAATAAAAGCAGGCAGCACCAATAAACCACACAAAATACTACATAGCAAGTCACAAAGATTTCTGGGCTCATGATTCTTAGTTACCACTGGATTTTTGTCACTGGGGGAACTCTGATTTCTGACTCATGAAGCCAACATTGATAACCAGGCACAGATCCCGATCCTAGTCCTGGGTGAAGTCCAAAGAAAACCTCAAAAAGCTGATAAATATATACACAACTTCCACAAGTGCAAAGTAACCACAGGACAGACAATTCTTTTGTCCTTGCATTAACTCAGCCTGTTTACATCAAACACACATCATATATACATTAACATAGTCCCATTAATCAGTTAGACATTTTAATGGTCACTCCACATTTTCCCGTAGCACATAACATTCTTTAGGCTTATAAAGTACATTAATGTTTATTGATAAGGAAAAGCCCAAACAAAGAATCCAACCATGAGCAGGCATTCTGAGAATTTACTCACTAACAAACATTCTGCATACATTAATAGACCCCACATGCCCCAAGATCGGAAAGGGTTAAGTTGTCATTCTGACCTGACACATATTCATTCATTGTTTACAGATTATGTATGTTACACAAGCTAATAGGGTGCTGGTATTGATATAGTTTATTATTATCACATGTACAGGGATACAACAAAGAACATATCTGAATGCCTGTCAGGCTGATCATGCCATATATGGAGGTAATGAAAAGAAAACAAAATGAAGAATATAGTATGAATATATTTGCAGCCACAGAGTAAGTGCAGTGCATGTAAACATATAATGTGCAAGTGCAGTGACTATGTAGATTAGGAAATCCAGTAATTCTGTTCAGGCCGTTATTTAGAAAAGCTTAAAACAGATTTATAGCTGAAGAAGACATTCATTGAATCTCAGATTAAGCTGTGCAATATAAAAATGAAATATTTATACTGCTACTACACCACTCCAGCAACCTACTGTAGCTCCCAAAGAAATATTAGAATTGACCTTAAAGTTTTCATTTCTATTTTCAAATTCTTCTGGGTCTTTCTAACCTCCTTTTGCCCTACAGATTTTTAATTCTTCTATGTTTCTTCTGACCTCTTCCAAGTATTACGTACAGGTCTTCATACCTGCTAGCAATGTACTATTGGCTGCCAAGGTCAAAAACCAAGGATATCCCCTCTAAATCTTTCATATTTCATCTTCTCAAAATATTCTCTGTATTAAACTGCACCTGCCATCTACTTGCCCATTCTGATAACCTGTCTATAGTTGCTTGTTCTCTTCATCATTTTCCACATTCTCATTCTTTAAGCAGAACAGCAAATAGAGCTACTGACTTGAATTGCCAGGGACCAGAGTTTAAAACTGAACTAAGGAGCCATTTGAGTAAAATTTGCATTTTTTTTCTCTGCAATGTACTTCTTCTGCATGCTCTGGTTTCATCACACATTTAAAAAATTGTTCAGATTTGTAGGTTTTCTCGCTACTGTAAATTGTCTCCATTGTGTAGGTCAGTGATAGTATTTAAGCAGACTGAGTGTGGGAGTGAGTGCAGGCAAGAATTAACATAGAACATAGAAATCTACAGCACATTAAAGGCCCTTCAATGTTGTGCCGACGATGTAACTTACTCTAGAAACTGCCTAGAATTTCTCTAGTGCATAGTTTTTCTAAGCTCCATGTACCTAAGATGCTCTTAAAAGTCCCTATTGCCCTATTTTATCCGCTTCCACCACTGCTGCCAGCAGTGAGTTCCACGCACCCAGCACTCTCTGTGTGAAAAATTTAACCCTGACATCCCCTCAGTATCTATTTCAGCCCTGGGAAAAAGCCTCTGGCTATTCACGTGATCAATGTCCCTCATCATCTTATAGACCTCTCATCCTCCAGCGCTCCAAGGAGAGAAGGCCAAGTTCAACCTATTCTCATAAGTTACATCCTCTGATCCAGGCAACATCCATGTAAATCTCCTCTGCACTCTCTCTCTAGTATCCACATGCTTCCTGTAGTGAGGTGACCAGAACTGAACACAATACTCCAAGTGGGGTCTGACCATGAACTCATTCCCACGGTTGATGAATGCCAACACAGCATACACCTTCTTAACAATGCTGTCAACCTGCGCAGCAGCTTTGAGTGTTGTATGGACACAGAGCCCAAGACCTCTCATATCCTCCAACTGCCAAGAGTCATATCATTAACATTATATTCTCTGTAACCTCTGACCACCTTCCGGACTAACCACAACACCCCCAACCTTTGCGTCATCAGCAAACTTACTAACCTACCCTTCTACTTCTTCATCCAGGTCATTTATAAAAATCACGAAGAGGAGGGGTCCATGAACAGATCCCTGCAGAACACTTCTGGTTGCCAAACTCCAAGCAGAATTAATAGGAATGAGGGGAGAATGAAAAAATAGGATTAACATCGGGAGTGGGTCAAAAGCTCTGATTCAGCGCTGTATCAAACAGTTACTTCATGACCCCTTGTGCATGCAGAAAGATAAATTCAACAATTGCAACTGTTGTAGTACATAATTTCCTGGAAGTTTAGAAACTTCCAGGAAATTACACCTATTGCTTAGAAGTAACAGTTGTAAGTGTGACAAATTGATTCAAGATTCAAGATTGTTTAATGTCATTTCGAGTATGGAAGTGTAAAGGAGAACAAAATAATTGTAACTCTGGATCAGATACAGTACAAAAAGATGCTAATAATGCTGGTTAGTTTTGCAAAAGATCAAGAAATTTGTGTGCACAGATCAGAAGAGTACATAAAATGCAAGATATATTTCTCTTTGTGAGATATTTACTACGTTGAAGATATAATATAAATTCAAGATGTTGTTATTGTTGTTATCCTGCAGTTACTACAATACTCTTAGAATTTTCTATTAAATATCAGTCAGCTCTATCTGTTAGTTATTTTGCTCACATTTTTTTTCTAATCATTTTGTGTTTTTGCAAATGTAGATTTAAATCAAAAAAACATGCATTGCAGATGGTGAATCACTTTTAAAGTTCTAGGTACATTTATTATATCAGACAGAATAGGGTATTTTAGAATGCAATAGAGTCTTTTAAGAGACTCTTAGATAGGAACATGGATCTTAGAAAACAGAGGGCTATGTAGTAGGGTAATTCTAAGCAGTTTCTAGAGTAGGTTACATGGTCAGCACAACATTGTGGGCCAAAGAGCCTCTAATGTGCTGTAGATTTCTATGATTCCATGATTATCAAAGAATGGATACAGTATACAATCTTGAGATTCTTCTTCGTGCAGGCAGCCACAAAACAATGAAACATCAGAGAACCCGTTTAAAGAAAACAAAGCATATTTGAAGACCATCAACCATGTGAAAAATAGAACAAATCATGCAAACAATAAAAAGCAAAAAATAACACCTGGAACATGGATCCCCAATCTTTTTTGCACCGCGGACCGGTTTAATATTGACAATATTGTTGCGGACCGGCTGACCGGGCGGTGGGGGGGGGGTGTGGGGGAGGTGTTCAAGTAGGGTTAAACTCACCTCAACATACCTTTTACAGTTAGGGTTGCCAACTTTCTCACTCCCAAATAAGGGACAAAAGTAGCTGTTAAATCCTGACAAAGTGTCCCGGCCCAAAACGTCGACTGTACCTCTTCCTATAGATGCTGCCTGGCCTGCTGTGCTCACCAGCACTTTTTGTGTGTGTTGACGAGACACTTGTGTTTACCCCGAGAAAGACGAGCATGACCATGAAACCTTGCGCGGGCTCCTGTGTGCGTATGCGTGACGTTTGCATATGTGACGTGTACGTACGTGCCGATTTTTTTTTCCACAAATCGGTTTTGGCTTAATCTTCCCGACTACACTGTACATACATTATTTCTACTTTATATAGGCTGTGTATTTATCATATCATTAATGCTTTTACTATATGTTAGTGTTATTTTAGGGTTTATGTGTTATTTGGTATGATGGGGTAGGTTATTTTTTGGGTCTGGGAACGGTCAAATTTTTTTTCCATATAAATTAATGGTGATTGCTTCTTCACTTTATGCCATTTCGGCTTGAAAGGTTTCATAGGAATGCTCTA
This sequence comes from Mobula hypostoma, assembly GCF_963921235.1. NCBI lineage: Eukaryota > Metazoa > Chordata > Chondrichthyes > Myliobatiformes > Myliobatidae > Mobula > Mobula hypostoma. Next base: position 73,991,315 of record NC_086099.1, on the reverse strand, counting down.
CCTTAGCGGGGGAAAATATGGGACCAACCAATTTAGCCCAATATATGGGATGTCCCGGCAAATACGGGACAGTTGGCAACCCTATGTTTAATTTCAATAGTGCGTGACAGGGAATGAGGAAAGGTGCAGCTGACTCATATTGTTTCCTCGTGGCCCGGTGGTTAGGGACCGCTGACTTAGAACATTAAACCTCATTTAATGGTTAAACAATCACTATCTTCTCTGAAGTCCACAAAAATACTACTAAGAAATGCACCTGTCAACAGAAAAGTAGGATTAAAAATTAAATTACTGATTTTTTTCACTAGAACTAGAAAATGTAATAAGTTCTAAGCAATTTCAAAGGTTGGAAAAAATGGGAGCGGGGCTTGAACAAAAGAAAGGCTGTAAATGTATCATTGCATAACATTGTTTAAATAAATGGGGCAGTGATTGTTGTCTGAAATTGTTGAATTCAATATTGAATCCAAAGACAGTAAAGCACCTAACTAAATGCTAACATGAATTTTCATAAACATTCAATAGGTATCATTCAGAACTGTGTGGATGTCCAAGAACAGACAAGGATGAATAAATAAAATGACAAGTGATTCAAAATTATCACCTTAGTGGAGGCCTTCTGCAAAGTACTCAATCAATTTGCACTTAATCTCTCAGAGCAGGAAATTTTCCTCACTGTTAATAACAAAGACAGTTTAAGAACATAGAACATACAACATTGGAAACTTCATTCAACCTATGATACTGCGACAATTTTGATGCTAATTTATACAAAATATCCTCGTGTGTATCATCCATATCACCTCCATTCCCTTCGTTTTCAAGTGTCTACCTAAAAGCCTCTTAAATACACAGAAAATGCTGGAGAAACTCAGCAGGCTAGGCAGCATCTGTGGAAAAGAGTAAACATCCGATGTTTTGGGCCGAGACCCTTCATCAAGACTGGAAAGGAAAGAGGAAGGAGTCAAATTAGGAAGGTGGAGGGAAGAGAGGAAGAAGTAGAAGTGACAGGTGATAGATTAAACCAGGAGAGGGGCAGGGCACCATCCCTAAAGTCAGGACCTCTCAGGTCACCCAGTGTTTTTTTGGACGTGGAGAGGATGTTTCCAACAGTGGAAGAATTTAAAAACTGAATGCACAGCCTCAGACTAGAAGGGCATCCCTTTAGAACAGAGGTGAGAAAGAATTTCTTTGACTGGAGGGTATTGAATCTGTGGAATTCTTTGCTGCAGACAGCTCAGAAACTAAGTCATTCGTGCTTTCCCACATATACGATGAATGAACTCTTCTCGGGCTTCCAGCCAGGTACAAGTAACAATTTTAATCAATCTTTCAATGACAAAGTCTGCCATCTATGGATGATGCCTGGGTATGTCCAATCTGATAGTGTCGTCATTGCGTATATTTAAAGTGGAGTTTGATAAGTTCTTGATTTGTAACGGCAGAATAAGGCAGGAAAATGGGGTTGAGAGGGAAAAATAATCAGTTATGATTGAACAGTGGTGCAGACCTGATGGGCTGAATATCTTATTTTGTCTACTATGCTTTATGTTATCGTGGTTCCCTTATCTTACCATCCTTGTCCTTACTCCTTACTAGTACGTACCGATTCTGAATTCTGAGCAATTGGTCTTTAAACAACTCCCTCATGTCTGATATGCACACGTCCTGATCAGTGCTCCTTTAGCTTTTGTCTTAACCTATCATTATTTGCCATCTCCCATTTTAATATCTTACTGCAAGATCCAATTTTATTCTTACTCATAATTACCTTAGTTGTTGTCTCTATTCCCAAATTGTTCACCCATTAGCAGGTCTGTCACCTGGCCAAGCTCAATTCCCAAAATGTATTTTCTCCCTTGGATGGACACTCTATATTCTTTTCCAGGACCCCTTTTGTCCTAACTATGCCTCTTGTAGTAAGAATGTTGAAATTATGAGGAGATTACAGATACCTTAGACAATGGGTAGAGATAAAGTAAGAAGAGCCATTGGTTGGTTTGCAAGGGAAGATGCCATGGGGTCTGGTGGGATTGCTCGAAGAGGACTAAAAAGTTACAAATAAAATAGCCCTTTCAAAACCACAAAAGGGAAGGGGAGGCTAATATGTTCAGGATGCAGAAATTCCAGGAGATCATCTGTTAAAGGGAGGGGTAGTGCATTGGAAAAAGAGCCCTTTTTTAGTTCTGAGGAGTGAAGGGTGAAAGCATAAGTATAGGAAACTGAATGACCAACCTTGAGACCCAGTCAACCACGTTAGGAGTAGGGATGGTGTGGTGGGAAAATCATGGATAAAGAGATAGGATTTGAATATATTGTGTGAGAGATAGCAATATAATAACAGATGTAAAACAGATTGTAAAACCGGGAGTTTGGGATATAGTACTTCCTTTGTTTTAGGTATCAGTAAACCACCACGTTGTTTTAGTTATCAGTAACTTACAGGACATTAACTGATGCTCAACTTCAGAAATCGAGGTCAAGGAATGGAAGAGATGAGTGAGAAATTGATCATATATGAGTAAGAGGAAGATAAAAGTTGAAGTAAAGTGAATCTTTTCAAACCATTTCTGTAATTTTTATACCTTTGAACATTTTCATTTGGCCTCAGAAAATATTTGCGGCACCTGTGTTTTTCAATCCGCTGTGTTAAACTAATAGCTTCAAATTCTAATTGTCCTGGTTGAAATTTTAAAAATTATTACAAAGCTCCCATTTTTCATAGGACCTATCACTTTGCGTGCTTGTTGTGATAGTTCTTACGCTAATGGGCTTGGCAAGAATTGTAAACGCAGAATAGGCATATACTATGACACAGAACAAACTACAACAGAAAATCAGTAGGTCAGGCAGCGTCTGTAGAGGCAATTGCATCCATAGATGCTGCCTGACTTGCTGAGCTCCTCCAGCTGTTTGTTGCTCCCAAATACATCATCTGTATTTCCTTGTATCTCCATATACTGCAGGATATATTCTGATACATATTAAACCAGGATTCCAGTACATTTTATTCAGGAAATGATAAACTACAATGCTTGTGTATTGTGAGGACCAAGTAACAGAATACTGCAGCAAAGTAATGAACTGGTGGAGGAATTCAGCGGGTCAGGGCTCTGCGTTAGCATCCATCAGATCTTGGTCCAGGTGCAGGGTCTCTGCATGAAATGCCAGCTATCCCTTTAAATCCACAGATGCTGCCTCATCCACTGAGTTTGTGCAGCAGTTTATTTTCTTCCATTATCCAGCATCTGCAGCCACTTGCATCCCCGACTGAATCCTGAATATTGAGCACACAATGCTAAATGTAACATTCCATAAAGGGATTCAGATAAAATTAGGAATTGTTTGACTGAATCATAGATTGATCGGAAATACTTGCAAAAGTCACAGGTTTTAATTTAAGAGGGATGGTATGAAGCAAAAGAAGTGGAATGTCCGCCCCAGAGAACAAATTAATGAGAACTAAAGAGAACAGGTGAAACTTGAGTAAAGGAAAAATAATTTGGCAAAAAATCTATTTATAAATCTAATCAGGGAGAGACTTTTTCCAAAACATAAACATTGGGTGAAATTTCATAAACTGTATTGGACTCAGCAATGAGATTGAATCTTTAGGTGTGTTCTTTTATGCCAATAATTATTTCAGTCTGATTAAAGAAAGGGATAATAAAACATGCGAGCAAGGTTTTAAGTCAACAAATTTTAAAACCATAATGCCCAAAAAAAAGGTTAATAACATTATGTGAAAGTAGCTAATCAAACATACTATATATGACAATTGATGTATTCTAAATCTAGAGCAACGTAATTTATTGCAAATAAGAAAAAATGCTAATTTGATAAAGAAATGCTGAAAACAATCTGCAAACTTTGAAGAGAATCTTGCTGGTACTTAATGGGAAGGGAACAAAGAGTAGGTTGCTATGGACATGGTTTAGATACAAAGCAAATGAGCAAACAAATTTGTGCCATGCAGAAGGAGCAGAATTCAGAACATGTTTCTGCAATTTTATTAAAAGATAAAAGGTATGAATTATATTCCGTCTGGGTAGCCTCCAACCTGATGGCATGAACATTGACTTCTCTAACTTCCGCTAGGCCCCACCTCCCCCTCGTACCCCAGCTGTTACTCCTTTTTATGCACACGTTCTTTCTCTCACTCTCCTTTTTCTCCCTCTGTCCCTCTGAATATACCTCTTGCCCATCCTCTGGGTCACCCCCCCCCCGGTCTTTCTCCCTAGGCCTCCTGTCCCATGATCCTCTCGTATCCCCTTTTGCCTATCACCTGTCCAGCTCTCGGCTCTATCCCTCCCCCTCCTGTCTTCTCCTATCATTTTGCATCTCCCCCTCCCCCTCCAGCTTTCAAATCCCTTACTCACTCTTCCTTCAGTTAGTCCTGACGAAGGGTCTCGGCCTGAAACGTCGACTGCGCCTCTTCCTATAGATGCTGCTTGGCCTGCTGCGTTCACCAGCAACTTTGATGTATGTTGCTTGAATTTCCAGCATCTGCAGAATTCCTGTTGTTTGCGTATGAATTATATGCCTGTTTGCTTGATAACTATTAGAGGTAAAATGATGGAATTGGTTGTAAATGAAACAATTTACTGTGTTGTAAAGCTCAGAAGCAATATTCTGCGTAAATACTGATCTGCAGAAGCAACTCATCCATAACAAATATATTGAAACTCTGCAGAGGGTACAATATAATTGGTTGATAATGATCATATGGTCACTGCTTCAGGATTTTATATTCAATAGAGATTTGGCATGACTCAGTTCTGGTTTAAATGGAGGTTTTGATACATAAAGGAAGACATCACAAAAACAAAAGCAGATATTATTAGTTGAGTTTTTATGCATAGATCATTATGTGATTCAGTCCTCAGCCTTCTGCATTTTGTCAAAATTCAGTTGCTCTGGTTTGCATTGAGAGAAAAAAAAATGATTTTTGGTATGGAATAAATGCCAAATACAATTAAACAATGTTAATTAAGATAACATATGCTAGTAAAAATAGAATATTAATCATTGAGAAATATATGGAACCTTGAATTAAGATTCAGGTAAATATAGAAAATTCAAGTGATTCTGTTGTCCAACAATTGAAAGAATGCAAGATCAGAAGTGGAAAAGCAAAATGGTAATATTGTTTATCCAATGAAAGCAAAGACAAAGAAAGTAATTGTGGCATTCTTTGGAACATTGGTGCAATTAAACATTCAAGTATGCCGTTGTCAAAAAAAGTTAGAAATATTGTGAAAAGAATAAAGATGGATGCATAATTTTTTGTGGAAATCTTGATCTATGTAATGAGATTTTGAAATGAAGTTTCAACCTCACTGGTTAGGAATTCAAAACAAACTATAATTAAACTTCTTCAAAATAATGGAAAAATTGACCTTGATATTGACTAATAGTTATAGAATGCCAGGAATCATTAGGCTGAGGATATTATTAATGACTTATAAAGCCATAAGCAAAGTAGAACAAGGACTTGAGTTACCAGATGCTAAGAAAATCTGAAATGTAAATGAGAAGGCTATTTATTGCGATACATTTATCCCAATGTTAAGAAAGATAGATGGAATTCTGATTTAGCATTAACACGAAATGTATCCAGAGGAAGAAAACGATCAGATTGAATCCTGAAACACAAAGAGTAATGATGATCTATTTTGAAAAGATGTATTTGCAGGAAGTTGAATTGGGTGATTGGATAATCAAGATCAAAGTATCCATGCATAATGGAGAGGAAAGCATGGTAGAAATAGAAAAAACAAGCACTCAGTTTTAACAAAAGAGGTGAATATCAGGATTGTATAACCATTCACAAGAGAAGTGGAACAGATTGTATGCAAAAAGAAAGAATATAAACACCTTCCTTGCATCTGATGGTTTATATCCTGAGGGGAGCTCTGAAAGAAATATCCAGTCTAAAATTTTCAGACAACAACGTAAATCCCGTCGACTCGGGGGGGGGGGGGGGGCCCCCCCGGTTGACAGATTTGACACCAAACTTCATAAAAAAGTGATAAAGATTGGCTTCACTTCCAAAAATAGTGAAGGCAAAAATGTAAATTCAATAACCCAAGAGAGCCGGCACAGGGATTCAAAGCATGATTAACCCTTCAATCACTGAGTGAAGTGCAGACATCATTCTAGCTTTGTACAGCCTTGTTGTTTTCTTGAGTGCAAACCCAGCCTGCTGTAACTGCGCAGTAGATTGAAAGGAAGCACCTGCAGGCGCCAATTGCATGACTGGTTAAGTCCAATTAAAGCTACCTGCACTGCTTAAGCCGAAGTGTGAATCTTTAAAGGGAGGTGGATTGTGGCTGGAACAGATACTGACAGGCATTCTGCAAGTAAATCTGTTGCAATTATCTCAAGCTCCAGCTTTGAAAAAGCCAGATGCAAGAAGGTGTATTCCTAGAGCCTACCTGACAGCCACTGGCACTGATGGATTCAAACCTTCAAGGCACCCTTCAACTGTGTTGCGCTTCCCAAAGCCTGGGAAATAAGGTCTGTTAAATCTAAAAATGATATTTTATCGAAAAGGCATGCTGCCTTTCCCAAACCTTTTTTATACTCATATGGTCATTTGGTAACATGTTGATGCTGCTACTCCTTTCTTTTTAGTTGCTCACTCTTGTTCCTCCTGCTAAATGCTCTGGGATTAACATTACAACCAACAGGGTATGTATGACATTCACAATAGGGTGTGAATGGGCACTTCATTCATTTGACTGAAATCCTTCTCCAATATTTCAGAAGAAGCATTAAAAAGCTTATTTTAAGCTGAATATATGTTTTGAAATATCAGATCTGGCAATTTCACACTAACACTTCCGGCATTTTTATGCTAATGCCTTGCATCATTATACCAAGGAAGAGAAAAACTGCAAAGGATGAATGAAAATGCACTTAAAAACATAACATTCTTCAGAAAAACACATCAAAGATGATGAAATCCTTTCAGCCTAATTCTCTCAGAAATGATTTAAAGGCATCTGCCAGGGTAATATCACAAAATGAATGTCAGATGACCATGTCTGAATTCGGCTGTAATAAGAGAAGGAAATTTAAATTGTTCAGCCAACAAGATTCACTGCTTTGCTAGCCAGTAAATGTTCCAAGTTGCCCATTTCCTGTTCAGTGCCAGGTATCGTTAATATAATTGAATTTAATTTGTAAAATGTATATTACTACTTCTCACTTCATTATTGTGATTTCTAACATTCTCATTCATTGCAAGCAGGCTCTTTCCCTTGCGGTTAGGAGAGATATGATATGTTTTGTAACTCCAATAACTAATCAAAATAAAATAATAAAACAAGGGAACTGGGAAAAGTGTGTCTACTTAGGCTACATCCACACTAGACCGGATAATTTTGAAAATGCATTTTCAAGTAAAAATGATAGGCGTCCACACCAAGCGTTTTTCAAAATATCTCCGTCCACATTAGAACAGGTATTTGGGCGAATCTCCTCCTACTGGGCATGCACAGGACACACAGAAAACAAGAGAAGAGGAAATGGTCTACTTGGTGCGTGTTTGTCCAGTTACAGAGTAGAAAAACTTTAAAGGGATTGCTGTTGGCTCTCGCGCAGGACTTAACACTGAAAAACAACAAATACTGTAGCGTATGGAGGCAAGTGACAGGGAGTTCACAGACAGTATGACCCGGCTGACAACGAACATTGAAAAACTGACTAACTCTGTTGCATTAATAAATCACCTTGTTAAATGTATAAAACATGTCTGCATCAGTGTTATCTTGTATTTCCATACAACGTTACATTAGGTTATTACACATCTATTGTCAGAGAAGTACTTGCATAAATAGGTAAACCAGCTTCATACAAGCAAAGACAGAAAACAGGGTAAAGTGAGTATACTTATTTATTCAGTAAGCTATGGGTCAAAGAATTTGGTGAGTACATTTCTAACTCTCCTGGCTTCAGACTCATTGCCGTCTGTTCTGAAATTGTTAAGATGTGTGGGGTTTGCGTTCAAGAAAACAATGAAATGCCGCGGCTGCCGCCATCTGTTCCGGCATGTCATGACAGCATTTTCAAATAGTCAAAAAAGCTCACTTCACAATTTAACTCTCAGCCGTTCACACCGACTGCGCATTATAACAGCCGTCTGGCAGTGCTTGCGCAGTACCAAGCAGAAGCAGAAAAAGCATTGTTTTGTGGTGTTGTCATGAGAGCGTTTTTAAATATCTCCATTTACCCCGTCCACACTACAACGTGCAACAATCATTTCCAAATTTACATACTCTGGAGAGTGTTTTAGAAAAGCTCCGTTTTTGGGGGATGAAAACACTGTTTCAATGAGGACGGAGGGTCAAAAGGAAGAGAAAAAACTTTGTTTTCAAAATTATCTGGCGTAGTGTGGACGTAGCCTTAATCTTACTTTAGTGAGCCGCACACTTATGATGTGGTGGCATAATGATATATGCCATTCATGTACTTCTTACATATAACCCGTAATGAATTATGTAAACAAACAAGAATACTTAATCAAACAATATATTTACTATATTGCTCAAATATTACTGAAATGCAAAATACTCTACACGCTTCCCTGTTGGCTATACTCCAATGCATTATAGAATACATCTCAACTATATATGATATATAATACAATAACAATGTAAGGGGGTTTCTTTTTTTATGTCACTGCATAGTCTAATTAAAATGGTTTCTTTGTTATGTCATAATTGAAAGGGCTTCTTTGTTATGTTAACTGCTGAGAAAGTCCTCCTGCTAGCAGTTAGTTTTGGGTTATCTATTGATAAGAGGACGAATGAATCAATTGGGATAGTTGTTATGATTTTGGTGTGTCTGTAAGATATTGTATGCACAGGGTTTTGGGGCAGAAGGCAGGAGAGAGAGAGACAGAGGACGGACCAGGTGCTGTGAGTCCGCTAACGGGGTTAGACCCCGAGCAGGGCGTTCGGCGCGGAGAGGAGACAGAGATGGACTCATGTGGAACGTCTGGTCGACCACCATTGTTGGTCCCAGGCGGCCAGTCGAGGTGGTCCAAGGGGTCGCAGGGTGAAGAAGGAGGGTCCTGAGCTCCAACTGTTTGTGCACGAAGAGATTGAACTTTGATAAGTGTGGCGCCTTTTATTTTCCTTTTATATTTTATTCTCTATTAATTATATAGTTCCAGTAATATCTATAAACTGTAAATCATTTAATCGTATCTGGTGTATTGTCTGTTATTTGGGCAGGGTGGGGTACATCACACAGTATGCACACAAACTAATTACCAGTTTGGCAGGGCAGAGGGCTGTTTCCCTAGATAACAGCGAGCTGAGCGACTCTAAGGCTGGCCAAGGGGGCTACAACAATATAGAAATCCACAGCATAGTAAATTTTAAGTTTCCCATTTGGGCATAAAGATTAAAATGCAGTGGAGGGTTTCTTACTCTTGTGGGATAATGTCTTTCTTGACAATTGGGGTCACTCTGCTTGGAAGGTGAGACTTGTAGCTGTGAAACTATCTCAGGTTCTGGAGCCTAGGATGTGGTGGTTGTAAGAGCTCACTCGAGAACTGCAGGAAGTTGTTCTGACAGCTCTGAGCATCTTCCTCTGACACTTCACTCTGCTCTCAACTGGTCAATATATCATCTCCGAATGACATCAGATGTAAACTCTACACTGTAGGTGAATGGGTCCAGTTATGTCCTTAATCATTCCCAGTACCCAGTTTTGATCACCTTTGTAGTCCTTTACTAGAACTGCTTATCCAGGAAGGATACATTGAACCTCCTTGTTTGACAAACCCTTGATTTCTCTCAGCTGTTTGTCCTGCATATGCCTTCTGAGATTGGATTTGAAAAGATCCAAGTGTGATTCGAGGGATGACCTTCGGAACAGCACAGTTGGTGAGTTGTTGCTTGTGGAGTACTGCTGCATTGTGATATGCAGGAGGAAATTGGTGAGCTTCTCAGTCACTGTTAGTGTAGTGTGTTCTGCAGACATTGCTCCATTGTCCGCAGTAGATTCTTTCGACACTGGACAGACCTTACCACTAAGCAACTTTAGCTAGTTGGTATGGTGCAGTTGTAATATACCTTATTCCATTCATTCTCAGGAATGACTGAAATTGTCATTGACACAAGTCCTTGAGAAGAAGCTCCTCAACACATCATCAGTGTGTGGGACTGTCATGGATGCTACTGGAAACACTTCTGCACATTATAGCTGTAATGCAGGCCATTCCCAGCGATGGAGAGCCATGTTCTTGGCATCTTCTGGACATGATGGCATCCCGAAAATGGATGGTGATTCAAGGCAGCGGCACTTATATCACTCAATCCTCAGGACTTCCTTTGCTTTCCGGCCTGGGTCTGAGTCCAGCTACCTCAACTCTGCCTCACCTCAACTCACTTTGCCTCAATTCTGCCACATCAAATCACCTCCAAGACTTCTCCGGCAATGGCCAAACATTTGGCTCACTTCCTGCTCTAGGCTCTGGTCTCACCACTTTGATTTGGCCATATATGCTACACCGTAATCATCCTGCACCTTCAAGAGTGCAGTTCACACTGCAAAAATGCCAGGTTATACAGATGGTTCAAAGGCTTAGCTCTAAAAGGGAAGTTTCAGAGTATTAGTTTCAATGATTGTATTCGAGAAAAGTGTGATTAATACTGTAATTTTATAGTTTATAATTTATTGCTTTGTTTATTACTAGCACGTTGTTCAGTGCCATCTTAAACTGGAATGGTGTATCTGTTCTAATGGTAGGTAAATGAAACACACAACTTAGTGAACATTTCAGTGCATTTCAGAGTACCATATCAGTGTAAAGAAGTGTATTATTACAACTGGCTCATACTTAGGTAGTCTTACAAATGCTTTCATAACTGTAAAGTAATATGTAAAGCAACCACTTAGAAATATTATCCAATTTTGTCCTGTGCATGTGCATTCTAGTTTCCATTGCTTTAGGCCCAATGTTTAGCTTCAGAGTTCTAGCAGAAGTAACATTACTAGGTTAGTTGCATCTCCTATAACTCGGAACTTGAATTGCCACTCAACTCCTTCCCACTCAGATGTCCCATGAGAGCATGAGTAATTAGTGGTGGAGTTCCCATTCCAGAAGTATGATAAGTTTCAATTCAGAGTAGAGCTCCTTTAACAGTAAGTTATAGAATTATGGAATCATAGAACACTACAGCACAGAAATAGGCCCTTTGGCACTTCTATGTGCTGAGCTGATATTCAACCTACTCCTGTCAACTCACACCTGCACCATAGCGGTCCATACTCCTCCTTTCCATGTACCAATCCAAACCTTGCTTAAATGTTGCAATTGAACTGACATCCGGCACTTTCATTGGCAGCTTATTCCACACCCACACTATCCTCAGAGTGAAGAAATTCCCCCTCAAGTTTCCCTTAAATATTTCGCCTTTCAATCTTAACCAATGACCTCTAATTCTAGTCTTGTTGTGTATTTAATATTTCAGTAATTTTTGCATAATATCATAAATATATTGTTTGATTAAGCATTCTTTATTATTTGCATAATTCATTATGGATAAAACATATGTAAGAAGTACAGAATGCAAATACATATGCCATTATGCCACCACATCATATGCGCATGCCTCACTAAAGTAAAACTAAGTAGACACGTATTTCCCGATTCACACATTTTTCTTTGGATTAGTTTTTGGAGTTAAGAAACATAACACTGGTGATGAGTAAGTTTTTAAATGAAGTGCAACTCATTTTTTCTTCAAAAGGCGAGAGAAAGAGAGAGAGATGGTCGAGTTAAAATAAAAGCGCAGCATGTGTTTCTTCAGAAGGGGACAGGGGTGGTCAATTTTCTTAGATGGCAGAAAATGGATGCAATTCATGGGTTCATAAACAGTATGTAATGAGTGATAATAATAATATTTTTTTTAAGTGAAAATGGCTAGCTACATAGAAAGATAGACCCATTTGATTGCACAACAGATAATTGGGTGATGTATACTGAATGAATTGAGCAGTATTCTGAAACAACTGAAATAGCCAATGAGAAACAAGTGCCAGTGTTACTGAGTGCAATAGATGGAAAAGAAGACAGTTTGCTTAGAAGTTTGATTGCTCCAACCAAAACAGCCTAAATGCACTTTGTTGATATTGTGAATGTAATGCAGGAACATTTAGAACTGAAACATTGTGTAGCCTTGAGATTTACAATGTGAAAACTAACAGGAGACAAGCAATATGGCTTACATCAGAAGTGAATGGCAAATTAATTCAAATAGAATTGGACCTTGTCTCGGTTGTTTCAGTCATTCCACAAAATGAGTTTGAAGGTCATTTCAAAGATGCTGAACTGAAGCCTACTAAAGGCTGATTTATACTTGTGCATACTAGCTTACGCCGTAGCCTACGCAAGTGGGCTACACCGTTATGAGCATTTATACTTGTGCATTGGTGTGTCTGCATCTCTCTGCAATTCACCACTAAAACACTAGTTGGTGGTGGGGTTTCTATGCCACTGTGTTGAGTTTCAACACGAAGAAACTCAAACTTCAAACAATGGCGACGGAAATGTGCTTGTCCGGACACTGAGAGACGTGGACGAGGAAATGCATTTCAAATATTTTTGGATGTCGGCAGGTAGATTTGACGATTTGGTTCATCGTCTCTAACCATTTATTTCGCATCAGTGTATGCACAGTATACTCAGAGACTGGCAATCACCTTTTGAGTTTTAGCTTCAGGTGGAATTCAACAGGCAGTAGCAGCTAGCTACAAACTGGCGTCAAGCACAGAGCCCTCCATAATTTCGGAGGTCTGTAAAGCATTATGGAAAGCATTGCAGCCAGAGTTCCTTCCCTGCCCTTCAGTCGCCCAATGGCAAGCTATTGCAGTGTAGGAGGGAATGCGATGCTACCAAGCGGACCAATCACAGTTGTTGCAGTCTGTGACGCCGCGACATGTGGTTACATTTTGGGAGAGGTGCGCGTCAGGCTACGGTGTAGGGTTCAGTGTAGAGTACAGTGTAGGGTATGCCGCTACGCTGTACCTATGGCGTACATTTGATGCAGAAGTATAAATCAGCCTTAAGAACTTATACTGGAGAAAATATAACTTCGGTTGGAATAACATACGTAAGGGTAAGAGAGAAATACAACAACTAATAAGGCACATTGGACTTGTATGTGGTAAAAACAGGAGGGCTTACACCGTGATGCCATGCCCAAGAGCATATCAAAGCTACAGGACTTGGGTCCAAGAACAAGGAACGACCCAAGGTTTGGATGACTTAAGTGCTGGGCCAGATTGAAAAGGTCAAGATGTGGGGGCCCGAGGCAAGGGACGGATTGTTTACTCATCGCTGAGCTGAACTGAGGCTGTGGCCTGTAACAACGGGCTTCTAAATCGGCAGCAGTGATGACTGGCTCCATAGCTGTGGGCTCACTTTTGTCAACTTAAGTTTTGAATGTTATTTACTTACTTTTATTGTTTGCATGATTTGTTTTTTCTGCATATTTGGTGTTCAACAGTTTTCTTTTTTAATGAGTTCTATTTGGTTTCATTGTTTGGTGACTGCCTGTAAAGAGATAAATCACAATGTTTTATGTTGTATACATACTTTGATAATAACTGTATTTCGAGCTTTGTCTTTCCCATGGTATATTATTTTACCCTCAGGCTGACTCTTAGGCTGAATTTTGATTGGCATTTCTTCTTCTCTTTCATGCACCTATCCTCCATTCTTGTCAATAATGATAAATGTAGCAAATGAATTTTCAAGCTAATTTCCCACATCTGTCATTTTTGAGCTCAATCACCAGACATTCCCAACACAGTATGGTGAGCTAACCAGTTTCTGAGAACTGATTTCTGTGATCACTGTTTATCATCAGAAAAGGCTATTACTGAGCAACCCTCATCTTCTTTACCCTGACCTTCCAACCAAACTATCCACTTTCTTTTGGTCAAGATGACGCCAAGCTGAGATGACTGCTGAGGTTGTAGCTCTGACTTAGTTGATTTTTAGGTTCATAGGAATGGTTTTAGAGGTAGCACAGATAGTTAGGGAACAGGCTAGGGTTTGGGGACAGACATGAGGGGAGTTAGAAGTCAGAGATAGTAAATAATAAGTACAGGCAGCAGCTGGACCACTCAATGGCAGAAAGCCTGTGATCTCTTGGACAGGTGTCAGGTCAGTAACTACTACGGACAAAGACCAGCAATCTCCATGATCAATTACCTATGTTGGCAGGCCACGAGGAGAAATGCCGGTGACCCTCCAATTTGGTGATTTTCCACAGGTTGTCAAGTCCTGGGAACAGAGGTCCATGGGGACAGGAGGCCCGTGGTTTACAAGTCCCAGGTGAGTGATGTGTGCAGGTCTCGAGTTTGAGGCCTGGAGTTCAAATTCCAGTGTTTGTTGAGTCCTAGTGTTAACACCATGGTACAAAGTCCGAAGATCAAAGACCGAAGTCGATGAGTCTGGAAATCGAGGTTTGATGATTGAGGCCTCTGGTTCAGCATATTTGGAAAGTGGAAGTCCGATATCCGCAAGTCTGTGAGTCAGAGGCCCAATGACATGTTCAGAGGTCATCGGCCTAATGTCTACAAGTCTGTGAGACCAGACCAGAGACTGGAGGTTTGAGGCACAGAGGAAGCCTGTCCGGGGAGTGGAGGACCATCTATGTGTATGAGAAGATGGGTGTGTGGGAAGGAGAAAAGGGGCTTATTTTGCCGTTGTTTTGGAATTTTATTGTTGTTTTTGTGTTGTTGTTGTTTGCTGAACATGATGAACATGCTACGTTGGCGCTGGAATGTGTGGTAGTGACACTTACAGGCCGCCCCAGCACTTCTCTGGATTGTGTTGGTGGTTAACACAAGAGTGCATTTCACTATATGTTTTGATGTACATGTGATAAACAAATGAATCGGAATCTGAATCGGAATCTACAGTAATTTTGTATCTGAATCAGAATCTGACTCCCTGTACACAATTGAAGCAGCACTCAGCTGTGAATAATTTTTCAAATGAATTCTCAGAAAATGAGGGGTAGTTAACTATCCTTGTAAATGGAACACATTCAAACACTTGAAATTTAAGAAATTTAATCCGGAGCTACAAATTGGCTCTTTCGTGATTTCATTTTGCAGTTCACAGATTTTTTTTTATTTTGGAATTACAGACTTGAACTTGTGGCTCATGATAATTTTGTATTGGTGTTTCAATCTCTCTGTTTCACATTTTATTTATTATGTGATTATCCAAGCCATATGTAAGATTTTAAGAAAATAAATGTGAATGAAGGAAGATACAGATGGTGCAAAATTATTGATCACTTTAATAAATTATTTTTTTTTATAAAGGTGTAAAAAGATCTAGTGCTTTTCCAGTGTATAAGATGAATAAACTCTTCTCAGGCTTCCAGCTAGGTACAGGTATCAATTATAATCAACATTTTGATGACAAACACTGCCATCTTCTTCAGGGATGGTGCCTGAGTATGTCCAGTATATTTCATCCCTCCTGATTGGTTAGTCCTCATCCAATTAAGTTTCCGCTTTTCCACCTTGTTTACAATAAAATTCTAGTTCTTACTTAGAGCGAGACCTTTGTCTTTGTTAAAATTTGTTTCCATTGGTTTAATTTCAATGGCTTCCTCTACCAGACTGTCACAAAAGCCACTGGTGTGGCACAGTAGTTTTGTGCCATTGAAGCCAATCCTATGGCTGTTGTGAATGCAGTGTTCTGCTACTTCTGATTTCTCTGAGTAACCCAGCTAGATACACCTCTTGTGCTCCTTGATGTGGGTTTCCATCTTGCATCTCAGCTCGCTGATACACACTGCTCCGCATTCAAAGGCCATCCTGTAAAGGCCAGCTGACCCGAGTCCCAGATCATCTTTGACTCACATAAGTTGTGTCTTACAGGTTTGTTGATGGTATTAATCTAGTATTTCTTCAGGATACTTGCGATCCTTACAGAAACAGCGAAAGTATAGGAAAGACAGGCGGTATCCATTTGGGTTACCCAGAGAAATCCAAAAGTAGGCATTAAACCAGGGATTCCCAACCTTTTTTTTTGCCATGGCCCCTAACAATTACCAAGAGGTTTGTGGACCCCAGGTTGGGAACACCTGCTCTAAATATCAAAAGATTTAGAATTGGGAGCAATTGACAAAAATACTTAATGAACAATTCAATAAATAAAACTGCTATATTAAAGCTGTATGCATGAGCAGAGTGTATGTAAAAAGAAAATTCTAGTTTTTATTACCCACCTGGAATTAGGGTAATTCCCCTATGGTACCTGATTATGAATAAATAATAATGAATAAATCATTTCATGAATATGTTATGTATAAACAATTTCATTGAACTATTTTTCTTGCTTGAAATTTTATTGAAGTGAAATGTAATCTTTGGAATTACTAAAATTAAGTTTGACCATATGGAATCTGTACTGTTCTATGTTCTCTGAGCCATTAAGAGTACTTCAGTCAGGAAAGGAGCTCTGTTCAGCATTTGGCTCACTGCTGAAGAGGCTACAGTGAGAGAAAACTGACCTCTGGTCAGTCAACAGAAGCAGAGTTGCCTCAAATTTGCAACAGATTCGCCCTCAGGACTGTCAGGTATATATGCAATGTTCAGTTTGTGGCATAGAGAGGGTGGTGGTGGGCTGGGTTTAATCTTTCGGGTTTCAGTAATTTATGGATATTTCACCACAGAATAAGAAATTCTGATTGTTTGACATTGATGTAAAATTCTTTATCAGAATACCCATTCAGCTGATAGCATTTCAATTGCTTGCTTGTTCAAACAGAGACACAAGACTTGAACAGAGAGAGTTGGAGAGGGAGTTAAGGAAGTTACGAGGCTGCAACAGATATGCTGCAAAGCTGCCATGATCGGGCTGAGGAAGTCAAGTTCAAGGGAAGGAAGGGGCTGATTATGTTAGTGATGATCGCGGGAACAGAATCCATTGCAATATGACTGGAGATGATGCAATTCATACTCATGCTGGGATTGGTGATTTTTTTTTATTAAAGTAAAACACAATTTAAACAGTGAATGTTTTATTAAAAAATAAAAGTGAAACCACAGCTATGACCATTTAATTAATTTCAACATACCCTTTGCTGAACTAATAAGTGGTCACTAATATCAAGTTTTAAGTTTATTTTCTGATATTCAAAGTTCAAAGTCACCATATGTACAACCGTGAGATTAATTTTTTTGTTGTTATTATGATTAATATTATTATAAATAAGCACTACATATGGAGAACATGAAATGACAAGTCCTTGAAAGTAAGTCCACAGGTTGTGGGAAGAGTTCAGAGATGGGATGAGTGAACTTATGCCCTCTGGTTCAAGAACCCGATGGTTGAGGATAATAACTGTACAGAATCTGGTGGTGCGGGTCCTGAGGCTCTTGTACCTTCTTCCTGATGGCAGCTGTGAGAGAGCATGGTCTGGATGGTGGGGGTACTTGATGATAGATACTGCTTTCCTGTGACAGTGCTCCATGTAGATGCACTCAACAGTGGATGGGACTTCACCTGTGATGGTGTTTATCCATTACTTTTTGCCACACCAGGCCATGGATATTTCCATACCAAGCCATGATGTGATCAGTCAATATACTCTCCACCACACATCTATTGAAGTTTGTTAAAATTTTAGATGACGTGTCAGATCTTCACTAACTTTTGAGAAAGTAGAGCCACTGCCGTGCTTCCTTCATAATGGCATTTCCATGCTGGACCCAGGACAGATCCTCTGAAATTGAACACTGAGGAATTTAAAGCTGCTGACCCTCTCCATCTCTGATCCCCTGATGAGAGGTCAGGGGGTTACAGCTTAGGAGGACTATGGTACCTAATGGCCACTCCTTTGCTTGCATCTTCGGAAACAGCTCTATTTCTATCTTTAATATCCTTATCTTTTCCTTTCAGGGTTCTTTTGGAGACCCTGACCTGGAGTTACATGCTGACTTTGGTTCTTTGCAGTAATGGGATCTTCTCTCTGGGTCTTATGACTAGCCGTTGTTACGAGAATACACATAAAATTAAGATGTTTGCTGGCCTGGGCTAGCATCAGTGGCATCAGCAGTTGGTCTGCCACCTGCCCTCAGGGGAAGGAGAGATAAGGAACAATGGAGCAGCGTCTGGAGATGTGTAATGAAGGGATGTGGGAGAGAGAGCTGTCTGGAGCGGCTCCCCCTTTGAACCTTGAACTGTTTGAAGTGATGGACAGGCGATACCCCAGCAGGGGGATAAAAAGGGACAGGTTCGCTAAGACAGACACACACGCCACCCGAGGTAACGAGACCCTGGAAGCGGTGCGCCTCTCACGAGTGGGTGAGAAGTGCCAGACAACGACAAGGGTGGAAAGGTACGATCAGCGGGAACCCGGTGTGTGTCCGCCCTTGCCTGGGTGCCGGGTTCACTGCAGAGGATCGACCGCATCTGGAGGAGGGGTCACAGTTGGTGACCTCAGGTGACATCACCAAGGACCCGCCCAAATGCTGTTTGTGAGCCATATCGCTGGTCTGTGAGTGAAGCTGTTCTGAATGATCAGTTGTTCCTATTCTATCTCTGTCTCTCTTCCCCCACCTTGTCCATCGCCATGGCAACGATTACTGCGAACTGAACTACAAACTGGACTGAACTTTGAGTCATTTTGAAATTGGTCATTTACCCCTAGACAACGATAGAGCTTGATTGATGCTGTTATCTTAATTCTGTGCACATGTGTGGTTATCATTGTTGAATTGTTGCATTTATTATCCTTTCGATTACTGTGTTGCTTGTTTCTTTAATAAAACTTTCTTAGTTCTAGTACTCCAGACTCCAACTGAGTGATCCATTTCTGCTGGTTTGGCAACCCAGTTACGGGGTACGTAACACCGTTTTTTGGTATGCCAAGGACGCGGTCTAGAAGACTAGCATGCCTTCAGGGTGTCGATTTTTCGTGGCTCTGGAGGTGGGTGGGCTCGAGGTCAGTGTTGCGTTGTCAGAGATGGAAAATCGAAAGTAGCCAACTGGCTGTTCGTTGGGCACAAAGCTCGGAAAAAGCGATGCAACAGATTTCTAACACCATCAATCGGTGAGCTGTTTGTTATGTCTCTTCTTTTGCTGTGAAATAGGGACACCTTTTTTCCCTTATTAGGGAGTGAGAGAGCTTGTGGTATATCGAATTACCAGGTGAACAAGTAATCTTTGAGGTTCTACAAGTCTGTGCCTTTATTGATGCTTTGCTGCATGCTTGAGTGCTCGTTGGGGGGGGGCAATGCTTTTTTGCTGGTGGGAGAGGGGTGGATGATTGTTTTGCTGTTGCTTATGCATGGCAGAGGGGAGTTGGAGGGGGCTTTGGGGTTCTAACATTTAACTGTCATTCATTCTTTGGGGCACTCCTCTGTCTTTGTGGATGTTTGCGAAGAATAGGAATTTCAGGATGTATATTGTATACATTTTTCTGATATTAAATGTACCTATTAACCTATTGAAAACTGGCACATGGACCTTCTGTTTCTTCCTCCTGAAGTCAATAATCAAAAGCTCGGTCATGCTGACATTAAGTGAGATGTTGTTGCGACACCACTCAGCCAGATTGTCAGTCTTTCTCCTGTGTGCTTATTTGTCATCAGAAAATTTAAATATAGCATTGAAGCTTTGCTTAGCCTCACAGTCATAAGTACAAAGCAAGTAGAGCAGAGGGCTGATCTGAACAGACTTGGGGCTACCAGTGAGGAAATTGAGGATCCATTTGCACAAGGATGTATTGAGGCCAAGGTCTTGAAGCTTAGTTATTAGTTTTGAGGGGATGATAGTACTAAATGCTGAACTGTAGTCAATGAAGAGCATCCTGATGTATGCATCTTCGCTGTCCATATATTCCAGGGTTGAGGGAAGTGCCAATGAAATGGTATCTGCTGTTGACCTGTTGTGATGGTAGGCAAATTGGAGTGGATCCAAGTTGCTTCTTGGCAGGAGTTGAGATGGTTCATTATCAACCTCTCAAAGCAAATGAAATCAATATAATTTGATAACATTATTTAAAACAATGGAGAGATTGTATCAGTGTAAAAGAAATGCCTGGTCTAATTACCTGATGGGCAGGATTACACCAAGAAAAAACTGTGAAACAAGCCAAAAATCACAAGCCGTTTTCTGATTTAATTTCCCAGACACACTATAGCTCTGATCATTGCTATGGTCACCTAGCAACCTGTTAGTGAGTTAACAATATTCCCTCAAGCAAATACATTTTATCATGGTGGCATTTAGAATCATTTTAAATTGCTTTCAATGAGATGCAATGCCATTTCTTACACTGGGCAGGCATCGCCAGTGTTTACTATGGTGAACACATCCCTCAATCTACACACATCAAAGTTGCTGGTGAACGCAGCAGGCCAAGCAGCATCTGTAGTAAGAGGTGCAGTCAACGTTTCAGGCCGAGACCCTTTGTCAGGACGTCGACTGCGCCTCTTCCTACAGATGCTGCTTGGCCTGCTGCGTTCACCAGCAATTTTGATGTGTGTTGCTTGAATTTCCAGCATCTGCAGAATTCCTGTTGTTTACATCCTTCAATCTTTATGTTTTCAGCTCCTTTAGGCTGCACTGAGAATATCAGGAGTAAATTTTCTCTGTATAGTTGTGTCAAACAGATGACTGATGCTACATTCAGGAACACCTTAATCTACTTCATCAAATCAGAAGATATTGATGTGAAGAAACTGATCTTCTAATTGCTGAAGGGAATGAGCCAAATATCAATATCCTTCTTTCTTCTTTTCCAATTGTGATTGAATTGCGATCCCCATCATATGTCTAATGGTTTTTAGTTCATATTTTCAATTTTTAAGGCTTCTTTTTAATTGTTTATTTTCATTCCCTGTCCCTGGACCAGCTGGTGGGAAAGCTTGCCAGACTGCCAGACTGTTGGCTTTTACAGATGGGCAGGTTAAATTGATGGAGAAGTGTAGCTGTGAGAATTCTGAGCAAAGGTGCAGATTATCAAAGAGTTGTTGTGCAGCTGATGACTCCCCTCAGCTCTCACTAATGATACTCTTTCAGCAAAAGTGGACTGAAGCAGACTTGAAGTATTTTAAGCTACATTAATATGTGCTCTTCTGGCATTTTAAACAGCAGCCCTGGTCTTATCCAGAGTGAACAGGATATAAGTAAGGGTCAAAATAAGAGAAGA
Source organism: Mobula hypostoma (assembly GCF_963921235.1). Lineage (NCBI taxonomy): Eukaryota > Metazoa > Chordata > Chondrichthyes > Myliobatiformes > Myliobatidae > Mobula > Mobula hypostoma. Next base: position 73,970,109 of record NC_086099.1, on the reverse strand, counting down.
TAGTTTACCTGGAAGTCAAGATGAGTGGAGGATGACGGTGAGCAGACATTCAAGGGGTGAGCTGAGGAAGAGATGGAATGAGAGCAGACATGACTGACAGCAAGGGAGGCAGGGTGACAGTGAAAATTTTCTTCATAATCCTCAAGTACTGTTTGAAAGATGCCCAATATCCACCATTATAGATATTTTTGCCAGCTTTGGAAAATAAGCTCAATGGATTAATGTTTACATTAAAATTTTGAAGGATAGAGCAATACATTTGACTACAATGATTCTTTTCGCCAGCCGAAAAGATAGAAGTACCTATCTATGTAGCTGGTGAATCTGCTTTCCTTACTTACTTCTTTCTGAAATTCATTGTATTGCATCTTTTGTATTTCAATAATATTTGAGCAATCTTATACTCTGCATATATATCAAATGCACAATATATGTATAATGTGTTTCTTTAAGCATTCTTGTTTGTTTAAATAATTAATTAGGAGTTATATGTTAAAATATGTTAATTGTTAACATCATCATGCTATCTCATGATACATGAATATATAAGGTTCCTCAGGGCTAACTTACATTTTACATTGCCTTCCAAAGCTAACACTATAACGAGGCGTAGTAGTGAATGAAATGACAATCTGAGAAGCAATACCGACTCTGGAGGCACGAGTCCTAAGAGCCCACTCTGTCAAGAGGATGCCAAATGTTTTTCTATTCAGCTAACTATCAAAATAGGCCAATCTAAGAAATATTCTGCCTGTATAATTGTGATAATGAAGATCCAATCAATTTCTACATCATTGGAATAACAATTAATATTTGTTTTTATTATTAATTTATGCAATTCATCATAATTTCAAAGTATAGAAATGTCAAATGCAACTGATTTATTCACCTCAATGATATCACTAAACATTGCCTCAGTACTCCCTATTAATCCCATGGGGAATATGTTACTTTCAACCCTCAACATATTATTACTTTGTGTGAAACAGGGAAATAAGTTTTCCAGCTAAAGATTTTGGTGACTAACTGCTTGGAGTCAGGCAGCTTCTTGTGATAATGCAGAATAGCAATTGCAATTTTAACAATATTATCTGCTGAGGTGGTGGACAATTGCTCGTCCATTTGCACAGTGGCTAACAAGATGGATTGATTACAACCTTATCATCATTACTACCAGTCACTAGATCCCATGCCAATTCCCTTGTAGTGCTTTGAGCAGATTTTTGAGTATTGTGATTTGCTCAATTCAATTACCCATTCTTGAAACTCTCAGAAGAATGCCACCAATGTATTTGCAAATAAGTCTGTCACCTGGTTCGGATATGGCCCAAGTGTGGAGTCTGAGACCCTGAAACATGTCGATAGTTCACAGACTTTAATGCAAACAATGTTAAAGGGAAAAGAAAACAATAAACACTAGGCCAAACAAGGCCATTAACTAAATCTCTCAAATGGAAAATGAAGCCTACACTGCGGCTGAAAAGAACAATTAAGAATAAAACGAATATTGCAAGTCTTCGGAGTCAGTTGACCCGACTGTCCAATTTCACAGGAAAGGCTGAATGCAAACAGGCAACGAAGTGCTGCTGTACTGTGTCCAAGTCTTGACAAATACTATGACTGAATGAATGGAGTTAAATACTATCACAATGAAATAATTAGCTCACACGTGCATATTCACGAGCACAATTGCCAAATCTGCTGTGCTGTCAAATTTATGGTTGGGACAGGCCCTCCTGCTCCAGGCGCTGCCCCTGAGGCACGACAGACCTGTGCCTGCTGGAAGTCCCGGATTAGGGACTTGTCCAAGATGTCCTTCAGTAATGCTGGTAGATAAGTACCATGGTGTGCACTGCCAATACCGGAGCCAAAGACTTCTATGTAGAGACAGAAACAAGAGCCTTTACAGAGGTAGCTCGACCAAGTGACACTGTGAGATGGATTGTTCTCAAAATGAGGACCATCCAATTAGAGCTAATCGGGCATCTGCTTCAACAATAAAACTAACACAGAATCCCTGAGCCTATCAAAATAAAACATAGAAATATAGAAAAAATAACAGCACAATACAGGCCCTTTGGCCCACAATGCTGTGCCAAACATGCACTTACTTTAGAAATTACCTAGGGTTACTCAAAGCCCTCTATTTTACTAAGCTCTATGGACCTATCTAAGAGTCTCTTAAAAGACCCTATCGTATCCACCTCCACCACCATCACCGGCAGCCCATTCCATGCACTCACCACTCTGCATAAAAAACTTACCCTTGACATCTCCTCTGTACCTACTTCCAAGCACCTTAAAACTGTGCCCTTTCGTGAAAGCCATTTCATCCCTGGGAAAACGCCTCAGACTATCCATATGATCAATGCTTCTCATCATCTTATACACCTCTATCAGGTCACCTCTCATCCTCCATCGCTCCAAGGAGAAAAGGCCAAGTTCACACAACCTATCCTCGTAATGCATGTTCCCCAATTCAGGCAACATACTTGGAAATCTCCTCTGCACCCTTTCTATAGTTTCCACACCCTTCCTGTAGTGAGGTGACCAGAACTGAGCACAGTACTCCAAGTGCGCTCTGACCAGGGCCCTATATAGCTGTAACATTACCTCTCAGCTCTTAAACTCTATCCCACGGTTCATGAAGACCAATGCACCGTATGCCTTCTTAACCACAGAGTCAACCTGCACAGCAGCTTTGAGTGTCCTATGGACTCGGACCCTAAGATCCTTCTGATACACCACACTGCCAAGAGTCTTACCATTAATACTATATTCTGCCATCATATTTGACGTACCAAAATGAACCACCTCACACTGTTCTGGGTTGAACTCCATCTGCCACTTCTCAGCCTAGTTTTGCATCCAATCAATATCTCGCTGTAACCTCTGACAACCCTCCACACTATCCACAACACCTCCAACTTTTGTGTCATCAGCAAATTTACTAGCCCATCTCTCCACTTCCTCATCCAGGTCATATTAAAAAATCTCAAAGAGAAGGGGTCCCAGAACAGAACCCTGAGGCACACCACTGGTCACTGACCTCCATGCAGAATATGACTCGTCTACAACCACTCTTTGCCTTCTGTGGGCAAGCCAATTCTGGATCCACAAAGCAAGGTCCCGCTGGATCTCGTGCCTCCTCACTTTCTCAATAAGCCTTGCATGGGGTACCTTATCAAATGCCTTACTGAAATCCATATACACTACACCTACTGCTCCACCTTCATCAATGTGTTCAGTCACATCCTCAAAAAATTCAATCAGTCTCATAAGGCATGACCTGCCTTTGACAAAGCCATGCTGACTACTCCTAATCATATTATGCCTCTCCAAATATTCATAAATCCTGTCTCTCAGGATCTTTTCCATCAACTTACCAACCACAGAAATAAGACTCATTGGTCTATGATTTCCTGGGCCATCTCTACTCCCTTTCTTAAGTAAGGATACAACATCTGAAACCCTCCAGTCCTCCGGAACTTCTTCCATCCCCGTTGATGATGCAAAGATCATTGCCAGAGGCTCAGCAATCTCTTCCCTCGCCTCCCACAGTAGCCTCAGGTACATCTCATCTAGTTCCGGAGACTTATCCAACTTGATGCTTTCCAAAAGTTCCAGCACATCCTCTTTCTTAATGTCTACATGGTCCAGCTTTTCAATCCACTGTAAGTCATCCCTACAATTACAAACAGGCAATGAAGCACTGCTGTACTGTGTTCAAGTCTTGACAACTACTATGACAAATTGAATGAAGTTAAGCACTGTCACAATGAAATCATTAGCTGACATGTGCATATTCACAACCACAATTGCCAAAACTGCTGCACTGTCGAGTCCGTGGTGGTTGTGACAAAGTCACTGCGGTAGTATCAAGTGGGAAAGCTCCACAAAAGGAATTATAATTGTCTGAGGACTCGGAATACATTCTGCGTTGGCTAATGATGCCAAGAATCATCTGACAATCTATTTATTGCAATTAAGTAGACCCAGCTGTCTGTGCGTATAGATTTCCCCAACAAATACGCTAAAACAAAAATAGGTTATGTATATTTTTCCATCTGGAATGTATAGTAGCCTATAGTTATTCATTGGAATCTGATCAGCACCAAGATCAATTAAAGATATTTTTCACAGAAGTATCTTCTGCAAAAGAAGGAAGCTGGATGAAATTTTATCCTTCTTTATCATTGTTGTGTGTACAAGAGAACAGTGGTTATACATTATACTTCCATTGAAGGAATAGAGATGAGCAGATTCTAAACAAAAAATACAAATTACAGCATTGAATTTGATGTTAAATTATGGAGAGCAAATAACAATAAAATAAAAATAAGTGAGAAAAGAATTTGGAAGCAAAACTAAAGAATTGATTTTTTAAAAAAATATTTTGCCCATTGATTCAAATTCTGTGAGAGGCCACACATGCAATATTATGCCAAGGAGGTTGTTTGGCAATAATTAGGATATTGTACCTTTAGTAATTAACATACACAGGAACAACCAGAAGTCATGATACATGTTGGTACCAATGACATAGGCAGGAAGAGGGATGAAGTCCTGAAGTGTCAGTTTCAGGAACTAGGCAGAAGGCTGAAGAACAGGACCTCAATGGTGGCATTCTCAGGATTGCTGCCAGTGCTACGTGATAGTGATGGTAAGAATGGGAGGAGATGGCAGTTGAATGCGTGGCTGAGGAGTTGGTGCAGAGAGCAGGGTTTTAGATTTTTGGATCATTGGGATCTCTTCTGGGGAAGGTGGGACCTGTACTGATTGGATGGGTTGCGCCTGAACTCAAGGGGGAGCAACGTCCTTGCAAGTATGTTTGCTAGCATGGTTCCGGAGGGTTTAAACTAATTTGAAAGTGGGTTGGGACCCGGAATGATAGAGCAGTGAAAGAAGTGCATGGAGTAAAGCCAGATCTAACATATAAAGAGGCTTTGAGGAAAGAGAAACAGAATAAAGAGTGTAAAGACAGTAAGGTAGGAGGGCTAAAGTGCATATACTTCAATGCAAGAAGCATCAATAACAAAGGTGATGAACTGAGAGCTTGGATACATACATGGAATAATGATGCAGTGACCATTACAGAGACTTGGCTGGCACCAGGGCAGGAATGGATTCTCAATATTCCTGGATTTCAGTGCTATAAAAGGGATGGGGGGGGGAGGAGGGGTGGCATCACTGGTCAGGGATACTATTATAGCTACAGAAGGGTGGGTAATGTGGCAGGATCCTCTTTTGAGTCAGTATGGGTGGAAGTCAGGAACAGGAAGGGAGCAGTTACTCTATTCAGAGTATTTTATAGGCCCCCTGGTAGCAGCAGAGATACTGAGGAGCAGATTGGGAGGCAGATTTTGGGAAGATGCAAAAATAACAAGGTTGTTATCATGGGTGACTTTAACTTCTCTAATATTGATTGGCACCTGATTAGTTTCAAGGGCTTAGACAGGGCAGAGTTTGTTAAGTGTGTCCAGGACGGATTCCTGTCACAGTATGCTGACAGGCCGACTAGGGGGAATGCCATACTAGATCTAGTATTAGGTAACGAACCGGGTCAGGTCACAGATCTCACAGTGGGTGAGCATCTAGGGGACAGTGACCACCGCTCCCTGGCTTTTAGCATTATCATGGAAAAGGATAGAATCAGAGAGGACAGGAAAGTTTTGAATTGGGGAAGGGCAAATTATGAGGCTATAAGGCTAGAACTTGTGGGTGTGAATTGGGATGATGTTTTTGCAGGGAAATGTACTATGGGCATGTGGTCGATGCTCAGGGATCTCTTGCAGGATGTTTTTACGATAAATTTGTCCAGGTGAGGAAGATAAAGAATGGTAGGATGAAGAAACCATGGGTGACAAGTGAGGTGGAAAATCTAGTCAGGTGGAAGAAGGCAGCATACATGAGGTTTAGGAAGCAAGGATCAGATGGGTCTATTGAGGAATATAGGGTAGCAAGAAAGAAGCTTAAAAAGGGGCTGAGGAGAGCAAGCAGGGGGCATTATAAGCCCTTGGTGAGTAAGGTAAAGGAAAACCCCAAGATATTCTTCAATTATGTGAAGAACAAAAGGATGACAGGAGTGAAGGTAGGACCGATTAGAGATAAAGATGGGAAGATGTGCCTGAAGGCTGTGGAAGTGAGCGAGGTCCTCAATGAATACTTTTCTTCAGTATTCACCAATGAGAGGGAACTTGATGACAGTGAGGACAATATGAGTGAGGTTGATGTTCGGGAGCATTTTGATATTAAGGGAGAGGAGGTGTTGTAGTTGTTAAAATACATTAGGTCGGATAAGTCCCTGGGGCCGGACGAAATATTCCCCAGGCTGCCCCACGAGGTGAGGGAAGAGATTGCTGAGCCTCTGGCTAGGATCTTTATGTCCTTGTTGTCCAAGGGAATGGTACTGGAGGATTGGAGGGAGGTGAATGTTGTCCCCTTGTTCAAAAAAGTTAGTAGGGATATTCCGGGTAATTTAGACCAGTGAGCCTTAGTCTGTGGTGGGAAAGCTGTTGGAAAAAATTCTTAGAGATAGGATCTCTGGGCATTTAGAGAATCATAGTCTGATCAGGGACAGTCAGCATGGCTTTGTGAAGGGCAGATCGTGTCTAACAAGCCTGATAGAGTTTTTTGAGGAGGTGACCAGGCATATAGATGAGGGTAGTGCAGTGGATGTGATCTATATGGATTTTAGTAAGGCATTTGACAAAGTTCCACAGGGTAGGCTTATTCAGAAAGTCAGAAGGCATAGGATTCAGGGAAATTTGGCCAGGTGGATTCAGAATTGGCTCGCCTGCAGAAGGCAGAGGGTCATGGTGGAGGGAGTACATTCGGATTGGAGGGTTGTGACAAGTGGGGTCCCACAAGGATCTGTTCTGGGACCTTTACTTTTCGTGATTTTTATTAACAACCTGGAAGTGGGGGTACAAGAGTGGATTGGCAAGTTTGCAGACAACACAAATGTTGGTGGTGTTGTAGATAGTGCAGAGGACTGTCAAAGATTGCAGAAAGACATTGATAGGATGCAGAAGTGGGCTGAGAAGTGGCAGATGGAGTTCAACCCGGAGAAATGAGAGGTGGTACACTTTGGAAGGACAAACTCCGAGGCACAGTAAAAAGTAAATGGCAGGATACTTGGTAGTGTGGAGGAGCAGAAGGATCTTGGGGTACATGTCCACAGATCCCTGAAAGTTGCCTCACAGGTAGATAATGTAGTTAAGAAAGCTTATGGGGTGTTAGCTTTCATAAGTCGAGGGATAGAGTTTAAGAGTTGTGAGGTAATGATGCAGCTCTATAAAACTCTGGTTAGGCCACGCTTGGAGTACTGTGTCCAGTTCTAGTCGCCTCACTATAGGAAGGATTGGAAAGCATTAGAAAGGTTACAGAGGAGATTTACCAGGATGTGTATGGATTATGATCAGAGATTAAGGAACCTAGGGCTTTACTCTTTGGAGAGAAGGAGGATGAGGAGAGACATGATAGAGGTGTACAAGATATTAAGAGGAATAGATCGTGTGGATAGCCAGTGCCTCTTCCCCAGGGCACCACTGATCAATACAAGAGGACCTGGCTTTAAGGTAAGGGGTGGGAAGTTCATCGGGGATATTAGAGGAAGGTTTTTCACTCAGAGAGTGGTTGGTGCATAGAATACACTGCCTGAGTCAGTAGTGGAGGCAGATACACTAGTGAAATTTAAGAGACTACTAGACAGGTATATGGAGGAATTTAAGGTGGTGGGTTATATGGGAGGCAGAGTTTGAGGGCACAACATTGTGGGCCGAAGGGTCTGTATTGTGCTGTACTATTCTATGTTCTATATTCCATGCCAGTATTCAAATTTTCTAGTGTGCTTATTGGGTAGCTAATGAGTAAACATAACAACCTCAGCCCCTTAAATGAACATTTCTGCTGAATCTATCAGTAGTGTATTTGTGCAGTGAAGATTTTGGAGATCGGTGCCAATTAGATAGTAGCTTCTATAGTTTTGGATGTTGGAAGTTGCAATTTATTCCATGGTAATATTGGGTATTGATAGTTTCACTATTATTTCCATTGCAAAATGCAGATCAATTTAAACAAGATAAAGATTAAAGAAAAGCTTTATTTGCCACATGTACAGTGAAACATCAAAATATATAGTGAAATGTGTTGTTTACATCAATGACCAACACAGTCTGCAGATGTTATGTACTGGGGGTGGCTCGCAAATGTTGCCATGATTCCACAATTCAATAATCCTAACCCGTATGTCTTTGGAATGTGGGAGGAAACCGGAGCACTTGGAAGAAACCTACATGGTCAGAGGAAGAATATAAAAACTCCTTATCGACAGTGATGAAATTGAACTGAGGTTGCTGATGTTGTTGTAGCATTACTGACTATGCTGCAGGGCCATCCTAAGTATTGCACAAATACAAGAAATTCTGCAGATACACACACACAGAATTGCTGAAAGGACCAAGCAAGTCAGGCAGCATCTATGGAGGGGAGTAAACAGTTGGCATATTGCACATTCAACTTCGGTAACCTTTCATAGATTTTTTTTAAATGAAACAACTTTACTGAACTGTTTATGTTTGCTGATATCTTCCACAGAAACCTCATTCGCAATTGGCATTTGGGTCAGATAGAAAGTCAGTTTTCAGCTAATTGTCCAATAGCTTTAGTAAACATTAAGCTTCGTTATAAATTCTATTAAGAATGTCATAACCATTATGATCAAAATTACTAGTGTTTTTTTAATGTACAATACTGATCGCTAAGATAATTAGTCTGCTTTAGAACAGAATGTTGCACACACTGGGAAGTACTACCCTCGCCATAGGCTTAAACATTTCATTGTGAGTTGTGTTTAAAATGAGATGCAAATGGTTGTATATGTCATGAGGATCAATTGCAAGATTCAGTTCATAACATGTTTCACATTTGCAACTTTTATTGCTATGAGGGAACAAAACTTCAATGTATCATTTACTTTTACAGTCTGAAGTAATGAGTTGAGGAGTAAAAGTTTTAAAAATTCAGGCTAAAGGCTACTTGCCTTTGCTGCTCAGTTTGATGTGTACAAAGCTTTACAAATTCTTTGTAATATTTCAAATTATAGGAGACTTAAAGAGGGAAACTCACTTTGAATGATACTTGAGACTGATTGTATTTGCCAGATTGACATTCATGCATATCTCCTTATTCAAATTTCAGTTAACTTGGAATAAAATTCTGGAGAAGTGCACAGGTAGATCAATCTTACCATTCCTCAAAGCCTAAACAAAAATTACCCCTACGGGCCTTCAAAACCAAATTAAATATAGTTTAGTCATTTTTTTCTGTGTTTTTTTTTCAGTAGTGTGAACATGATGAAGCTGGAAGCTTCTGCCTAGAAATTGGATTGTCTTTATTTTTGAAGTGCTGAAACATTGTTGAGTTTAACTCTGGTGGCAAAACTAGCCCTGTCAAAAGATAACAACTTGGTCTAGAGTAAATAGACAATAATGCAGGATTTTCTTTTACCAGAAATAGAATAATAAATGTGGTCAACATACACATCACCAACAGAACTGCACTAAATCCGGAACAACTACGATTTGTGAATTTTTTTGCACAGGAAATAGAGGGGTGGGGTGTTGTTGAAGGAAGCTGGGCAGGGGAAGTGTGGGTATAGGGCAGGATGAGGGGGAGCAACGGGAGAGGACAGAGTAAAGGCAGGATATGTGGCAAAGCATAGGAAAAAGTCTGATGGGTAATGGCTCGTGCATTCTGCTTCACAAATGAGAATCTCTACACTCTGATACATGTTGGAAGAAATCTCATGACTCAGAAGATATGTCAAGGTGAGCTGCCTTCTCATCCAGACACACTTATACGGAAACGAAAGTTCACTGCCCACACAGCCCAATTCTAATACATTATTCCCCCCACCAACCACCTCACCATAATTATGATGTTCTATCTGCTCCAATTCCCACACAGTATTCTCCAAGTATAGGATCACTCAATCAGAAATCTCCTCAGGTTAACATAGTAAGGAACAAACCAGTTAGAAAGAAAAAGGAGCATCAGTGTAGTGTCTCACCAAGCCAGAGGAAACTATTATTTTTCTCATAAGCAGAGAGGGCAGAGTTATGCAAATTTGCCAGGTAGCCTCATGAGCAGTGCTTCACTATGATGACTACATCTAAAAGTTCAAAATAAGTTTTTTTATCAAAGTACATATATATGCAACCCTGAGATTAATTTTCTTGTGGGCATAATCAATAAAGCAATAATAGAATAATAACCATAAAAAAATGAATGAAATACCACACCAACCCGGGCACTCAACCAGTGTGCGAAACATAACAATCTGTACAAATACAAAAAGAAAGAAATGATAATAAATAAATAAACAAACAAACAAACAATAAATATCAAGAACATGAGATGAAAGAGTCCTTGAAAGTGAGTCCATAGGTTGTGGAAACAATTCAATGATGGGGCAAATGAAGATATCCACTTTGTTCCAAGATCCTGTTGGTTCAGGGGTAGCAACTATTCCTGAACTTGATGGTGTGAGTCCTGAGACTCTTGTACTTTCTTCCTGATGGCAGCAGTGAGAAGAGAGCATGACCTGGATGTTGGGTGTCCTTGATGATGGATGCTGCTTTCCTGCCATAATGTTTCATGTAGGTGTGCTCCGATGGTGAGGAGATGTTTACCAGTAATGACTGCGTCATATCTACAACTTTTTTCTGTTCAAGGACACTGGTGGTTCCATACTGGGCTGTAATATTCTCTCCACCACACATCCATGGAAGTTTGTCAAAGTTTTTGATGACATGGTGAATCTTCACAAACTCCTGAAGAAGCAAATACGCTGCTGTGCTTTTGTTGTAATTGTACTTTTGTGCTGGACCCAGAACAGGTCCTCTGAAATGATAACACCGTGGAATTTAAAGTTGCTGACCCTCCCCACCTCTGATTCTCTGATAAGGACGGGCTCATGGACCTCTGGTTTCCTCCTCCTGAAGTCAATAACCAGCTCATTGGTCTTGCTGACATTGAATAAGAGGTTGTTGCTGTGGCACCATTCAGCCAGATTTCCAATCTCCCTTCTTGATACTGATTTGTCATCACCTTTACTTTGGCCTACGACAATGATGTCATCAGCAAACTTGAATATAGCTTTGGAGCTGTGTAAAGTGAGTAGAGCAGGATGCTATGCACACAGCCTTGTGGTGCACAGTGCTGATGGAGATTGTGGAGGAATTGTTGTTGCCAATTCAATCTGACTGGGGTCTTCATTTGAGGAAATTGAGGATCTATTTGCACAAGGAGGATCCAATTGCACTATTTCACCTGATTACAGTAGATAACTTTATTACACATACTGCCCTATCATCATATGGGTGTTGTGAACACAACAATTATTTTCCACTTTCTCTTTGCACAGCATAAGGAAAGGATGTTCTTTCCTCACTTGGATCATCATCTTACAAAAAAAGATGAGCCGTCAGAGCAATCAAACCAGAAGGGAAGAATGAATGAAGTGGAGAAATAGGGAAATAATAATGAGGATAATGATGAGGAAGTACAAAGGGCATCAGTGGGCCTGAAATTTGTACAGGGCTAGCTGAAGGAGAAGTGCGCATGCATCTGTGGTTAAATAATTGTGAAATGCTTGAAGAGGAACTTCTGTTGGAGAATGAGGAGTACCTTGCATAGCAGAATGGAATATTCGAACCGGGGCCTGACTTTGGATGTACGTAGAGTCTAGTGACAGCGCAGTGTGGCAGGTTTGATGCACGTCAGACCACAGGGATGCAGCATTCATCACTGCTGCCTCACAGCTCCATCAACGCACATTTAATCTCACCCTCCAATGTTGTTTGTGTGGCGTTTCCATGTTCCTGTCCTGTCTGGTTTGCCCTCACATCCCAGTGACATGCTGATAGGTTAATTGGCAATTGTAGGCTCTTCCTTAGTATAGGTAGGTGGCAAAGGAATTAAAGGCATGTTCATGGGCAGGTGAGAGAGAATAACTTGCAGTGTAGCTGGAAAATTGAAGAAAAAAGATTGAGCCTAACAAAATTATTCTGTTGGATGCAGGTGTGGTTTTCAAATCCCGACTGGGGTCTCCTGTGTTATGTAAGTCATTGTACCAATCTCTGGTTTGCCCATCCTTCATTAATTTTACAATGGTTGAGTTGTTTGTATTACCTGCAAGTTGTCTATGGATGGTCTATGGCTGGACAGCTGCTAAATTTATACTTCCAAAGCAGAGTTGAGAATGTTCCATGTTAAACAGGTTTTCATTATTTAATAATTCAAAATTTTGAGTTACCTTCATGCTCATTTAATTATTGTCTTAATTCCTCATTTTAGTTCTTTTCCTTACTCAAGTTAGGTGAGGAGACATTTAAGGCTTAGTCTGAATGAATATTGTACCTTCATACAATGGATAAGCAAGAAAGATACATTCTTATGGTCCATATCATATAGAGATTGTCAATAAGTCAAGCCAAGAGAATCATATTTAGTTTAAACTGCTGAGGTGCAGAGCCCATGAGTGAGAGAGATAAATACACGGAGGGAAATATATAGTTTATAACAAATATATATGAAGGGAAAAGTGAAGTAAGGATGAATGCCAAGGGTGGAATAAGTACAATATGTACCTCATACTACAACTCTCTGAGTCTGGAAGTCTGGTTGGGAAAAAGGCATTCTATTTTCCATTATAAAATCCACATGCCCAGTATCCCTGAGAAAATAGGAATTCCTCTGTGAGGGGATGGCAGGCTGGAGTCCAGGATTCCTCTTTCGATATCCAAAAAGAGTAAAAATAATGCACATCACTGACTCATTATTTATGCAATTCCATTTATGTTTACACCTCTAGGACCCAAACTTACTTCACTAACAAAAGTAAATACAGGATGAGTACCCTTATCTGAAAATCTAAAATACAAAAACTTCTGAAACCTGAAATTTTTTTTGAGTGCTGGCATGACGTCACAAATGGAAAATTGCAAAAGACTCTGGGAAGTTTCCCAGGCGATGTGCAGGTCTGTGCACCATAGACTATTCTGAGAAGTGACCTCACATTTGTAATGAACAGAAGTTAATGAAAAATAGAAAAACACCACACAAAGTGAATAATGAAGATACCAATTGCGAATTGTGTGTTGAAAGAGTGGATTCATCAATGTCAGGGTGAACATATGCAGCTTAATGGTATGTTCATGAAACAAGAAAAGATCTATTATGACAAACTGAAAATTGAAGATAATTGTGAATATTCATCAGTCTGGTTGCAGTAGTTTAAGAAAAGGCGTGGCATTAAGTTTTTAAAGCATTTATCTGCTGATGATAAAGTCGCAGAGACATTCATTGATGAGTTTACGAAGATTCTGGCTGATGAAAATCTAACACCAGAGAACAAGGCTACAATGCTGATTGTTTTTATGGCTTACATAAAACCTGAAAAAAGTAAAGTAGTACAAATACGGTGTACTGTAAACTTTTAATCAACACATGACATCATAGGTGGAGACTGAAAGCTTGCTATAATTTGTTGTTGTTCAACAGCTTTTTCTGATATTCTGCCGTTGCTGCTGGGCAGCTTTTGTTACCATGCACATGTTATATTATCACTATGTTAACTGGGATGTAATTTTTTTACTGTTAAGTACATATATGTGATGAACAGGTGTAAGACAAAGGCTGCTCACTAGTAGCACATAAATTCAGAGACGGAAATTTTGGCGATCCCAAGCTAATTCATTACATACTCCAAAATCCAAAAAAAAGCTGTAAATCCAAAACACTTCCTGCCCCAAACATTTCAGATCAGCAGTACTCAACCTGTCATAAAAAGAAACTATTCTGTTGTCCCTCATTTTTTATGACAAAGACTAAACAAAATATGTCACTTTCAGGAATATTCTGCCAACTGCAACATGATTTAAACTGATGAAGTACTCTTATTTGAAAGTTGAAACAATTACTACCATATATTCTATCCTTTGTTTTGATTCATCATTACTTGCCTTTCAATTTAAAATTGTCATCTTTGGTGACTAGTTTCTAATGCAATTGAAATTGCCATGAAAGGCAACTCATATTTTGACCCTGTAATTATAAGTGACCCAAATCATATATTTGGAACAGAAGCCTTAGCAGCTGCAACCAGAATATGATTAAATTTGAAGTGATCTATTATAAACTAATACCCAAGTAAAAGGGCCATCGTTAAAATTCTGAGGAAAGAACTTTTAAAAATCTGGTCGGACTAATGCTTATAAAACTTCAGGTTTGGACAGAAAGAAGATCACACACTCAACTTGTACATTCAAATTAACTTTAGCTTGGATAATAGCAAATGAAATTATCTTTCTTTTTAATAACAACCCTGCAATGGATTCTACATGCTGCTACAAAACATCGCATAAACTTGATTTTATTATATCAGATTGTGTGATTTCAGCAGAACTACACACCTGGAATACAGAAAGACAGAGGAAGATACCTTTCAAGACAAGTTCCCCTACTTCTCCATCCATTTGGTTAAATGCTGGAGGTTAGGTGAATAAATAAAATCTTTAAATTCTTCTTTCCAACTGAAGAATAGTTTCTGAGTTATGAAGACAGAACCAGAATCAGGTTTAATATCACTGGTATACGTCATGAAATTTGTTGTTTTGCAACAATGCATAATAATAAATTATAAATTACATTAAAATATATTGTTAAAATTAAATAAGTAGTTCAACAAGAGTGTAAAAAATATTGAGGTGGTGTACACAAGTTCATTGTCCATTCAGAAATCTGATGGTAGAGGAGAAGAAGCTGATTTTAAAACATTGAGTATTCTTCTTCAGGCTCCTTACCTCCTACTTGATGGTAGCAATGGGAAGAAGCCATGTCCTGGCTGGTAAGAGTCATTAATGATGGATACCACCTTTTGAGAGTGTCCTGAATGCTGCAGAGGTTAGTGTCCATGTGGAGCTGTCTGAGACTGCAACTTCCTGCGGCTTTTTCCAATCCTGTGCAATGGCCTCTCCGTATCAGACAGTGATACATTTAGTTAAAATGCTCTCCATGTTACTTCTGTAGAAATGTGTGAGAGGATTTGGCACCATTTCAAGTGTCCTCAAGCTCCTAATGAAATATAGTTGCTGCTGTACTATCTTTGTAATTGTTGGGCCCAGGATAGATGTTCAGAGATGTTGACTCCCAGGAACCTGAAACTGCTCACCCTTTCTCTAGTAACCTCTACTTTGAAAAAGGCACACTCGACAACTTCATGCCAAAGAAACAACTTTATGTCAAACTTCAAAACCGGTATGTATATACAGAGGATTTTACAACCCGTACGGCATGGCGGGCACACTATACACAAAGCCCGCTGGAAGTAAAAAGAACGGAAGTAAAAACCCCCATTATCCTAATTAGTATCAACTTACCTTTAATAATGCTCACATTACAACACTTCTCCCCCTTTAAAATCCAACATCCCCAAATGTAAAAAAACTAGTAAATAAAAACAGTGGTGTTATTAACTTGCATACCCCTCAAAACTTATACTAGTATCTCAGCAACTGTTTATCAATACAAAACATCTGGAAAACATAACAGATTCAACATTCAATCTAACAACAACAAAAAAGAACTGTCCTGTCAAAGATTCAGTCTGTCAGGAGGTTTATGAGTGCGCTGTGATCTGTGCACTACCCCCGGTGACCCAGCAGGCACTGCTTGGGAGGGTATTTTGGGGGCATGAGAGGGGTCTGTGTGACTGTGTGAGAATGTCCATCCTCCTCAGGGGACCCCGACCCCTCTGCCAGGGTCTCACCCTCTGGCAAAGTCACTGGTGGACATGCTTCCACCATAGTCTGTCTCACAAATGGAAACTCCATGGAACTGTCTGCCTCTGAGCCGGTATCATGACTCAGGTGCACATGGTCCTGATGTCTGTGGAAAACACGCCCATCAGTCAGTGTAACAACATAGGAGATGGGACAACTCTGCTTAAGAATAACCCCACACAGCCATTGCTGATTGTTTCTCACATCCACATTGTCATCCGGTTTTAACTGTCTCTCTTGCTCATGTTGATCATGTTCTTCCTTCTGCTTTTCCTGCTTTCTCTCCACTTTTGCCTTCAAAACTGGAACAATGGGAGCCGCCCACCTTGAAAACTGATGGGCTCAATAATACCCAGCCTCTGTAGACGTTCCAGCTCCTCTTCGACTTTGCCTTTCATGGCATAGGGCACCAACCTGGGCTTAAAAAAATGTGGTGTGGCCTCAGGGTCGACATGGAGTTTCACTGTCACTCCTTTCAGTGTTCCCAGCTCGTCCCTGAAAACATCACTGTACCACTGCAGAATGTCCTCCGTCGTGTGTGCATACTTAATTTCAGGCCAGTTTAGCTGGATTTTACCAAGCCAATCGCGACCCAAAAGACTGGGCCCCCTGCCCTTAGCTATCACTAGCCTGGCTTCAGCCTTTTGACCACCGGCTGAAACATCCACATATAACAACCCTAAATGAGGTATGGGCTGCCCCGTATAGGTCCTAAGTTTGAGCTTTGATGGTCTTATGGGAGGCAGGTTGGACCCCCATGTCCTCCTGTAGGTCTCCTAACTAATGACCGATGCAGTAGCCCCTGAATCAATCTCAAACTCAATGTCCTTTCCCCTGACAGACACTGTGGCATAATATGGTTCAGGTGGTTCCTCATCTGTTTCCACTCCAAACACGTCGCCAAAATTATGTAGTAACTTCTACTTTGAAAAAGGCACACTCAACAACTTTATGTTGAACTTCAAATCCGTTATGTACATACAGAGGCTTTTACAACCCGTAAGGCATGGCGGGCACACTATACACAAAGCCCACCTGAAGTAAAAAGAATGGAAGTAAAACCCCCCATTATCCTAATTAGTATTAACTTACTTTTAAAAATGCTTACATTACAACATTTTCCAATGCTGATCCCTCGATGAGGGTTGGTGTGTTTTCTCTTGACTTTGCCTTCCAGAAGTCCACAATCAATTCCTTGGTCCTACTGATATTCAGAGCAAAGTCGTTGTTGTCACATCACTCAACCAGCTGATCTACTTCGCTTCTGCATGCCTAATAGCTCATTGTGGACTGGTGTGTGTTCCTTTGACTACCCCTTCGTGAAGTCCACAATCAATTCCTTGGTCTTACTGACATTAAGTGGAAATTTTGTCTACAAGTCCTGGAATCTGGAAGAAAGGATAAAATGCTATAGATCTCAGCAGATTTAGCAATAGTTGTTGGGGGGAAAGGAATAGTTTATGTTTCACTTCAGAATTGTAATTACTGCTGTGACACGTGATGCCCACATGCCTGTTCCCATGACACAAGATTTGACGAATAGCAAGGCAACATGCCAAGATTTTTTAGTGATGGTAAATGAAAGTATGTATCAGTCATAACACCAGAGGTAACTCCTCAACTCATCATTGAAATAGTCCAGTAGCATATTTTGCAGCTGCATAGAGAATTGATGAGTCCTTAATCTGAAAAATGGTAAAGTATAGCGTTCCCTTGGCACTGTAATAGAGGGTTCTTAACACCACTGTGTCAGGGTGATGACTTCTCCTCTGTAGGCTGCCTCATTATTATTGAGATAAGGGCAATTAATGTAGTATCGTCAGTAAATTTATTTAGCAGATTGGAGCTCTGAGTGGTGACACAGTCATGGGTATACAGAGAGTAAAGGAGAGGGCTTATGACACAGTCCTGAGGGGCACCTGTGATGAGGATCAGAGGTGAGGGAGCCCACTCTTATCACCTGCCAGCAATCTGACAGCAAGTCCAGGATCCAGCTGCACAAGGCAGGGTGAAGGCCAAAGTTTCTGAGCTCCTTGTTAAGCCTGGATGGAATTATGGTGTTGAATGCTGAACTGCAGTCCAAGAACATCATTTTCACATAAGCATCCATCTTCTCCAGGTGTGTAAGGACAGTATGTTGAGCTGTGGCTATTGTGTCATCTGTCAATCAGTTGTGTCGGTAGGTGAATTGTAGGGTGTCCAGTGTGGGTGGTAGCATGCTGCAGATGTAGCCCTTGACCAGCCTTTCATTATTGCTTATTATTGAGGTGAGTGCAACAGGATTCCAGTCATTTAGACATGTTACCTTGATCTTTTTAGGTACAGGGACAATGGTGTATGTTTTGAAGCAGGAAGGCATTCTACACTGGGAGAGAGATTAAAAATGTCTGTTAACACACCTGCCAGTTGTGCTGCGCACATTCTGAGTACTCACCCTGGGATGCCACTCAGTCACACAGCCTTGCGACTGTCCACTCGTTGGAAATATGCATTTTCTGTAAATAACCTGGATGAAAGTGTATATGGGTGGATTAGTAAGTTTGCAGATGATCCAAAGATTGGTGTTGTGGGTAGCATAGATGATTCAAAGATTCAAAAAACTTTATTGTCATTCTAACTGTACATCAGCTCTGCAGGGCAGAATGAGACAGCGTTTCTCAGGAGCAGTGCAATCATAACATAACAAAAGCAACACTACATAATAAACATAACAATAAACAGTAAAAGCACAACAGCCACATGTCAGTTAAAATCAAGTTATAAGTGTCTAGTGCAAGTTAAAAGTGACCAAAGCAGAGTCAGGTAGAGCAGCTATTTAGCAGTCTGACTGCCTGTGGGAGGAAGCTGTTTAGTAGCCTTGTGGTTTTAGTTTTGATGCTTCTGTAACATTTGCCTGATGGCAGAAGAACAAACAGTTCATGGAGAGGGTGTGAGGGGTCTTTAATGATGTACCATGTCTTCTGGAGCCATCGACTCTGAAAGAGGTCTTGGACAGAAGGTAGGGAGAACCCAATAACCTTCTCTGCTCCCCTAACCACCCTCTGCATGGCATTTTTGTTGACAGCACTGCAGCTGGAGTACCAGGTCGTGATGCTAAAGGTCAGCACACTCTCAACCATGCCTCTGTAGAATGTAGTTAAGATGTTAATGGGGAGTGATGCTTGTTTAAGCTTCCTCAGAAAGCTTAAATAATACAATGACCAGTAAATAATACAATGGGATAAGGTAAGTTGCAGATATGAGTGGAGAAATGGCAGATGGAGTTCAACACGGCCAAATGTAAAGTGCTGCACATCGATAGGTCAAATGTAAAGAGACAGTACACTGTTAAGGGCAGAAGGATCTTGGGGTCCAAATTCATAGATCCTTGAAAGTGTCCACACAGGTCGATAGGATGGTTAAGAAGGTATATGGCAGGCATGCCTTTATTAGTTGAAGCCTTAAGTCAGGAAGTAATGCTCAATTCAAAATCAAATCAAATCAAGTTGAATTGTCATTCAAACCATACATGAAATCTTGTCATATGAAGACCGTCTGATGGCTCTGGGGTTGACTTCACTAGAGTTCAGAAGAATGAAGAGTGACCTCATTGAACCCTAACGAATGGTGAAAAGCCTTGATGAAGTGAATGTGCAGAGGAAGCTTCCGGTGATCTAAGACCAGAGGACACAGCCTCAGAATAGACGGGCGTCCTTTTAGAATGGAGATGAGGAGGAATTTCTTTAGCTAGAGAGTAGTGAATCTGTGGATTTTTTTGCCACAGGCAGCTATGGAGACTAAGTCTTTATGTATATTTAAGGCCGAGGTTGATAGATTTTTAATTGGTCGGGTCATGATTAGATATAGGGAGAAGGCAGGAGACTGGGGCTGAGAGGAAAATTGGTGCAGTTTATTAGGAATAGTCAGTTCAAATGGTTTTCAGCATGGGCTAAATGGGCTGAAGGGCCTGTTTCTTTGCTGTTCTTCTCTATATCTCTATGACTGTAAACTAATGCTCTCATCTCTTAGCTTTCTTGTTCCCTTTGTTTTTATGTTTTGGAGTTACAAAACATAACGACAAGAGGCTATGTCCTATATGATCCTTAATGATGGATGTCTGCACAGCTTTTGGAAGACCTCTTACAATTGTGTGCATTTGTGCACTAAAACTGATGGTGATGCAACCGGGCAGAATGCTCTCCAATGTACATCTGTAAAAATTTGCTGTAGTCTTTGGTCACAACGAATCTCCTCAAACTCCTAATGCTGCTAGTGTGCCTTCATCACAGTTATTTCAATATGTTGAGCTCAGAATAGATCCACTGAAATGCTGATGCCCAGAACTTGAAGCAGCTTACCTTATCCACTGCTGATGCTTCAAGGAGGACAGGTGTGTGTTCCCTTGCTTCCCCTTCCCGAAGTCCAAAGTGCAAGGTTGTTGTTGTGACACCACACAACTAGTCACGGTATTTTGCTCCTGTTGCCTTGCCATCACCATCTCTGATTCTACCAATAACTGTGGTGTCATTGTCAAATTGGTAGATGACGTTTGAGCTGTGACTAGCAAAACAGTCATGTGTGTGGAGAGAGGGGGGCAGTGGGCTAAGCACGCTCCCTTGATATGCCTGTATTGATTGTCAGCGAAGAAGAAATGTTATCACCAATCTGTGCAGACGGTGGTCTCCCGATGAAGAAGACAAGAATCCAGAAGCAGAAGCAGTCATGGAGGTCTGGGCTTTAAGCTTGTTGATCAGTACTGAGAGAATGATGGTGTTGAACACTAAGATGTATTTATTTATCACATGTACATCACAATGTGTTGTTTGCTTTAACAACCAACACAACCTAAGGATGTACTAAGTTATGCCTGCAAGGGTTGTCACACATTCTGACACTAGCATAGCATGCTCACAATGTTCATCAGAACAATATAAGCAACAACAACTACAAAACAAAGCTATAACAGCAAAACAAGCCCCTTTCCCACCATCCCACCCATCCTTCCACCCCAGGATAATCCATTGCCGAGCCTCCAACCTTCTGTACTTGGCCCTAGATTCTCAGAGTCACAGACATCAGGCCTACAAAACTCTAGTCCCTGCCTTGACTTGCAGACATCGAGCCTCTAACCTCTGGACATATTGATCCAGGGGCTTTGAATAGTGGGCCATGACCTCTGTACTCACCAACTTCAGTCTTCAGTTTTGATCTCTAGACCTCTGGCTTCAACCTTTGGACTTCACCGACCTCTGGTTATCAACCCCAAGACTTGCCAATAAAGGGACTTTGATCTCCATGCTTCGACATCTGGACTTACATGGACCTTCAAATCCGCGACTCATTGACATGGAGTTCAAGAGCCCTCACGCTTCCTGCCTGCATGGACCTCCAAACTCAGGACTCATCAAGCTGTCCCTGGAGTCAATCTCACTGCTCTAATTATGCCCCAACAGATGAGGAATAAAGGATAAAGAAGAAGAAGATGATGAAGAAGAAGAAGAAGAAGAAGAAGAAGAAACTTAACAGATACTTAGTTTGCTGAAGCTTGAGCTTGCCTAAGTCTGATGAGCCAAAGCAAGAGCCTCCCCTCTCTAAAACTGGTTGCTTTTTAATCTTCAATCATGGGCCAGTGTGGTCAACTCTTCTTCACATGTCCTGTTTACTGATTGGATGCAGTTCAAACTCCATGTGTTAGTTTTGCCTTATAGGGAGTAAAATAATATAAATCCTGCAATAGCTGACATGCATCCAATTGCATCTCTCAGTTCACATGGAATGTCCCTTTTGCTCTTACGATGGCCTCTGTCAATCATATCTTGTCTTCTTTTGGGGTTCTGGGTTGCTGGCTACAGATCTAGCTCTCGGCAGATTGTGAATCACCTGATCCATCCACAGCTTCTATTATGCGCAAATTCAGTATGATCTTGGAATCAAAATTATTTGAAACAATGTTGCTTACTGCCATGTCTGTGGTGTAGGTTTCATCTGCAATAACTCTGAATGGGAATATTTGATGATTCCTTTGGGAAATAAACACAAAATGTCATCACTCTCCATCACCATCCTGTTGGTTGAGGGATGGCAAACTGAATAGTGTCTTGTGAATACGTTATATGACCATTCTGTAAGCAACTACAACCTTACCTGTTGCTGCAAACTTCATGATGACTAAATTCCTGCTCCAGATTTTCATTTGTGTAGTGTGGAATACACAAAATATTATGGCTGGATGCAGGCGTCAGAGAGGGTAAGGAAATCCAGCAGTTAAAGGACATAACAATTTAAATTTGAGAGTTTGAATGGAGCTGGTGGGCGTTCAGGTTCAGATGAAACAGGACATTTGGGGCCTGATCAGGGTATTGTGTCTGGAATGACATTCAGCTGGCTGGGGATTAATGTGCTGAAGAGGACTGTGTGTACAAACTGCTATGTCTTGTAATTCCAAAACA
Organism: Mobula hypostoma; assembly: GCF_963921235.1. Taxonomy (NCBI): domain Eukaryota; kingdom Metazoa; phylum Chordata; class Chondrichthyes; order Myliobatiformes; family Myliobatidae; genus Mobula; species Mobula hypostoma. Next base: position 73,947,836 of record NC_086099.1, on the reverse strand, counting down.
TTTATTGACAGCAATACAAGGAGTCGGGACATAAATTTATGAAGGGGAAATCGTGCTTGACTAATCTTCTGGAATTTTTTGAGGATGTAACTATGAAAATGGACAAGCGAGAGCCAGTGGATGTAGTGTACCTGGACTTTCAGAAAGCCATTTGCCGATGACACAAAGCTGGGTGGCAGTGTGAAATGTGAGGAGGATGTTATGAGAACGCAGGGTGACTTGGACAGGCTGGGTGAGTGGGTGGATGCATGGCAGAAGCAGTTTAATGTGGATAAATGTGAGGTTATCCACTTTGGTGGTAAGAACAGGAAGGCAGATTATTATCTAAATGGAGTCAAGTTAGGAAAAGGGGAAGCACAACATGATCTAGGTGTTCTTGTACATCAGTCACTGAAAGCAAGTATGCAAGTACAGCAGGCAATGAAAAAAGCTAATGGCATGCTGGCCTTCATAACAAGGGGAATTGAGTGTAAGAGCAAAGAGGTCCTTCTGCAGCTGTACAGGGCCCTGGTGAGACCACACCTGGAGGACTGTGTGCAGTTTTGGTCTCCAAATTTAAGGAAGGACATTCTTGCTATTGAGGGAGTGCAGCGTAGGTTCACAAGGTTAATTCCCCGGATGGCAGGACTGTCATATGTCGAAAGATTGGAGTGACTGGGCTTGTATACTCTGGAATTTAGAAGGCTGAGAGGGGATCTTACTGAAACATATAAGATTAATAAGGGATTGGACACGCTGCAGGCAGGAAGCATGTTCCCGCTGATGGGTGAGTCCAGAACCAGAGGCCGCAGTTTAAGAATTAGGGGTAGGCCATTTAGAACTGAGTTGAGGAAAAACTTTTTCACCCAGAGAGTGGTGGACATATGGAATTTTCTGCCCCAGAAGGCAGTGGAGTCCAAATCTCTGGATGCTTTCAAAAAAGAGATGGATAGAGCTCTTAAAGTTAGTGGAATCAAAGGTTATGGAGATAAGGCAGGAACTGGATACTGATAGTGGATGATCAGCCATGATCACAGTGAATGGCGGTGCTGGCTCGAAGGGCCGAATGGCCTACTCCTGCACCTATTGTCTATTGTCTATAAATGTGTGTACTTAGTTTTTACTTTAGCGAGGTGCATAGGTATGAAGTGATAGCATCATGACATATGGAGTTCACTTTTTATTACATGCAGTAAGAAGACTTAATTAAACAATATATTTAGAATATTTCTCAAACATTACTGAAATATTAAATACACAACACTTCTCCCTGCTTAGCTATAGATTCCAACTCAATATAGAATGCTTCTCAACTATATACACAGTATGCTATATAATAGAACTACTATACTGCAACCATAGTAAAGAATATAAATTTATAGCATACTCCACAGCACAATAAATTTTGAATTGTCCCGTTCAGGCCTAAAGATTGAACCGCTGTGGTGAATTTCTTACTCTTGTGGGATAACATCTTTCCTGACAAGGGAGGTCACTCTCCTTGGCAGGTGAGGCTTGTGGATGTGAAAACAACTTCAAGTTCTGGGCCCTCCTCTGCATTGTTTGTAGGATGTGACTCTGAGACTGCAGGAAGAGATTCTGACAGTTGTCCTGCTGATTTTCTTTCTCATATTCCTTCTCTTTTTCATGCCTTTCTCTTTCTCACTCATATTCTTTCTTTCATTCTTTACTCTCATTTTCAACTTACCGTCTTTTTCTTGCTTCCTTTTTAATCTTCTAATTTCTAGTGAGCATCTCTGAATTCGCTAATTTCTTGAGATATTAGGCCTCAGTTATCCTCTTCCATTAGCACTTATCTGATATGAATTATAACTTCAAAACATTAAACTAATAAAACATGAGAATCTAAGATTACAGGTCTAGTTCAATTTTACTTTAAGCAATGAACACTCATATCACATGGTATAGTGTGATGACACATGCAAATAACGTTTTACATATAAAAAGTAAGTAATTATTTAAATCATAAAGAATGCTTAATTAACCAATAAATGTACAAGATTACTAAAATATTATTGAAATATTAAATACACAACAATCCACCTTGCTTAGCTGAAAACTCCAATTCACTAAAATGAATTGCAACTATATGCACAGTATACTATATAATACAACTACTCTATATAGACATCCACAGCATAGTAAATTTAAAATTTTCCTATTCAGGCTTAAAGATTTAATGGCTGTGGAGGATTTCTTACGCTTGTGGGACGACATTTTCCTGACATGCGGGATCACTTTGCTTGGCAGGTGAAGCTTGTGACTGTGAAACAATGTTGGGTTTTGAGGCCTCCTCTGTGGTGGTTGTAGGGGTTGACTCTGAGTCTGCAGGAAGTGGTCTGATAGCAGTATCCAGCTTTCTTCTTCTGGATTGTGCATCTTGATCTTGGGAAGGTGCTTTTAGTTCACGAGTATTCTCTTAGCAATCTTTCTATTGCTCCCCTTACAACCTGATCTCTCCTTTAGGTTTTCTCATCCACAATGTCTTCTGATGAATCCTCAGTTTCCATATCTCCACTGACTCCTTTCTTTGTGGCCTTCGGTTTGTCCTGCTTTCCTCTCCCAATTGAAGTTCATGCAATAACCTCAACGCATGCAGAGTGAATTCTGGTTCTTCATACTCACGAAGCTCCTTGAATTCTCTTCCAACTTAAAACCAAGACACATTTTGCAAGTAACTGCCTGATGAACATATCAGAAACTTTCTCAGGTATGTTACCTACAAAAACTGCTGTAGTCAGACCATTGCTTTTGTCACTTTCACGATTCCTCTGAGCATCATTGTCCTTCCATGGCCCAATATGCTTCTCAACCAGAGGCACAGGAATTAGCACCAACAATTGTGTGTCATCTGTTGGGCAGTGGTTCACGCAGACATATATGGCATCAGCCAATATCTTCCTTATTTTGCTTTCATATAGCTTAATTGCATGAGATGGGGAATGCAAATTATGGATGGATCTCCGATCAAGCTGTAGTTGTCTCAGTCAATCATTTCCCCACAAAACTGCTCCATCTATTTTTACCACATAAAAGCTATGAAAAGCTTGTTGGTTGTTATATTTCACGGTCACAGATGTCATTCTATCAGGAGTTATCTTTTCTCCAGTATAAGCTCTTAGTTGGATATCTGCAGCCTTCAGTTTAGTATATTTGAAATGCTATTCTAGCTCATTTTGTGGAATGACTGATACCTTTGAACTAGTGTCCATTGCCATTTTAATTAATTTGCCATTCACTTCTTGTGTGCCGTATTGCTTGTCTGTTGTTAATTTTCACACTGCTGATCTTACAGCTACACAGTCCTGTATCGCTCTCATCAATATTAGATATTTCATCAACAGCATGCAGATTAGTACTCATTTTGATACTGCAAGTTGACTTTTTAACTTTTTCTCTTCCCTGTGCAGACTATTTATTTTTGTCTGCCCACCATGCTCTTTGTTTGTTTTCTACTTTGTTGCATTCTCTGCAAGTTTCATCTTTAAATGTACATTAGTCTGTTGTACATGAGCCCCAGCCATAATGGCAGCACAATTTGTTTGGCTAGACCAGTTTCTGTTTAGCTGCTGCAACTTTGTTTATGCTCTCTTTCATCCCTAACTGCAGCTCAGTTGCTTCTCTGTCTGCTGTTTCCATTCATACAGCAATTTCAGTGGTATCAACTGAACTTTAAATGTAAGTTGCACTTCAGTTAGGAACCATTTTTGAAAGCTTTCTTGTAAGATGCCACAAATTGAACGATCATACAAATCCAGCCTGACTTGCTGATTTTTCAAAAATTCAAAGATTTGAGATTTAAATACATTTATTATCAAAGAATGTATATATGATAGAATCTTGAGATTTGTTTGCTCACAGGTAGGCACGAAGCAAGAAATCCGAAAAAAAAACCCAAAGGAAAACATAAGAATTAAAATAAAAATAAAACACCAACATCTGATATGCAAGAGAAAGAAACACAAACAAAAAATCATGCAAACAATTGAAGCCAACAACAACAATCCGGACCAAGCATCGAGTCCTCTGATCCAAACCCCGTAGCAGTCCAGAGAAGACCCAAAGCCTCACTTACCACTTCATCATATTAGCAGGCACGGAGCACAACGGCTGGGGTAGTCTTCATCAACTTAGCACGATAGTGAGAGAGGAGTGACCATTGTGAAGAACGAGCAAACTTAGCTCTAGCCTCAGATCCCAACACCCTGTCTTTTCAGTCTATCTGGGCCAGCGTTTAAATTGACCAAACAGCAGAACAGCAAAATGCACCAGCTCCCTGGAGAGGGGAGACAGCATCACAGAGAGCAAGCGAAATTGGATCTTGACTCTGATCTCGGCCGGTGCTTATATTGTCTAAACAGCTAGGCCCCAGGCACCACTGCAGCAAAAGGCTCTGGACCTAGACCATACCACCTAGCAACTTGCTCTGGGCCCAGATTTCACTGCCCAGCCCAAAGTCACTCTCAAGCTCATCAAATCAGCTCGATGCACAGAGCAATCCCACTACAAAACCGGGCCAGATATAGGGGGACCGAATCTCCTCTGCCTGTGCCCAACTTGTCCTTTTGGTGCCCGGTGTGAACTAACATCACACCTGGACCAGTTGTATGGGCAGCAGAAGTCCATCTGCAACAATTCTACAACACACAATCTTGGCTGATACTTTGAATTTGCTTTGCCATTGCTTACCCCTTGACTGTTTATGGCGACAGTTTAACACATCTTACCTCAGAAAAGGTATTTTTAGTGACTTTTTAGTTGGATTTCTTAACTTTTTTACTACCAGAAAGCTGTCGCACACATTCGGTAGCACAATCTTAACCGAAAGCCAGAATTTCCAGAATTGTCTCCTTTTTTAATTTTAGATTTCCAATAGCAGCGATTTTGTTATTTTAATTTTACATCCTGATGATAGTCTGAGGCTCTGCCTGGTATGATTCTAAATATAACAGTTAAAATCTAGAAAGTTTGCAATTTACATGAAAACAGTTACAAAAATATATAGTTAATGTTTGCAGTTATGATATTCCATGATATTCTATCCCACTGTACACAGAAACTGCCATTTCACTTCCAAATTCCCTTTGGTCATTAAAGTTAGTAAATCCATAATAGGCACTTCCACATCTTTCTCTGAAAATGTGTGTTTGAATGCCTTGAATTAGATTTCTAACCCAGCCAAATGACCAGAGTGGCTTTATTCTTATCCATCCAGGAGCAGTTGTTGTTTTCTCTTCTCTTTCCTGTGCTGTTACTTTTGGAATCTCTAAGAATGCATTCTTGAACACCTTCCATTTACCTTTCAAAAGCTGTCCCCTGGCAACATTGACTGGAATTAGTTCAGGTCCATATGTATGTTATGAGTGTCCAGATCTCTCTCATGACCACATTTCTAAACTCCACACTGCCGCAGGGTTGTCAACTGTCTGTCTGGCACATACCACTAGATGAGCAGAAATTTCTTCCAACTGAGTACTGAAAGATTATAGGCATTTAAACCATATCCACAGCTCAGCATTCAACACCATCATCCTCTCAAAACTGATCAATAAGCTTCTACTTGTTGGCCTCAATACTTCCTTGTGCAGTTGAATCCTCGATTTCCTCACTTGCAGATACCAGTCAATTCGAATTGGCAACAACATCTCCTCCATGATCTCCATCAGCACAGATGCACCACAAGGCTGTGTGCTTAGTCCACTGCTCTACTCACTTTACACTTATGACTATGTGGCCAAGCATAGCTCCAAAGCCACATTCAAATTTGCTGATGACACCAATTGTCATAGGCAGAATCAAAGGTGGTGATGAATCAGCATATAGGAGGGAGCTTGAAAATCTGACTGAGTGGGGCTATCATAACAATCTCTCACTCAATGCCAGCAAGACCAAGAGGCTGATTATTGACTTCAGGGGAAGGAAACCAAAGATCCAAGAGCCAGTCCTCATCAGAGGATCAGAGGTGGCGAGGGTCAGCAACTTTAAGTTCCCCGGTGTTATTATTTAGAAGGTCGGGCCCTAGGCCCAACATGTAAGTGCAATTATGAAGAAAGCACGGCAGCACCTCTACTTTCTTAGGAATTAGTGAAGATTTGGCACAACACTTAAAATATTGACTAACTTCTATAGACGTGCAGTGAAGAGTATATTGACTGGCTACATCACAGCCTGGTATGGAAACACCAATGATTTTGAATGGAAATACCTACAAAAAGAAGTGGATACAGCTCAGTCCATCATGGGTTAAGCCCTTCCCACCACTAAGCACATCTACATGAAATGCAATCATAGGAAACAGCATCCATCATCAGGGGCCCCTGCCACCCTATCTTACATTATAATATTATAATATTAGTGGTAAGACTCTTGGCAGTGAGGAAGATTTGAGAGATCTTGGGTTCATGTCCATAGGACACTCAAAGCTGCTGCACAGGTTGAGAGTGTTGTCAAGAAGGCATATGGTGTGTTAGCCTTCATCAACCATGGGATTGAGTTCAAGAGCCATGAGGTAATATTACAGCTATATAAGGACTTGGTCAGACTCCACTTGGAGTACTGAATTCAGTTCTGGTCACCTCACCACAGGAAGGATGTAGATACTATAGAGAGAGTGCAGAGGAGATTTATCAGTTGTTGCCTAGATTGGAGGGCATACCCAATGAGAAAAGGTTGAGTGAACTTGGCCTTTTCTTCTTGGAGTGACGGAGGATGAGATGTGACCTGATAGAGGTGTATAAGATGATGAGGTGCATTGATTGTGTGGGTAGCCAGAGGCTTTTTCCCAGGGCTGAAATGGCTAACATGAGGGGGCATAGTTTTAAGGTGCTTGGAAATAGGTACTGAGAGGACGTCAGGGATGGGTTTTTAACACTGTGACGAAATCCTGAGGTATTCATTATGGACTGTACCTTTGAAAAGAGAGCATGCAGCTGTACAATACAGACAGCTTGTTACAGAGAGAGAGGAAGAGCTACTTGATGGGCAGCTGGTGTTCAGCACAACAGTATTTAAACCAGCGTAGTTGCTTGTTTCACAGGATACGCAGACGCACTAAGGTGTGGTGAAGTTACCACTATCCTTCTCAGGCACCCACGAGTGTGGGACTGAGGATCAATTGAGAGGAATCGATCTGTGATTATTAGTGCATGAAAGAGTGACCTTGTGGAGTCTACCAGTGTGTCCAACCTTTGCCTGGGTTGGTAGACTATCACTTGAATATGGCGCTCTTAAGTTAGTCAAGTTTGGCTACCTTGGAAGTTTCGGAGAAGAACGAGAAGAATCGATGGCATTGGCTTACTCAGACAACCACAACACCTCTGTCTCTCCAATACTACAAAACTCAATAACACGGACTGAACTGACTTCACTTACCTATTATCGTAAGGCTGTATCCATTTACCCCCCCCCCCCCCACCTAAGCTTGACAAAGTTTCGGTTCGATATTTACTCACCTGTATATGCAAAAGTTCTGCTAACCTGCTTGATTTATCTGTTTTCATAGTATTATTACATAGTTACTAATAAAATAGCTTATGTTAAAAGCAATACCAGACTCCAGGTGTTTTTCCATTTCTGCTGGTTCTTTAACCCTTTAGGGGGTACGTAATAACACAGAGAGTGCTGGGTGTGGGGAATGAACTACCAGCAGTGGTAGTGGAAGAGGATACAATAGGGTCTTTTTAGATTCTCTCAGATAGGTACGTGGAGTTTCGAAGAATAGAGGGCATACTCTTGGGAAATGGTAGGTTACATGGCCGGCACGTCATTTCTATGTTCTATGTTCTATGTTCTCCCTGCTGCCTTGAGGAAGAAGGGAGAAGGTACAGCACCTCAGGGCTCACACCACCAGGTTCAGGAACAGTTCTTACTCCTCAACCACAAACTGTTCCAGCTGCTACCATCTGGGAAATGGTACCACAGTATTAAAGCCAGGATCAACAGGCTCTGGGACAGCTTCTTCCACCAGGCCTCAGACTGATTAATTCACGCTGACACAATCATATTTTAAGCTATATTGACTGTTATGTTGTATATCTTTCTGTGCATACTATTCATTACAAATTTCTATAATTTGCAAATAGCACATTTAGACGGAGATTTAATGTAAAGATTTTTACTCCTCACGTATGTGAAGGATGTAAGAAATTAAGTCAATTCAATACTTATAATGGAAAACCGTTGATTGAAAGCTACTTCAAAATCAGGCTCCTTACCTTCATGCTTTCGTTTGTGTGATGTTGCCTGTTGTCCCTTGTATAACGCCCTTTCTTCTAACAGTTTATTTCGCTGATGTATCAAGTGTGCAATTATAGATTTTGGCACTCCAGTTATCTCTGCCAGCTGAAGTTAAGTGTTGTTAGGTGGATGTCTTTTAATTTGGTCATGGGTGGTAATTTTTTAGGCTAGTGTCAAATCTTTTCTTGGCAGGTGTTTCAAAAATTTTTTTTCAAGTCAAAATAAAGAAAAATTGTCAAAAATCACTGCTTTTGGAATTGGTGTCCATTGGTCCAAATGGATAACATAACAAAATAAAAAAGGACAAAGAAAGTAGGACTGAAGGTGTGTATTTAAATGCATGTAGCATTCAAATAAGGTGGGCAAACTCATGGCGCAATTGCAGATTGGTTGATATGACATTGTGGCCATCACTGAGTCATGGTTGAAAGAGGAACATAGGGAGCTTAATATCAAATTACTATAATTCGATACTTTGTATCGAAAGGACAGGCAGGAATGCATGGATGGTGGTGTGGCTGTGTTGGTAAGAGATGGAATTACATCTTTAGAAATAGGTGACATACGGTCAGAGAAAGTTGAAACTTTATGGGTGGAGTTAAAAAACTGCAGTTGTAAAAAATAACACATGGGCAACATATAGAGGGCTCCAAATCGTAGCCAAGATGTAGGAATGAGATTGAAAAGGGAGCTGGAAAAGGAATGTAATAAGGGTAATGTCAAAATTGTAATGGAGGAAAATCAGGTTGGCGTCGGATCGCAAGAGAGGGAATTTGTTTAATTCCTTCGTGATGGCTTTTTTAGAGCAGCTTGTGCTTGAGCCTGGTAGGGGAAAGGCTATCTTAGGTTGAGAGTTATGTAATAAACTAAATCTTGTTAGAGAGCTTAATGCAAAGGAGCCCTTAGGAAGCAGTGATTATAATATGATTGAATTCATACTGCAATTTGAATGAGAGAAGCATAAGTCACGTGTATCAGTATCGGAATGCAATAAAGGGAATTATAGAGCCATGAGAGGGGAGCTTTCCTAGGTGGATTGGAGGAGGATACTGGCAGGGATGATGGCAGAGCAGATATGGCTGAAGTTTCTGGGCATAGTTCGCAAGGCACAGGATAGATAAGTCCCACAGAGGAAGATGTTCTCAAATGGCATGGCAGGCAACCATAGCTGACAAAGGAATTTAAGGACTGTATAAAAGCTAAGGGAAGGGCATATAATGTAGCAATAGTGAATGGAAAGTTGGATGACTGGGAAGTTTTTAAGATCCAACAAAAGACAACTAAAAAATCTCTAAGAAGGGAAGATATGAAATATGAAGACAAACTAACCAATAATATTAAGCAGGATACCAAAAGTTTTTTCAGTTATATTAAGAGAAAAAGGTAGGTGAGAGTTGATATTAGACCACTGGAAAATGCTGCTGGTGAGGTAGTATGTTACGAGAATACACATAAAATTAAGATGTTTGCTGGCCTGGGCTAGCATCAGTGGCATCAGCAGTTGGTCTGCCACCTGCCCTCAGGGGAAGGAGAGATAAGGAACAATGGAGCAGCGTCTGGAGATGTGTAATGAAGGGACGTGGGAGGAAGAGCTGTCTGGAGCGGCTCCCCCCTTTGAACCCTGAACTGTTTGAAGTGATGGACAGGCGATACCCCAGCAGGGGGATAAAAAGGGACAGGTTCGCTAAGACAGACACACACGCCACCCGAGGTAACGAGACCCTGGAAGCGGTGCGCCTCTCACGAGTGGTGAGAAGAACCGGACAACGCACAGGGTGGAAAGGTACGATCAGCGGGAACCCAGTGTGTGTCCGCCCTTGCCTGGGTGCCGGGTTCACTGCAGAGGATCGACCGCATCTGGAGGAGGGGTCACAGTCGGTGACCTCAGGTGACATCACCAAGGACCCGCCCAAATGCTGTTTGTGAGCCATCTCGCTGGTCTGTGAGTGAAGCTGTGCTGAATGATGAGTTGTTCCTATTCTGTGTCTCTCTTCCCCCACCTTGTCCATCGCCATGGCAACGATTACTGCGAACTGAACTACAAACTGGACTGAACTTTGAGTCATTTTGAAATTGGTCATTTACCCCTAGACAACGATAGAGCTTGATTGATGCTGTTATCTTAATTCTGTGCACATGTGTGGTTATCATTGTTGAATTGTTGCATTTATTATCCTTTCGATTACTGTGTTGCTTGTTTCTTTAATAAAACTTTCTTAGTTCTAGTACTCCAGACTCCAACTGAGTGATCCATTTCTGCTGGTTTGGCAACCCAGTTACGGGGTACGTAACAGTAATGGGGGACGAAAACGTGGAAAGTGAATTTAATGAGTACTTTGCATCAGTTTTTACTATGGAAGACACTAGTAGTGTGCCAGATATCCATGAGTATCAGAGAGCAGAAGTGAGTGTCATTGCTATTACAAAGGAAAAAGTGTGAGGCAAACGCAAAGTCTTAAGGTGGATAAGTCACCTGGACCAAAGAGACTACATCCCAGAGTCCTGAGAGAGGTTGTTGATGAGATAATGGATGCATTGGTCATGATCTTTCAAGAATTACTTGATTCTGGCATGGTCCTGTAATACTGGATAATTGCAAATGTCACTCCATTCTTTAAGGAGGGAGGAAGTCAAAATAAAGGAAATTATATGACAGTTAGTCTAACCTCAGTGGTTGAGAAAGTGTTGGAGTCTATTATTAAGGATGAGGTTTCAGGGTACTTGAAGACTAATGATAAAATAAGTTAACATCAGCATGGTTTCTGTAAAAGGAAATCTTGCCTGACAAATCTGTTAGAGTTCATCGAGGAAATAACCAGCAGGGTGGACAAAGGAGAGGTAGTGGATGTCATTTACTTTGATAAGGCGCCACATATGAGGTTGCTTAACAAGAGAAAATCCCATGACTTCACAGCAAAAATGCTGACATAGATAGAGGAATGGCTGACAAGCAGGAAGCAGTGAGTAGCATTAAAGAGGGCCTTTCCTGGTTGGATGACAGTGACTAATGGTGTTCCTCAGGGGTCAGTATTGGGACCGTTGCTTTTCACATTGTTTGTCAGTGATTTAGCCAATGGAGTTGATGACTTTGTGGCCAAGTTTGACGATGATACAAAGATGGGTGGAGGAGTCGGTAGAGCTGAGAAAGCAATAAGATTGCAGCAGGACTTAGACAAATTGGAAGAATGGGCAAAAAAGTGGCAGATGGAAAATGTATGATAATGCATTTTGGTAAAAGGAACAATAGTGTGGACTGTTATCTAAATGGGGAGAACATTCACACATTAAAAGTGCAGAGGGACTCAGGATTCCTAGTGCAAGACTCCCAGAGGTTAATTCACAGATTGAGTCTGTGGTAAAAGAAGGCAAATACAATGTTGGCGTTTGTTTGAAGGGGAATAGAATATAAGAGCAAGGAGATAATGCTGAGGCTTTATAAAACACTAGTCAGGCTACATTTGGGGTATTGCCAAAAATATTGGGCCCCATATCTCAGAAAGGATGTGTTGTTATTGAAGAAAGTCCAAAGGAGGTTCATGGGAATGACTCTGGGAATGAAGGGGTTAACATATGAGGACCGTTTAGCAGCTTTGGGCCTGTACTCACTGTGATTTAGAAGAATGCATGGGGATCTCATTGAAACCTACTGAGTGTTGAAAGGATTGGATAAGGTGGATGCGGACAGGCTGTTTTCAATGGTGGTGGTATCCAAAACCAGTGCGCACAGCCTCAAAATTGAGGTGCAACATTTTAGAACAGAGGTAAGGAGGATTTTTTTCAGCCAGAGAGTAGTGAATCTGTGGAATGCTTTGCCACAGACTGTGGCAGAGACCAAGTTCATTAGTACATTTAAGGGGGAAGTTGATGGTTTGCTGATTGGTCAGGACATCAAAGGATATAGTGAGAAGGCAGCTGTACGGGATTGAGTGAGATCTGGGAACAGCCTCATTGGAATGATGGAGCAGACTTGATGGGCTGAATGGTGTAATTCTGCTCCTATGCCTTACTGTCTAACACAAACACATGCAACTGTTCCCTCCTAGCACCATGTAATGTCTAATTAATTGGTATCCACTGTGTATCTTTACACTAATTATCATCAGACCTCGTGGGTTTCCTCTCACATTCCAAAGATATACTTCTAAGGTTATTGAGTTTTGGGCATGCTATGTTGGCGCTGAAATCACGGCAATACTTGTGGGCTGCTCAGCGCAATCCTTGCTAATTTGTTTTGATGGAAACAACATATTTCTCTGCATGTTTCAAAGTACATGTGACAAATAAAACTAATCTTTATCTTACCTCTTTAGAGATGACTCTGTCAGACAGACCAGTGAATCCCTGCAACATGTTTTCAAGAATAACACTGGATGTACTGGTGTGAAACAGAAATACAGGTTAATGCCAGATTTTCAGCTCTACATAGGATTGACCTGATCATTTCTTCTGTATGCATTTTTTCCAACTCGGTACTGCACACAGACTGGAGAGATAGTTTTAACCAGTTATGTCACTGTTTGAATCGAATAGGACTGGAAAGTGATGAGCAGGTCATTGTCCAAAAACATCATGCAAAGGAAAATAAGCTGGAAAATATGGCACGACATGTCAACAATAACAGAAAATCCATAATATTAAAATTACTCATCACTTCTTTAGCCTGGAACATGGGAGGTTAACTAAAATTTATCAATAGAGTGTTTTTGGAGCAAAATTGAAGGTTGGTAGGATATGTCAAACATGGGCTTTCGTAACATTATTTTGCTTGAGGAATCAATGATCAAATTACCTTATAAAGAGAAAAGTGGTAGAAAGGAAACAAGAAGAGAATAGAACTGCATTTAATTATAGCCTGAGACAAACAATGAATTGCAAGGTTTTATATGGTGACATATATGTACTTTGATGAAAAAAATTACTTTAAACTTTGAAGATATTGATTTGGAGAACAGATTACAGAGGAGAGAGATGGTATTCTTTTGTATGAATGCACACCCACTATAGATTTTCAGACAGTAATTCTACCTTAGCTTTCTACCTGATGACCAATGTCTCCAGTATTTTGTGAGGTCAACTCTGGTGTGATTTGAGGCAAAAAGGTAAAAACTTCCAGTTTGCATTCTACAATATGACTATATGTCCATGGCAAATAGTTAAATTAATTTCCCAGTGGATGCCAAAACTGTGGTACCCCAAGATGAACATAATGGTCCAGAATTACCTGGAAGCCATGCCTACTCATCAATATCATATTTACCTTGAATAGATTCTCCTAATTTTTTTTTTAATAAGCCAGCTGATTATTGAATCCCAGCAAAGCATGATGTTCCAATAGTAAATCCAACTGAAATGCATTGGCAGCTGGTTAAGTCTTAGCCATAGGTTGAATTTGATGTCAAGGTGTTAACAGCTTAAATGTTTATCACTAATGCTTGCATTTGGCTCCTGTTCTAAATAATTTGCAACCATGAACCTATCCAAATGTCTTTTAAATTTTGTAGCTATCTCTAACAATTCCTCTGCCAGCTTGTTCCATACACCTGCAACCCTCTGAGTGATAATCTTGCCCTTAGGTCCTTTATAAATCTTTTCCCCTCACCTTAAACGTATGCCTTGTAGTTTTAGAATTCCCTTCCCTGGGAACAGGCTTGGGACATCCACCTTATCTCTGCCCCTTATGATTTTATAAACCCCATGTCAGATTTCTTCACTCCAGGGAAAACAGTCCTAGCCCATTCAGTCAAGCCTCATAATTCAAGCCCTGGGAACATCCTTGTGAATATTTTCTTCCCCCTCTGTAGTTCATTCACATTCTTCCTGTAGAGTGGTGAGCAGAACTCCATATCATATTCAAGATTCATTTTCATGAGCGTTTTGTACAGCTGTAACATGATATCATAATTCTTGTACTCACTGCCTCATCAAATGACGGCCAGCACATTGTATGCCTTGTCTATCTGTGCTGCCACTTTCGAGAAACTTGTGCCCCTAGCTTTGTCTATATTATAGCACTCACCAGGGACCTGCCTTCCTACCTTATTTTAACTTCCTAAAATGCATCACTTCACACTTGTCTGAATTAAATTCCATCTGTCATTCTGTTGCCCAATTTCTCAGTTGATTCTATTGGAGTGTTAGACAACCTTTGTCACTGTCCACCACATCACCAATTTTACTGCCACCCACAAACTTACCAACTATACCACCGACAGTGATAGGCAGTGGATGTTATTTACTTGGATTTTCAGAAGGTGTTTGGTAAGGTGCCACACATGAGGTTGCTTAACAAGATAAAATCTTATGGCATTATAATAAAGATACTGGCATAGATAGCAGAATGGCAGACAGGCGGGAGTCTGCGAGTGGGAATAAAGGCAGCCTTTTCAGGTTGGCTGCTGGTGACTAGTGGTGTTCCTCAAGGGTCAGTATTGGGACCGTTACTCTTCACATTGTTTGTCAATTATTTGCATAATGGAATTGAAGGCTTTGTAGCAGGGTTTGCAGATGATACAGAGATAGTTGGTGGGATAGGTAGTGCTGAGGAAGCAATGCAATTGCAGCAGGACTTGGACAAATTGCAAGAATGGGCAAATAGGTGGCAGATGTTGGGAAATGTATGATAATGCATTTTGGTGAAAGGAACAATAGTGCAGACTATTATCTAAATAGGGAGAAAATTCATACATCAAAGGTGCAGAGTGACTTAGGACTCCTTGGGCAAGACTCCCAAAAGGTTAATTTACAGGCTAAGACTGCAGTAAAGGCAGCAAATACAATGTTGGCATTTATTTCAAGGGGAATAGAATATAAAAGCAAGGAGATAATGCTGAGGCTTGATATGACACTAGTCAGACCGCACTTGGAGTACTGTCAACAGTTTTGGGCCCCTTATCTCAGAAAGGATGTGCTGTCATTGGAGAGAGTTTAGACATGGTTCACGAGGATGATTCCAGGAATGACGAGGTTAACATATGAGGAGTGTTTGGCAGCTTTGGGCCTGTACTCACTGGAAGTTAGAAGAATGCATGGGGATCTAATTGAAACCTCCCAAATGTTGAAAGGACGAGGTAGGGTGGATGTGGGGAGTATATTTCCCATGGTGGGGGTATCCAGAACTAGATGGCACGGCCTCAAAATTGAGGGATGACCTTTTAGAACAGAGGTAAGGGGGAATTCTTTTTTTGTCAGTGACAGTGTATCTGTGGAATACTCTGCTACAGACGGTGGCGGATGCCAAGTACATGGGTATAATTAAGGCAGAAGCTGATCTTTTCCTGATCGGTCAGGGCATCAAAGGATATGGCGAGAAAGTAGGTGCATGGGGTTGAGTGGAATCCGGGTTCAGCTGTGGTGGAGCCAGAATCAGCCAGGGCTGGTGGAGCAGTCTCGATGGGCTGAATGGCCTAATTCTGCTTCTTTTTTTATGATATATGGTCTTACATTGTTATCCAAATCATTAATATACTGTATATGGTAAACAACAGTGGGCTCTGGGATGTAAGTGATGACTTGTACCCTGCTCTCCTCAATCTGTTTGGTCACTTCTTTCAAAATCAGTCCTTGCTTTTTAAGTTCTGTTATCCATTCCTGGGAAATAATTAATTTGTTGCCTGCAGGTTTTAATTTCATTTGTTAGTAGTTCAAATTGCAGCATCATAGAATTTCTCCAGCACAAGTAAAGGCACAAAAGCGGGGCATGTAGATTAATCAATGTTTAAGGAGTGGTATAATTACACTGCAAACATAAGTAAATGTGTAATGCTCCTTGCATCACCGATATACTCACATGTGTTTGCCATTGCAAGGAAGGTGGATCAAAAGCTCGAGTCAGGAGGAGGGCTCAGTGGATGGATAGGTTTGAGGGCCAGTCAGGATTTGCATGGAATAGAGGAGAGAGTATGACTTGGGATCAAAAGATCTAGTCAGAGCAATGTTAGGAAGAGTGGCATGGCATTTAGTGTAATGTTTTACAGTGCCAGCAATCCGGGTTTAATTCCTACTGCTGTCTGTAAGGAAGGAGTCTGGCATCCTTTCCATGACAACATGAATATTCTCTGGATGCTCCAGTTTCCTGCCACATTCCAAAGATGTACAGGTTAGTAAGTTGTGATGTGCTATGTTGGCATCAGAAGAATGGTAGGTATGAAGGTCAGCTTCAGCACATGCAGCCTAAGCAGCAGATGGACTGCATGTCCCTACATGAAATTTATGGAAATTGTAAACAGAAATGTGCACATATTACTGGGCATGAACAAATCTGGGTATTTCTATGTGTTTCAGACTTATGGCAGTCAAAATGTTTTGTGCCTAAGTCTCATTCCAGAGTCTTGAGCACAAAAATCTTCCATACAACATCACTGCAGTATTGATAAAGGCGTCAGAACCGCGACATATTTCATGAAACATTACATAGATTCTTTGCTTTCCCTGTCAGATGGATGCAAAAATTGTTTTGAGTAAGTGCGAGAGGGATTACTTTCCCTACAAACCACAATACTGAAACAGATTCTCAGGTCACTGCTTGCTTTGCACAAACTGGCTGCTGTACTTTCTTCCGTACAGAAGTGATGACACAGGTCACATTGCACAAGTGCAAACACTGTTGTACAGGAAATGCTTCAAGTGCCCAGAAGGAAAACCTTTGAATCTTTAGAGCCAAGATTCCCAATGTGGGGTCCATGGTGCCTTGATTAATGGCATAGGTCCATGGCATAAAAAATGGACGGGAACCCCTGCTTTAAAGCACATGGTTAGCCAAAGATTGTGTTTCCCATCATTTTTTTGTGAAAGATTATAGGATGAAACATAGAGACTTTGTGCCATGCTATAGAATTTCTGGGTTATTATTTCTCTGAGTATTTTAATCAATCACAATGCAGCTGTGAGATAAAATAGATGAAGAGAAACGATGACTTTGAAGTGTTTTAGGATATCCTAGCATCATGCAAGGCACAGAATACATTAAATATTTTCTTTCAACATGTCATTATTTATGCACAAAGTCTAAGATTTGCAAACCTTGTTAAGATAAATAAGGGTTAAGCTAAAGGAGCCAGGTGACACAATATTAATTCATCTTTAAAAAGGGTCAAATTTATTTTTGCCAAAAGAAGATTACAGCTTTATTGTAAGATACTGAAGTATTATACAAAATGGAAAATAAAGCTCTTCATCAGATTACTTGTTCTACGTGGGCTGGAGCTACAAATGGGGTTCAAATACAAAGATAATATTATTGTCATCTTCATGATTTTTGATGGAATTTCAAAGTTATCCTCCGGTGAATCAAAGGGACAGTTTTCATGGATAGCCTTTGAACACACAGGGCAGGCTAAAGCCAATTCTATCCCTCAAACCCAAGGTCTAATTTTATTGCCTTGATTTTTATTCTTTTCTTAAATCCTTAAAGTCATTCAGCAATAAAGATTACTCATATCCTTTCAAAATTGAGCTGCCGCCATAAAGTTTCTTTCTTTGACTGTCATTTCCTCTTTGGGATTTTCTCTGGATTCTTGACAGTTCAGAAATTTCAATTCAAGTTAATTTAAATGCATTTTCCCCCAGTTTTCAAAAAGGAAGATATCATTACTGATTGACTTTTATGCTGATTGGTACAACTTACAGAATAGCAATCTGATGCAGATTCTACATGGCATCATAGAATCATAGTGCAATACAGGAGGAATACAGACACTTCACTCCAAAAAGTCCGCCTAACCATGGTGCCTACCCAGCTGGGTCTAATTTCAGCATTTGGCTCAAGTCCTTCTGAGCCCCACTCCTCCATGGACCGAACCTAGTGCTTCTTAAGTGATACTATTGTAACTTGTATGTATGTTGACAGGCCAACTGGGGGACTGCCACACTAGATCTAGTATTAGGTAACGAACCGGGTCAGGTCACAGATCTCTCAGTGGGTGAGCATCTGGGGGACAGTGACCACCGCTCCCTGGTCTTTAGCATTATCATGGAAAAAGAAAGAATCAGAGAGGACAGGAACATTTTGAATTGGGGAAGGGCAAATTATGAGGCTGTAAGGCTAGAACTTGCGGGTGTGAATTGGGATAATGTTTTTGCAGGGAAATGTACTATGGACATGTGGTCGATGTTTAGGGATCTCTTGCAGGATTTTAGGGATAAATTTGTCCCAGTGAGGAAAATAAAGAATGGTAGGATGAAGGAACCATGGGTGACAAGTGAGGTGGAAAATCTAGTCAGGTGGAAGAAGGCAGCATACATGAGGTTTAGGAAGCAAGGATCAGATGGGTCTATTGAGGAATATAAGGTAGCAAGAAAGGAGCTTAAGAAGGGGCTGAGGAGAGCAAGAAGGGGGTATGAGAAGGCCCTGGCGAGTAGGGTAAAGGAAAACCCCAGGGCACTCTTCAATTATGTAAAGAACAAAAGGATGACAGGAGTGAAGGTAGGACCGATTAGAGATAAAGGTGGGAAGATGTGCCTGGACGCTGTGGAAATGAGCGAGGTATTCAATGAATACTTCTCTTCGGTTACTCAGAATAATAGATAAGATAAATGCTTAAGGTGAACAATTTGGAATGAAAATAAATGCTGCAGAGGGGACTTCCGGGTCATCAAGGGAATGGCGGCGTAAGGAAAAGGTCTCTCGACAAAAAAGGTAAACTGCCCCAAAATCGAATTTAGACAAATACTTAATATTGCATAACTATATTAATAAAAGGGGCAAGGATGATGTCTAAGAACAAGATTAAAAAGTCCGCTCCGAAGGCTGATAAACATAAAGAGATGCAGCAAGGTGACGGGCCTAGCTCCCCCACAGCAAGCCAGGACGGAGATAATGAGGGGGAATCGGTGACTCTGTCTTTGATTCTCGGAGAGATTCGCGAGTTCTGACAAGATAACAGCAAACAGCTGGAAGATATTAAAGGAGAAATAGTAAAAACTAACTCGCGGATAGATGAAGCCGAAGCGAGGATTGTTGGAATTGAAGAGAAGCTACAAAACGTCGAGGAAGTGATAGCAGAAATGTTGAAGCTACAAGACCAACTCCAGTGGAAACTAATAGATCAAGGCGGCCGCTCGAGAAGGGAAAATGTGAGGATCTACGGAGTTCCCGAAGGAACCGAAGGTAAACCCGGATTGATGATTCCCTTCGTGGAGAAGCTGCTTAGAGAGAACCTTGATATACCAGCCGCAAAAGACCTACAGATAGAAAGGGCTCACCGCGCGTTGGCACCACAGCCTCCGGCAGGCGCCCAGTCCAGATCGATTCTGATCAGATTTCTCAGTTACAGAACGAAGTAAGAGGTGCTTAAAAGAGCATGGCAAAAGAAAGGTTTCATGTGGAACAACTGCAAAATCAGTTTAGACCACGACTACGCACCGGGGATTCTTGCCAGACGGAAGGAATATACGGAAACACGGAGAGTCCTGAAGGAAAACAACATCAGATTCCGGACCCTGTATCCAGCTCGGCTGAGAGTCTTTTACGACGATGGGACAAAAACTTACGCTACGGTGGAGGAGGCAACGTCGGACCTGGCGGACCGGGGACTACCTATTAAAGTTATCACCCAACCGGAGTCGCTACTGGAGAGGATTCGGCAGTCAGTGGGGCGAGGACGGTCCACTCGAACCAGAGTGTCAAACTACAAGGAAAAGCTGCAAATATTCAGACGCGAATGTACAGAGAATACAGATTAATTAAGAGAAATGACTGAAAAGAGTAAATCGGACTTAAAAGTAAAATGAAAACTGGTAACTGAAAATAAACTAGGTGGAATAACTTGAATGATAGCAATATGGTCGAGACATAAATAGGAGAAAATTCTCTATGATTATTCAAGCTGCTGAGGGCCCTCTAACACAGGGTGAAGATAGAGGTTATCCCTCTGAACTGAGGCGGGTCGGTGCTCAGGCCTCACTGGGAAGTCGGCGAAGATTTTCAAATGTTATACGTTCAGAAATGTCTAGGGTGTGGTTATATGTCTTGGTTTACTGTTGAGAAGGGATTGCTTACTGTTTGGTTAGAAAAGGAGAGTGCTTTTTTTCTACTAGAGAAAAATGCAAACTGAATTGGTAAAAATAATTTCCTATAATGTTAATGGGGTTTTGAATCCAATTAAAAGAAATAAGATTATGTCTAAATTGAAAAAAGAGAGGGCACAAATAGCTTTCCTCCAGGAAACACATATGAGCCAATCTGAACATGGAAAATTAAAAAGAATGGGCTTTAAGCATGTATTTTATTCATCATATAAATTGAGTCACAAAAGAGGGGTAGCTACTTTAATATCAAGTACTCTTAATTATGAACATATTTCAGAGACTAGAGACAAAGAAGGACGGTTTGTAAAAATCACAGGAAGAATAGAAGGTACAGAAATAACATTGCTGAATGTTTATGCTCCTCCAGGTAGTGAATGGTCATTTTATAGACACATTTTTGACCTAATGGTCAGTTCTCGAGGGGTAGTAATTTGTGGAGGGGATTTTAATATTAGATTAAATCCTATATTAGATTCTTCAAGAATAGTTACTCAGAATAAACCTCTGACTCGGAAAGTGAATTCATTGATGGAGGAGTTGGGAATTATAGATGTCTGGAGGGAATTACACCCTACTAGTAAAGATTATACATATTACTCTTTCCCTCATTCAGCCTATTCAAGGATAGACTATTTCTTTATCTTAAATACAGATAGACTCAGGATAAAAAACTGTAATATTGCAACAATTGATCTGTCGGATCATAGCCCAGTCTCTATGTCTCTAATCCTGGAAAGGAAAATGAGGAAAACACTATGGAGGCTAAACTCACATATTTTATCAAATCTGGAATAAATGGATTGAATATATAACCCCAATGCGAGCAGACTTTAGATGACTCTCCAAATGATTTATATTGCTCTTCTCATCAACACAGTAATATTGCTAACGTAAGCACCCCTAGTCTAAATGTTTGTTGTTTTTTTTTGGAAAATAGAGAATTAACACAAGTAAAGGGAAAGATTTGGGAAAGGGATAAAAAAAATGAAAAAATTAAGTAAATAAGTACATAGGGATTGGATAATTATGTCTGCGGGCAGGAACAAGCACGAACAAATTGGGATATAAACACCTACAATGGTTGGTATATAGGCTTGTATGCAACATTTTGGACCAGTGGAAATGGTCCAGAAGGGTTGTATGGAAACTATTATTACCATTTTTCTTAACAACTAATTTCATTACTTAGCCTAATAGGTTAGATTTATCACAGTACATAATTATCTATTTAAATGTTTATTTTCCTTTTATATCATCTCAATGTCTACTTAAGAATGTATAAATAATTGTGGTTTTGTACATATAAAAAAATGGAAAAGGTTATATGTGTGAAAAAAGTACATGATAATTGTGAATTCCTTATCCAAATAAAATTTAAAAAAAAAGAAAATAAATGCTGCAAAGATGAAGATGATGGTAGTATCACGGAAGAAAGAAGTCCCCAAAATCAGTATCAAAATTAATGGTTTAGGCATAGAGCAAATCAGGAAGTTTGTGTACTTGGGACAGATGGTCACAGAGGATGGGAAATGTGATACAGAAATTAGACAAAGAATTGAGATTGCAAGATCAATGTTCTGGACCCTGAGTGACGTGCTGTGTGGCAAGAGGGTGGACTTTGGGCTGCGTTGTAAAATTTGGAAATGCTATGTCTGGAGCAGTCTGTTGTGTGAAGTCGAATCATGGACCTTATGCAAGGAAGCGCAACGACAACTGGAGGCATTTGAAATGTGGTGTTTAAGGAGAATGCAGAAAATTAGATGGGTGATGAAGCTCAGTAATATGGAAGTGTGGAAGAGAGCGAGAAGAGAAACGGAGTTGCTGAAGAGTGTGCAGAAAAGGAAGCTGGAATATGCCGGGCACTTGTTAAGAGTTGGTGGACTGCAGAAATTGTTATTGGAAGGGATGATAGAAGGAAAGAGGGAAAGAGGAAGGCAGTGAACCACTTGATACGATAATATGTTATGCTGTGGCCAGAAAAAGAGCACAAGATCGAAGACGATGGACCTGCATAGCCGCCAACCCCGGATTCGGGACTGCACCCTCTGACTGTCTGACTGACTGAGACAGGTATATGGAGAAATTTAAGGTGGGGGTTATATGGGAGGCAGGGTTTAAGGTTCAGCACACCATTGTGTACCAAATGGCCTGTACAGTGCTGTACTATTCTATGTTCTATGTTGTATTAACTAATATTTCTGACATCTTGACAGGAAATGCATCAGAGCGAATATAATGTCAAATCTAATAGTTTTGTTGTGTTTCGTCTGGGATATTAAAGAATCAGAGTCCTATGGCTACGGAAATTTTGGATGAAACTTGTTATGGTGCAGCATTGAAACTCATTGCAGGAATCTTCTGAGCTATCCCATTGAGTAGGGCTCCATTAGGATGACCAGAGAACAGTTGATGGTGAAAAACCATGTTTCCTTCACTCAAAGTTTATCTGCTGGTCACAACCGCTTTGATGTCCCATGGGCAAAATCTATTTGACCCTTACCTATAATCATCCAAACCGACAGGTAGTCAAGCCCAGCTCTGATTTCTGCTGCTGGGAAATGGATGCCCTTGAAATACAGTGACGAGCATATGGGTAGAAAGAATGTACAGGGAGCTGGGGTGGATGAGAAAGGAGGGAAAAAGGATAACGGAGGAGAGGCACAAATAGGAGAGGAAGAGTAGAAAAGAAAGAGGGAAGATTGAGTTATGTTTAGAAGGAGGAAGAGATGCAATGGTCTGCACACTCCTAAGCACTTACTTTAAATAGAAGCCAGGACTTAGTCTGATTCATTGAGTGCTCTTTTAGGGCAACACTCCCATCAGACGCCTCTCCATTTTGCACTTCCTTCTCATTATATCACCATTCCTTTTCTTCTCCTCACTTGCCACTACCTGTCTTTTGTCTACTTCTTCGGAATATTTCCCTCTCAAAGACAGAGCTTTTTTTGTATTGCATATTTTTATAATATCAGTATCTCTTATTGATAAGCAATGTGTCTTACATTGAAATCAACTCACTTTGTAATGATTAATTGTGCTTTTTTTCTTATAGAACACTCAGGACTCTTTACCCTGCAATGTCAAGGAGGTAATGCTGAGGTTTTATAAGGCATTTGCCAGACTGCATTTAGAATATGGTGAGGAGGTTTTGGCTCTTTATTTAAGAAAATGCTTGCTGATATTGGAGAGTGTTTCCAAGGAGATTCACAAGAATGATCTGGGAAGGAAGGGATTAATGTATGAGGAGTGTTTGATGGCTCTGGGCCTGTACTCAATGGTGTTTAGAAGAATGGTGGGGGCGGGGTGGATCTCATTGAAACTTATCAATGATTGAAAGGCCGAGGTAGAATGAATGTGGAGAGGATGTTTTTTGTCTTGGGGTAATCCAGAACAAGAGGGCTTCACATCAGAATTGAAGGACGTCACTTTAGAAACAATATGAGGAGGAATTTGTTTAAACAGAAGGTGGTAAATCATTGAAATTCATTGCCACAGGTAGTTGTGGAGGTCAAGATATTTGGTATATTTAAAGCAGAGGTTGGTAGGTTCTTAATTAGTCAAGGCATCAAAGGCTATGGGAAGAAGGAAGGAGAATGGGATTGAGGACGATAATTAATTATCCATGGTAGAATGGCAGAACAGATGTGATGGGCTTGTTTCTGCTCTAATAACCCATAGTCCTATGGTAACTTTAGCAAATGATAAAACTTCCTTTGTTCTTTAACAAAGAACTCTATAGATCAAGCAGCATCTGCTGGATGAAAGAAATTTTCAATATCTCAGTTTAAAATGTTGGATCAGGACAGAGTGCAGAGGTGACATGGTCAGCATAAAGAGGAGAAGAAGAGTGGGAAAAGGAATCTGAGGTGATTGGAGGACTGAGGAGGGTCATAAGATGACAGGCAGGTTGTTTTAGGAGAAGGGAGCATGGATGAAGTACAGGCACAGTTGCAAGTGAATGATAGATGAGGAAAGGAAATTTTGTGCAGTTTCGGTTTATCGTTCAGAATCTGAATCAGAATCAGATTTAACATCACCAGTACATGATGTGTAATTTGCTAACTTTGCAGCTGCTGTTCAATTCAATACATGATAATATAGAAAAAAACTGAATTACAGTGAGTATATACATATATATTAAATAGTTAAATAAGTAGTGCAAAAACAGCGTTCATGGGCTCAATGTCCATTCAGAAATCAGATGGCTGATGAGAAGAACCTGTCCCTGAATCACTGAGTATGTGCCTCATGCTACTGTACCTCCTTCCTGATGGTAACAATGAGAAGAGGTCACATCCTGAGTGGTAGGAATCCTTAATGATGGATACCACCTTTTTGAGGCACTGCTCCTTGAAGATGCTTTGGATACTATGGAGGCTAGTGCCCATGATGGAATTGATTAATTTCACAACTTTCTGCAGCTTGCTTCAATCCTGTGCAGTAGCCCCCCATTAAAAATGGTGATGCAGACAGTTAAAGTGCTCTTCTTGGTGTATCTATAGAAATTTGAGTGTGTTTTAGGAGACATACCAAAACTCCTCAAACTCCTAATGAAATATAGCTGCTATCTTCCCTTCTTTATAGCTGCATCGAGATGTTGGGACCAGGCTAAGTCCTCAGAGATTTTGACATCTAGGATCTAGAAATTCCTCACTCTTTACGCTTCTGATCTCTTTATGAAAACGGGTATGTGTTCCTTCATCTTACCCTTTCTAAAGTCCACAATCAGTCGGAAATTCTGCCAACAATGGTAGTGTCACAAATTTATAGATGGCATTTGAGCTGTGTCTGTGTCTTTTTTAGGCCAACACTCCCCTAAAGCACTTTCATTCTTGCCAACACCCCTCTTAGGTACAATATACTTCCCAGTGCCCCCATAGCGTAAAAACATGTCTACCGTATGCTAACATGCGAAAAATTATTTTGCTTTCAATTTGCATTTGTCTTTAAAACTAGTTTACGCTGTATCTGTGCATTGTGCAGCAGCTTCAATATCAATGTGATTCTTGAGCTTGATGGTTATTAGCAAGAGTTGAAATATCTGGTTCAAGTTGTGACAGCAAAAGCCTTCAGTCCCCACATTTCTGTTTTTTGTGAGTATATGGCTCACTACACTGAAACCACTTTCAACAAGGTAGGAGGATGGAAATGCAATGAGGAGCAGTCTGGCTCTTCTTCAAAGACAAGGAAACTTCATATGACAAGTGTAGCCACATACTACAAAAGCCAACATTTTTAAAAAGCATTTTTGCTTCTTTATCATTCTGAATTTCGATCATTTTTTTCTTGCAAGCTCTCTTCCTGTTCTTCCATCTTTCAAAGAAATGGGTTAATTACCCAGTCCAAAATTTCCAGATTGTACAAATCTTTGAATCAATTCTGCACTTCAGTGAGAAGAAGCCAGCATTCAAACACTTCATTGTTATCTTGTCATAACTGGTGAATATTCTGCTATTTAGTGGATGAGCTTCAATTCTGTTGATAGCAGATAATACAAGATTCATGCTTGAAAACAGTCATTGGCTGAGGTTTCTGACTGTGAGAGTTGACGATGAATTACACAATGGATTGCAAACAGATTTGAAATTTCTTTTTTCATCAATGCCTCTAAACCAGCATGGCAACCTGTCATATATGGTGCTCCACCTGTTGCAGAAGAAATCATTTTCTTAATCATAATACTTTTATCCTCAATATACATTTTGTGCTCGTCGTAGATTGATTCTCTGTTTTTAACTATTTACAAAATAGAACCTCTTCAAAAAAGTTTCCGTTTTTGATAAACCATACATATGCCATTAGCAGTGTCTCATTGTCTCATACAGTTGACTCATCTAGTTGAATCCAAATTCTGGTTTTGAAAGCTCTGTGCGTAGTTGACATTCAATATCTTCATTCATTTTGTCAATACGACGAGCTACAGAGTTATTACTCAGAGGAATTGATTTTAAAATATTGATAATCATTTTGAGAACAGTGGTGAGCACTTCTGATACAGCAGGCATTATTAATTTTTCATTAATTGTATGAGATTTTTCACGCTTTTCTATCATTTTGGAAATGTTATAAGAAGCAATGAGATCACTATCAAGGTCATTTTTAGCTTTCTTAACAAATGACTCAAGTGTGCAATGCTTTTCAAATGTTTCTTTCATCTTCTGGAACTAAATAGTACCATAAGTAGCCTTTTCAGGTTGTCTTTTGTGGAAGTGTTCCTGCAATCTTGATGGCTTCATGGCTTCACCAGATGGTACAGTATTACAGATAAGACATTTGGGGTGTTGCTGATCTGATGGGAATGGAATAAAACCATACTCCAGAAATGTACATTGTATTTACACACTTCCTGTAGTTTCTGTTTCTTAGAAGGATTAGAATTCAAGGCTTCACCATCTTCAAACTCATAGAGATCATGCCATACACATTTATCCATCATTAATGAGGCTAAATTAAAATCTAATATGAATACAAATTGGGAAAGCTTATTGGATGTTGATGATGACAGTGAGTTGACATGGATGGAACGATGGTAGTGGCATGCAAAGGAACGGCAATGTGAAGATGAAGATGATCAAAATAACAAAAAGTACATTGACAAGTATTCAGAATGGAACCTGAGTGTTATTCAGGATTGAGCTAATTTTGGGGGCGTCACGTGATGACGTAGGATTGAGATGTGTAAATCCACCTCTCCTGTAAAAAATCAGCAAAATACAGTTTAAACAAAGTAAAGTTAATAAATACTTTCCGAAAACTACTTATAAACTTTGTAAGACTACTCTACGATATGCCTCGTAAACCGCAACAGAAGTCTGTTGTTGTGAAGTCACCGCGAGATGGGAAGAAAAAAGGGCCTACTGCAGCGATGGAGCCTCGGATTCAGGTTGGATTTCCTTCAGAGGAGACACATTTTATCTCTGGCGTAGAAGAACAGGGAGCAATGGCGGCGGTAGCGGTCTCTCGGAAGAAGTTGCCGGAAATGCCCATGCGCAAAGAAGTACACATGCGCAAATCGACACAACTTAAACTACAAGAACCGACGGCCACGGCAACTGAAAGTGACTCAGAGTCAGAATTGGATATCGCAGAGAATACAGATGAAGAAGAGGAGGAAGAACTGGAAGAGACTGGAAGTAAAGGAGACGACTGAGACATAAGAGAGGCTTTATTGCAATTAACGGCTGAACTAAGAAAATTAAGAACAGAGCTTAGAGACGTGAAGGTGTGTTATGATAAAGCTATGAAAAGACAGGATAAAATGGATAAGAAACTTCAGAAGATGGAAAGAACAATGGAGCATATTAACGATAGAGTGGAAAAAAACAGAAAATGATGTGCTTGTCTGGAACACGGAAAGAAATCGACTCTTGGAGAAAGTGGACGTGTTGGAAAATTTTATTAGACATAATAACATTAAAATTGTTGGTCTTAAAGAAGGTATAGAGGGAGATAATCCAATAGAATTTTTTCAAAGATGGATCCCGAAAACCTTGCAAATGAAATAGGAAGACCGATCAATTGAAATTGAGCGGGTACATAGAGCTCTAAGACCAAAACCACAAGATGACCAATATCCACGATCAATTTTAGTAAAATTCTTAAGATTTCAAGACAAAGAAAGGATTCTACAGGCAGCTGCCCAAGCTGCCAAGAAGAGAAAAGGGTCACTGATGATAGAAGGGAAGAAATTTTTTTTCTACCCTGACATAAGTTATGAACTTTTGAAAAGAAGGAAGAAATTTAATCCAGTGAAAAAAGCCCTATGGGATCATGGTTATCAATTTATATTGCGTTATCCTGTAACCTTGAAGATTTTTTTGCCTGGTGGAGAAAAAAGATTTTTTGACGATTACTGGAAAGTGGAGGAGTTTGTGCGAGATTCTTTGAATATTCACCAGATACAAGAACAAACTTAGGGGAGCGAAATGGATTGAAGATGAAGACTGGATCAAGGATTAGGCCTGTTGAATTTTTAGGTGGATGAATATATAAATATATTATTAATTATATGAGTGAGGGGAAGAAAGGTTAAAATTTGAGGAATATTAGCTGGGAATAATAACATTAATTTTTTTCTATATATATATAATTTTTTGTTACGGGGGAGCTGGAAGAAACACTGACCAATCGCTACGTTATTCATGTGTGCAAGCGTGGCAATAGCCACGACCCGCACAATGGAGGGGTGTAGTGTTGTGTATCTTTTCATTCACAGCATTAGTGGGGGGGTATTTTGTTCTTTCTTTTTTTGTATCTTATCTATCTTTTTTTTCTTTTTGCCTGGAGGATTGGGAGGGAAACACATAGCAACATGATGAAGTTCTAAGAGACTCCCCAGGGAACAATGAGAGTTGAGAAGCTAAGTAATGTTTTAGATTTTAAGAGATAAATATGTAACATTTTTGAATATTTGGAGCCCTTATTTATAGCTCCGATGATGAAGGTCTTGGTTCCTTGGGGGAAAGTAACAAATATATATAAAATTTATTTTTATCCCATGGAGCATGTGCAAACCTTCCAATATTCGGGCGGTTCCTTTTTTTTCCTTTTTCTCTTTTCTTTTTAGGTAGGAGTATATATCGAGAGGGGGACGGTTAAGGGGAGGGGGGAGGGTAGATATTTTTTTTCTCACGTATCACTTTGAAAGCTCAATAAAAATTATATAAAAAAAAGATTGAGCTCATTTTCAGTAAGCTACCTTTATACAATTCCATTTAACATTATTAACCAATCATGTAAGGTCTCATAATCCGCAGAGATAGTTCTTGACCACTCTGATAAAGCTAAGGACGCTTTAAACACCTCAAGAGGAATCCTCGGGGTTGGCAGGCTCACTAATTGGCTCCCTTTCACAGTTTGGTTCCAGCCAGCACTATATTGTTTTGTGACCTGTTTTCTGTAGATCTGTGGAGGAAGTTGAGAGGGAGTACTTGACTTACCAACTGTTAACTTGCATCAATTCATTCCGTGTTGTGAGTCAAGGGGAACTGTTGGGCACCCTGGTTGCTAATTTATGTATTCCCAATAATGTCTGTTTGGCTAGTAAGGTTGGATGAGATTGCCGACTTTCAGACCATTGTGATGATAAGTGCTCACCTGCTGCAGAGCTATGGTTCTTCCTGTGTCCCAACACATCTTCCTTTTTTTTTGGAAGTGCCTGCTCTACTAATGGCCGATCAGGTTTCGTGCCTCAAATTATGGTGCCGCTTATCCCCCTCAAGAATCAAGAATCCTGATGACTTCTATTTCCCTTAACACTCCCCAAGGACATAAAACTACCTCTGTTGGGAGCCACTGGTATAAACTAAGAGTAATACAATGGTACACCAGAGCAGTGTAGAGTATCCTTGTGATGTTGTAACTGGACATCACCAAAGCCCCATTAGAGTCACGATCACTGAACACCTTATTCAATCAAAAGAGCAAAAGTGTGATGTTTGCTGGAAATTACACTTCAATTCACAACTCCTCAGTAAGTGAAGTAGCACGTGCCAGCATGCAGCAAGATTTAGACAATCCAAAGGGCTTGTACTGTTCTATGATCTATATTCTGTGTTCAATATTCCCTCTAGTCTGTAATGACCAGTGTGCACAAAAATCTTGTACTGTGCAATTTTTTGCCCAGTGACAACAACATGTACACACAAAATTTTTAAGTGGAAGTAAACCTGAAACCATTCTAAATATAATAATCTGCCAAGTCCAGTTTGTTGTTCATTGTTTAAAAGAAATGAAATAACAATAGGGGAATATAGTGTTGGGAAATGTAGGATCATGTATTTTGGTAAAAGGAATGATAGTGCAGATGATTATCTAAATGGGGAGAGGTTCAGACATCAGAGGTGCAGAGGGACTTAGAAGTCCTCATGCAAGGCTAATTTACAGGTTAAGTCTGTGGTAAAGAAGGCAAATGCAATGTTGGCATTTATTTCAATAGGAATAGAATATAAAAGCAAGGAGATAATGCTGAGCCTTTTATAAGACGCGAGTCAGGCTGCATTTGGAGTATTGTCAACATATTTGACTTGTTGTCCTCATATTTCAGAAAGAATATGTTGTCATTGGAGAGAGTCCAGAGGAGGTTCATGAGAATGATTCCAGGAATGAAGGGGTTAAAGTACGAAAACCATTTAGCAGCTTTGGACTGCACTCACTGGAATTTAGAAGAATGCAGGGTGATCTCATTGAAACCTACCAAATGTTGAAAGGACTAGACAAGGTGGATGTGGAAAGGATGTTTCCTATGGTGGGGGTATCCAAAACTAGAGGACATAGCCTCAAAATTGAGGGGCAGCCCTTTATTACATATGTAAGGAGGAATTATTTTAAGCAGAGAAAAGTAAATCTGTGGAATGCTCTGCTAGAGACTGTGGTGGAGGCCAAGTCCGTGGGTATATTTAAGGCAGAAGTTGATAGCTTCCTGACCAGTCAGGGCATCAAAGGATGTGGAGAGGAGGCAGGTATATGGGGTTGAGTGGGATCCAGGATGAGCCATGATGTAATGGCAGAGCAGACTCGATGGGCTGAATGGTTTAATTCTGTTCCTATGTCTTATGGTCTTAACTTTCAATAAGAACTTTGATCTTCTCTGGGTTGATCATTTTCACTCTCATTCATCTGCATTCTCATAAATGTAGCAGGCCTGTAGAGAGTAATGAAGGATTTTCTCACTGGAGCTTTTGCACACTGTCCATGTATGAATGGCTTGCTAAATGACACTTTAAAATGTCAAGTTTCCAAATATCACTCCACTTCTTCCCACTTGCAAATTCTCCAGCAACTTTTGCATTATGACGATACATGTAGGTGACACCAGTTTCTATATTGTACTTTAATATTTCTTGTAGCTGTGCATTCCTGACCTCATGAGCTTTTGGTGTGGCAGTTTCTACTGTTTCATTAAGCCATTCCGCTTTATTGAACTAACAATTTTTCTGTGCTTTTTGTGCTTTGCTCCTTTGGAATTTGACATAGTGACTCAATAATTGTTTGAATAAAAATAGAATAAATAAGCCATTTCTAAGACCTGCAGACATATCATCACAAACTCCACATTGTCAACACCTTCCACATCTGAAACCAGCAAATGAAATGTGATTGTGTTCAATCATGAAATACACTTAGCATGCCAGTGAGGTAGAGGGTGACAACCTTTTGTGTGCAGTTTAAATTCCTTTGTATGCTAGTAGCAAAAGATATGTGTGCGCGCACATTGTCTGTGTTCTAAAGGTCAGATATGTGGCAATAAGCAGTAATTGAAAGATGAGCCACAAAAGTAATATAGAAATTGCCCATCTTCAACAAGATGGATCTAATAATTTATCCTTGATATTCAATGGTAATTGGCAATAGCATAACACAGAATCAATATTGTGGGGGTCACCATTAGCCAGAAACTCTCAAGACTGGCTACATAAATGTCCAGGCTTCCAGATCATGTCAGAGACTATGTATCTTGTTGTGAGTGATTCAGCCTCCAATACACCAAGACCTTTCTACCATCTATAAGGCCAATTTCAAGAGCATGATGGAATAGTCTTCCCTTCTGTATATGAAAACAGTCGCAACAACTTTTAAGAAGCTCAACCCTATCCCAGAGAAAACAATCTGTTTGATTGTCACCACTTCAACCACTTTAACTGCTCATTCCCTCCAACATCAATGCAGAGTAGCTGCTGTGTACTGTTTAAGAAATCACTACAACACAAGAATCAGAGCAATGTCACCAGCTGCAGGCTCTCCTGTGAGTGACACAGCATTGTGACTTGGAAATATATTGCCGGTTAATCACTGTCACTTGGTCTAAATCGTGGAACTTGCTACTCTACAGCAGAGTGCAATTACCTACACCAGAACAAAAGCAGCACTTCAAAAGTGTGTGTCACTGTCACCTTCCCCAAGGCAATTTATGTGACGGAAATACGAAAATCATGAACAAACACACATAATCTCCTCTATAATCTATTTCTTATTGACTACAAAAGGCCAACAGTGACTTTATGGCTCCTACTTCATTAAGCGCAGTGTTATAATAACCTTCTGCAAATTGTCTGCAGAGGTTTGTAAAAAGTATCTGGAAAGGGCTTCTGAGTAAACTGCATACTGTTGTGAGCTCTGAGTTTCTGGCAACAGACAGTAAATGCTGGAGGCACTCAGCAGGTCATGCAGCATCCACGGAGAGAGAAAAGAATCAATGTTTACTGCTGAGATGCTTCATCTGCACTGGAAAGAAAGGAGGAAGAAGCCAGACTAAGAAGGTGGAAGGAGGCAAAGGAATACAAGCTGGAAGGTGATAGGTGAAGTCAGGTGTGGGGGAATGTAGGTGGGTGGGGGAGGTGGCATGAAGTGGGAAACTGGGAGGTGACAGCTGGAAAAGATAAAGAGCTGAAGAAGAAGGAATCTGATGGGACCTGGGAGAAAGGGAAGGAGGAGGAGCCCCAGAGAGGGAGTTAATAGAATAAAAGGGGTAAGAGGGGAGCTAGACTGGGGAAAGGAAAAGGAGAAAATACAGACATAGTACCAGAGGTTGGAGAAATTGATGTCCATGCTGCCAGGGTTATGGCTCTGTTCAGTTCTTCACCCATGAGGTTGCACAAAAAGCCCAAATATAATATTTGTGAAGATCATGATTTGAAAGGTTCAGCTAAAGAAGGTGACATGGGAGACTTGGAGAATATTGCAAGTAAGCATGGCAATTCCAAAGACAGAAAATGAGGACCTTGTGTAAAATGGAGGAACAAACAGAAGCTGACACATAACAATTATCTTCCTGCTGACAGGGCTCAAGCATCTGCACATTGTATGTTGTTATGGAAAGCAAATAAAATCAAAGGAAAACATTGCTGAAATGGGAAAATTCTTAGTTTTCATACTGTACCTGAGAGACATCTAAAAGCATTTTACATGCAAGTAATTTGAAATGCATTTACCCTTATAACTGCAAATGTAGAAGCTTATTTTTGCTCATCTTCAGCAAAAGCAGTTAATCTATTTTTAATTATGTTACTAGAGAGAACATTTAGAAAGGCACTTGAAGAATCATTGCTCATTTTCAAATTGTACCTTTAAATCTTTAAGTTTATCTGAATCATTGGAACTGTCAGGATGTGATGCCATTGAGTTTGCTAACTGCAAAGTTCTAAACTCACATGAAGGCCTTAAGCCTTAAGCCGTATTGAACACAGAACATAGAATTTAGAAATTTACAGCACATTACGGGCTCTTCAGCCCACAATGTTGTGCCAACCATGTAACCTACTCCAGAGACTGCCTAGAATTTCCCTAGCACATAGCCCTCTACTTTTCTAAGCTCCATGTACCTATCTAAGAGGCTCTTTAAAGACTGTATGTATCCGCCTCTACCACCTCCGCTGGCAGTGCATTCCACACACACACCACTCTCTGTGTGAAAAACTTACCCCTGACATCCCCTTGGTATCTATTTCTAAGCACTTTAAAACTATGCCCCTTCGTGTTAGCCACTTCAGCCATGGGAAAAGCCTCTGGCTATGCACATGATCATCTTATACACCTCTAACATGTCACC
The DNA here is from genome assembly GCF_963921235.1 of Mobula hypostoma. Classification (NCBI taxonomy): domain Eukaryota; kingdom Metazoa; phylum Chordata; class Chondrichthyes; order Myliobatiformes; family Myliobatidae; genus Mobula; species Mobula hypostoma. The sequence continues at coordinate 73,914,031 of NC_086099.1, read as the reverse complement.
TCTCATCCTCCATTGATCCAGGGAGAAAAGGCCAAATACACTCAACCTGTTCTCATAAGGTATGCTCTCCAATCCTGGCAACATCCTCGTAAATCTCCTTTGTAAATTGTAAATCTATTGTATATATTTGTAAATCTATTGGATACAAATAACCAGGAGTACCCTCACTAAAGGGAGATTATATTGTAACTACACAATCTTTCAAAAAGAGTTAACCTCCCCGTTTATTTTCCATGGTGACTAGCTGCCATACCAACTATTTGAGTGATGGGTCCACTCTCCCTACCAATGAGAAGATACTTCCAGCGAACAAAGTAATTTAAAACATATTTCATTATTTTTAGCAATATATAGTTAAATACAAATAAAATTTTTAAAACATATAAAACTCACAGAGGTTTTCTATTTTAAACATTCCCAAACCATTCCTAAAACACAAGTGACTTCCAAAAGATAAAGGATAAAGGAATTCCAAAATGCAGGTAAAATTCCTACAAACTATAGAGACATACCAGTGATGCAGACTAACTAATTATCCATTGCATAAACCGAAGCCAGAGGAATGGTCTCCGGTTCACCCAGTGTTTCTTTCATGTTTCGAGATGCTGCCTGTTGACTCCTAAGATGTTTGAACTGCTCTTTACTTTTATATTGTTTCTCTGCCATTTGGGTGACTTTGCACATATATTTTCTCAGGTATCTTTTTTACACAGATGGTCGAAAAGCATCTTGGAGACATAGATCTCAATTCCGGCTTTTTCAAGAAGGCACCAGTGAACAACATGACCTACGTTGACATGCAACAGACAGTTCATGAAACTACTTATTTTAATTCTTCTTCTTTCAAATATGATTCTACTACTAAGCTGTGTGTGACTGGAAACTGTGGTTTACATTTTGATGCTGTATTTTTGGGCTGATTGAGCAAACTGGCACTTTGCTGTTCCCGAGGGAGTTCTGTGAGTTTGGGAGCAGAGTGTGCAGCCTGCAGGCCGAGAAGGCTGGAGGTGGCATGCGAGCCCATGATCAATGCCATTGCTTCTTCCTGATTGAGGTATTGAGCAAGGTTGAAGTTGACAAGACAAAGTTAAGTGCGGAGGATAGATTGGTGTTCTGCACCATCTGCCTGCATTTCAGTGGTCTTCCTTTCCCTCCCACTAGCTACTGTCAGAGGAAAATGAAGGAGTCTTGGGATCCACGTTGTAAGGATTGATTGGCGAGACTTGTGTCTATGCACTTGTTTTGAGGACTTTGAGGTGGTTCATATTGCATGTGTTACTGCCCTCTGTTTTTTAACTGTTTCTGAGCGGTTTGGTTGCTGTGGATCAGTGAGGATTGGGGTGCTTTGGTGAAATCTGGCTCTGTGGCCAGTAGCTTGATAGTGGTGCTGAACTGAACTAAACTGAATACTCTTGCACTACAGGTTTGATGTTGATATTCTATGTGTTGTTTGCTTGCTTTTGCCAACTGCACAATTTGTTCATTTATTCATGCACTGGGTTTTGATGTTTTAGGAATGAGTTTCATGGTGTTTCTTGTTTCATGGCTCCCTGCAGGAGGGTGAATCTCAGAACTGTATTCCATATACACACTTTGAATACAAGTGTAGTTTGAACTTTGAACGTAAAACTAACTTTTCTGAGTACATAAACCTCCCAACATTAATAGATCAAAATTTGAAATGCTAAATTAATCTGCTCTGTAATCTTTCATGCAGCTTAATCAGCTTGTCTGTTACCAAACAAGCCAAATTAATCAATCCAATGTCTTACACCACACAGAAATAAAGCAGGTGCAGTGAATTTGTTTACAAAGCGGTGTTTTTTAACTTCAAAACTGATTACTGCTTGCCATTCACATTTTAAGAAATGAGACTGGTTTACATTTACAAACAGAAGTTAAAGAAGGAGTATTAGTTGGAAATTTAGTTACATCTATTTACATGCGGCAGGTGCTGTGTTTAGGAAATGAGCTTTGCAAAGAAATCAAGTAATGAATATCCATCACACTGCTGTCTTGCTGAAAAAAGATATCTAACTCAACTTCTTCTTACCAGTATCAGCTTCAAGATCAAGATTCCAGCAAAGACTCCTCTTGGGAACAGATTATAATCCCACCATCTGTTCCAATAGGTTACCTGTATTGGAAATGTTTTCTTCAATACAATGTTCTAAGAACTCATTGAGCACTTCCCAATGTGGATGTCTCTGTGTGATTTTCTTTTCAGCGTATTCACTTCTTCAATCTCAGCTGCATACATTCCCCAAACCTCAAAGAATGTCACCATTATAATTTTTCATAAACATACAACAATGATGCATCAATATCCATACTATAAGTCCATATTAGTCCTTTTTTGAAATGTGAAGTGTTAGTTTACTTGTTGATAGAAAGCTGCTTGTGCTGTGCCAGTCATTAATTGGCCTGTTCAAAAGATGCAGCAGCTCTTTCCCATTGGTCACCATGAGTGCTACGGCATCGGTGTCTGGTTTTGCATGCATCAGGGGCTTCCCTTTGTCTTCAATCTCTCATCTTTACACTCAGGTTGCAAGTAGTGCTGAAGAAATATTGGAAAAGTATGCTGCAGATATAGGAGGGCCCATGAGCACACTTAGCTAAGTATCTGTTGAATAAGGATCCAGTGCTTTCCCAGTGTATATGACAAATAAACTCTTCACCAGAATACCACCAGACTAAGCATGCCCAGGCATCATCCCTGAAGAAAATGGCGAAGTTTGTCATCAGAACATCAGTTATAATCCATACCCGTACCTGGTCTGAAGCCCGCAAGAGTTTATTTATCTGCTGAATGTTAATTTTGTAATTGTGTAACCTGGGGATACTTGATGGAGTACCAGTTAAGTTAAAGCGTGACTGAATGTTCACAATTGTAGTTTTGTGTAGCTTAGGAAAGCTTAGATGAGCACTTGTTGAGCTAGTCACCCAATTTAGTATTTCACTGGTCATCTTTAAATAAATGACTAATGTATTTATTAGTAAGCAATGTCTTCAGTGTCACTTACCAAATCCATAAACCTGCTTCCTCATAACAACCTTCAAGATCTTCTTCCCCACAAACAGTTCTTGCAATTTCCTTGATACAAGTTTGAACCACAGTCTCTGTCATCATTAGTTCATCAGGTCAACAGGCAATGTCTCTCAATAAGCTGAAGATAGTTCATCTCTTTCACAAGAATGTCACATTGCTTTAGAGAAAGTACACACGGGTTTTCCGAAAACAAATCTTATAAACAAGTCAATGATTGTGTATTGTTGTCATTTTTTGCCTAAGGATTAGAAAACTCATATTTTAGTTATAGAAAATTATACACATTATCTGCATGATTTCACAATATAATAATATACATAAAAACCATTTGCGAAAGTAAGGATGAGTACAGTTCTCCTGTCAAGGATCCTGTCTATAACTTTAATTCTAGGTTCCCAGAAAAATATGTCAGAAAACATAAAGGCTTGATATGGCCCTCCCATACGAGTAAATATCCATTGGTGTGCTGTTACTGAACATTCTGACACTACTATACCAACTGCACAAGTTTCTTCACATTTTAGTGATCCTGGTTCCGGGGTATAATTGTTTGGGTCTTCCCCCTTTACTTCATTAAGGATTGTGCCTACCTGATGAGAATTGGCACTTCTTCCCAACTATTAGTTTTTCCCAGAAAACTTTAAGTGGGCAAGGTTACTCAGTCTGTTCTGTCAAACCATGGGGTTTTTTACAGCCAAATATGCAATTTTTTTCTGGTAACATTAAATATAAAATAGATAGCAGTATTGATAGACTTAATGGTCTTACTTGTTGCATTGTAGGTGTTTTGTCTCTAGAGGCGCTGTTCATTTTGTACAAACATCACTTCCCATTGTAAACTGGTTTTGACATCATTTTTTGCATGGGTTAATTTTTTGCAACTTGGAACAAACACTGTAGAAAGACATCCATCTCCAGCCATTCTTTATTTACCCTTAAAACAGCAATATCTGCGAGTCTTAAACTTTCTTAATACTGTATTGGTAAACATTAAGTAGATGTACTTTGAAGGAAGTATTATGTTTATCATTCATCACTATTAAGCAATCATTGTGTCATGAGTTCATTCCAGTCCACAGTATAGCTATAGAATGTTGCACACGTGCATCATCTTCTAATGCTGATCATGAGAATAACCGATAATATTAATATATTCACGCACATGCCGATTTGTATTGAATCTAATACATATTTTATTTAACTTTCTGCAGTTTCACAAAGTTTTCACATTAAAAAACCCGAAGAAAGCTTCCTGCTTGGGTGATTTTTTGAGAAGGTGTTTGCCTAGCTTTGTACACAATGCACTACAAGAGCAGTCGAGTAGGAGTACTACATATTCAATATATATTTATGCCCAAATAGTAAGTAAAACACTTTCAAATAGTTCTAGCTCATGACAAGACTTGACAAGTTCTATCTCCTGGTAAGACTTTTACCATTGTATAAAAGGTATAGAAAAATAGATATTTTTAAATGTCATCAGATTTCTGAATGGACAATGAACCCATGAACACTCCTCTGTATTTTTTCCTCTGTTTTTGTACTAGTTATAAAATTTAAAATTCTTTTTATATATGCATACATCCTATTGTAATTTTAAGTTTTTATTTTTACGTATTGCAATGGACTACTGTCGCAATACAACAAATTTCACTACAGATGCTAGTGATATTAAACCTCATTCTGATTCTAGTTCTGAGGGGCAACCATGATAGTACAATGCCATCTCTAGCAATAAATGACACATTTGCAAAGTACATTATATAAAATCTAAGGAAATCATATATATAAATGTTATCCATGTTAGAAAGTAAATATGCAACATCCAAATAGGTTAGTGAAAAATAAAGTTTGTTGACCTATCTTTCCATGGGATTGTATTATTAGACCAATTATCCATGACAGATACATCCCTGTACCCCTGTCCCAAGATAAGGCAAGAAACATGCATTAGTGATGAGGACTATGAAAAGGAGAGGAACAAGGATAACATGATCAGGGCAGCCTCTGCTGTTCACTCTTCCAGGGTTAAGGATGAACTAGAGAAGTAGGTAAAGAGGCGAGTATGAGGCAATTGACGGCAAAGTGGTCATACAAGAGATAACACAGAGGCGTGCAGGTGAGCTATTGGAGTAAATTGAATCTTAGGAGTGAAGCCGATATACAAAAAAAAGAAGTTGCTAAACTTCTATCCTTGCAGGCTTCAACATCTCAACAAAAAGAGTATTACGATAATAATAATTCCAATGGCTAGGGGAATTGCCCATTAGAAAACTGCAAAAAAAATTTGTAATCCAATTTAAGATTGTGCTAATCCACCCAGAACCTGTATTTGCTGCTAAGGAAGCCAAATTTGTAATGGCTGGCAAGGTGTAAGTTATTGTTTCAGATCGAGCGTTAAGCCAGTCAGGGATTTAGTATGAGTCTGCAAACAAAAATTGCAAAAAGAGGTGCCTTACTCATCTGATTGTGTCGGTTCAGTAGCTCTCAGAATGTATAGAGAAATATTTTTTTCAATTTGACTGTTTATTCAAGCTATTATCAAGTCCTTCTAGAACATTCTTTGTTGCATTCATAATAAATTTTACCTTAAAACTGGACTTGAGTTTCTGTCTTGAGATATACAAAATACATTGAATCATCAAATTGCTCCAAGACTTATTTTCTGTATAAAACTTTAAAAGTAGGTGATTCTCTGATAGCAGTATTTCTGAACCCTTTTGTGAACAACATTTTCTTCCTTCTGTGTGAACCAAAGGATTACATCAGTGCTATTATGTGAGTGAGCACTGTCGAGGCATGGCTATACAGGCAGCTTTACTCTATTTTTTTTTAAATCATAAAAGTTGTTTTGGGCCAACACCATGTGACTAAACACACAGCAATAATTGAAGGCTTGTCTGTGCATGTGACACTGTCTTTTTGGGAGTAATATTGTCTGTATAAGCCAAAATTTAGCATTAGCAATTGGTCTTCAACAGTAAAATTTGTTATAGGCTTGTTTTCCCATTTGCAACTTGTTGTCAAATTCTATTTGAGATATAATTGAATCCATATTGATACCAATCATTCTGAGGTAATTTTCATTTCACAGTGTGGTGCTTGTTGGCTATAAAGGGAACATACAGTAAGGTATCTGTCTAATGGTGAAGTCTTCATTAACAAAATGTTTTTTTTTCAAAATGTTCTAGTCTAACAGTTTCTATGCCATGTTCCCATGACTGGAATCATACAATTACGTAACAGTGTCTGTATTTTTCTTCAAGTATAGAGGGATCCCTATTAAGGGTTACTCCATTAGTTTACCTTTAATATCTGGACTGGAATCTTTCAGTTTGGTTAGGGTGTTATTAATCATTTCTGCAAGTTATTCTTTAAATACATAGATAAAAATGAACACCTATGTTCACTTAATCTGCAATGCGGTCAGAGTGAACGTTTACGTGGACAGGAAGAATCGTTTTGCCAGGGGCAAGCTTTAAGGGTTCCAGTATATTAATTCACATATGACCAAGAGGTGAAGACTATTTAATGATATTTAAATGCACAAGCATTCTCAGAACTAAAGTGACACTTCATCACTGCCTCAGTACTGCAACACCCAAATACATCCTGCCCTTGTCGATGTGGATACATCAGATATCAGCATTGGAACTGTAATCTCCCAGTGCTCTTCTGTGGATAACTGGTGCACCCCATGCCTTTCTTTCCCATTGCTTGACTCCTGACAAGTGTATCTATGATGTCGAGAACCAAGTGTATCTATGGCGTCGGGCACCAAGAACTTCTGACTGTTAAGAAGGCCTTGGAAGCATGATGGCATTGGCTGCAAGTGGCAGAGATCCCTTTTTTGATATGGATAGATCACAAGAACGCATTCTATGTTTGGGATGCTAAGAGACTCAAATCCCATCAAGCCCATTGGGCTCTCTTCTTCAGCCGGTTTAATTTCTCCTTCAGCTACTGTCCCAGCAACAAGAATACCATGGCCGATGATTTCTCCCTACACTTTGAAATGTCTGAGGACAATGCCAATCCACAGCCCATCCTTCCAAACTTAGGCATTCCTGCTCTGCTGATTTGAGGAATAGAAATGGAGGTGAGAGCTTCCCAACAGTTAGGTACAGGCCCAGGTGTGAGACCTCCCAATCGGCTGTTTGTCCTTGTCGTGGTGTGAACCAAAACATGAATGGGGTCACTCCTCCCAACTGGCTGGATATCTAGGATGTCTAGGAACACAACGGATCATGGAATTTATCAAGAGATAATTTTGATAGCTATCTATGTCCCAGGATGAACATGACTGTCTCTGCCTGTCCCACATGCCCAGAACAAGTTGTCACACCCTCACCCTGTAAGTCTGCTATATCCACTGCCTGTGTCTCACTGCCCCTGGTCCCACCTCTTGGTGGATCTTCTCACTGATCTGCAATAGTCCGATGGAAACTATACCATTCTGGTAATTGTGGACCAGTTCTCGAAGGTTGCTCAATTCATCGCTCTCCTGAACCTTCTGTTGGTTCATGAGACTGCCACATTCATGGTTCAGAGCATGTTCAGGCTGCACAGGTTCCCTCAGGTCAAGGATCATAGTACTCATCCCATTTTTGGAAGGTCTTCTGCTCTCTTTTGGAAGCCACATTAGGCCTCTCATCTGGTCTTCACCCCCAAATCTAACAGCCAGATTGAGAGAGTGAATCAGGAATTGGAAATAACCCTTGTTTCTTCCAAACCCATGTCCTGGGTTTTCCCACAATAATCTTCACTGATCCTCCACAGGCATGCCCCTACTTTGAATACTAGAAGTGATTTCAGCCACCGCTTTTCCCTGACCAAGAGATTAATGTGGGATTGCCTGTTGTTGAATAGTTGGTCCAATGGTCTAATGCCGCAAGCACATGTGAAGATGGGCCAGGGCTTCTCTGATGCACACTCAGAAACAATATGATTGGCTCTGCTCACAGGTGAAGCCTATCAAGCCAGAGGAGAAAGTCTAGTTGGCATTTAGGGGACCCCCCTTGAACTCAAGAGTCACAAGTTGGCCCTGTGCTACATGGGAGTATTAGTAGTGGAGAAGGCTATCAATAGAGTCTCATCTAGATTGTGCTTTCCATCATCAATGAAGATCCACCTAGAGTTCCATGTTTCCCTGCTCATGTTTCCCCCGGCACCAGTCATCACTACCCCACCCCCAATTTGGTGGATGTATCCCTGAGTGCAGTGCCTCCTGGCATCTCACTGAGTGCAGGGTAGGGTACAGTATTGCATGGACTGGGAAGGGTATGGCCCTGATGAATGTTCTTGGGTTCTGGCCTATGACGTCCTGGACAAGTTTCTCATCTGGGGCATCTGGCAGACACAGGTCTCTGGTACCTTAGGAGATGCGCCTATGGAAGGGTCCCTGTCACAACCATAGACTCTGCCACAGGGTCTGCACGCCCTGACATGTGGATTGTGGAACAGATTCAGGAATCATGCTTGTGAGTGTGCACATTCCAGACCATAAGTGTTTCATTGCAGTGGTATTTAACTCCCTTCCTCTCATTCCAGTCTTGTTGAGACTTAACCAGAAGCACAACACCTATGCTCCCTGCTTACCTTCATCCTTGTTCCGGGAAAGAAGACTACCATTTAAATTGATACTGTGAAGGAGCGGTATTCATTTAGTATTAAGTTACTGCTTCCTGGCTACATTGTTGGTATTAGCTTTTATTTTGAGACTTTTAATTAACAGCACTTTTGGCTTAGCATTTACTGTTTTTCCTTTAATTCCGGAGAGTTTTATTAAAAGTCAGTGATCTGCCAATCCAATTCAGTGGCTCCCCCTGTGCACTTGGGCCATTACTGCACACTTTTGTCACCCAGTTCACATTTTGTGGTCTCCAAAATGTCTTATCAGGTTCATTTACTTTCTCTTGAATTCCCATAAACTCTCTCAATTCTTTGAGGAGAGCTCTATTGGATGTACATAATAGCAGGCCTGTGTTAGCGATTAAAGGTGTACTTAAAGTGGACATTGTACATTAAGAAATAAGGTGTATCAGTCTTGTATACTCCTATTTTTTGCAATTGGCACCTTGTTGATGGACAGTTGCACTTCAGGGTCAAGTGTAGCCTACTTTGCCTCTCGGCTAGTCCAGTTTTCAGGTCTCCTTACTTGATTTGTTTCCACCATGCCACACAATTGCAGCTGGATTGGAGTGCTGTACTCCACTGTTTGCCTGTTTGTTCACACATGGCTCTAAAGCCTTTACCACTGAAGGGAGACTTTCAGTCAGCTGGTATGCAGGTGGAGGTGCTGACATATGGGAATATGGAGAGTTGAAGGCTGTGATGGATGTGGTCTCACTACAAGAACTTGTGGAGTCTAACCATGTATATACTGTACAAATATCAATCACAAGTATATACTTATTAGGTTTCTGATAAGGTGGTTGCCCTGAGATGCCGGAAGTAGGCCTCTATCATCAATTTACTACACCTGCATGGGTACAGATGGCTTTGTTTGTCTTAAAGGAGGAGATCTTGTGACTGCTCCTTTATTGCAGGCCAGACATTCTTTACAAATTACAATGAATCACTTACAATCACTCAACTTTTCAAGCCACTAGTATAACATGGCTAATTTTGCATGAGTGGCTTGTCCACCACCATGATTGTGTCTGAATCCTTGGTGGGCTTATTGAATCAGTGTTTCATGCTTATGGGCAAGAGGTATTTGCTTCTTATGCTTTTTAGTGTGGCATACCCAAATCAGCTTCATATTTGTACCTTTAGAATTGGGTTCAATATTATCTATGAGAATTCTTAAAACATCATCCTGGTTATTTTTTGTTTTATAGCTAGTTACTACAAAAGCCCTGTCCTCCCTTATGGTAGTAAGGTCCATCCCAAAAATTTGTCTTACTTGTGTATTTCTTAGCTTATTACCATAGCTGTGTAGGAGTACTACAGTATGTCCTGAGATGTGTAAAGCATGTACTTGTCAATAATCATTCAAAAATTTTCTTCCACAAGGACAAATATGGAAGCAGCTTACTTTTGTGTATTCTCCATCCAGTCGTTGACCAAGTGGAAAGATCTCCATCTATTGCATTCATAACATAATTAAAGTCTGTAAATAACTTATTCTGTTGTATTTACTTGCTTTTAAAGATGATTCTAGGGCATGAACCTCTTCAAATTGAGCTGCATAATTCCATAAAGCACAGGTTCCCAACCTGGGTTCCACGGACGCTGGGTTGATGTTAGGTGTCCATGGCGTAAAAAAGGTTGGGAACCCTTGCCCCAAAGGATTCACTTGTAATACATGTAGTTCAAATTATTTTCTGGTATTTTCTTTTCCTTTTATTATCAGGAGCAGGGATTATAATTGAGTGGATCCATATTGTGTTTTTTCATTTCTGGTACATCACAGTACCGTATTTGAGAACAGTACTCTAAAGGATGTTGTGTTACATTAAGGCATGAAGAAGATGGTTCTGCAACCTCCATGAAAGATAAGGATTGTAAATCATTATTCTTAGGAATATATTCCCACATTAAGGTCTCACTTGTAAAACTATTTTTCATTTCACATATCCAGTTGTGGTAGATCTCCATTTATTTGTTGGTAATTTTCTATAATTTTAAAGTTACAAACCTTAAAAATTGTTTTGTTTGACCATTTGCTGTAGTCTTACTGCAATTAGAATCAGCTATTCTCGATTGGGTGTTATGTAATGAACTGGATTTGGTTAGGGAGCTTAAGGTAAAGGAACCCTGAGGAGCTGTGATCATAATATGAGAGAATTCACCCTGCAATTTGAGAGGGAGAAGCTAAAGTTAAACATATTGGTAGTACAGTGGACTGAAAGGAATTACAAAGGTATGAGAGAGGAGCTAGCCAAAGTTGATTAGAAGGGGACACTAGCAGGGATGACGGCAGGGCAGTAATGATTAGAATTTCTGGGAGCAATTTGAAAGGCACAGAATAGATACAGCTGAAAGAAAAAGAAGTATTCTAAAGGCAGAATGATACAATGTGGCTGATAAGGGAAGTGAAAGCCACCATAAAAGCAAAAGAGCAAAAACTAGTGGGAAGTTAGAGAACTGGGAAGCTTTTAAAACAACAGAAAACAACTAAAAAAGCCAAAAGGAGTGAAAAGATGAAATATGAAGGTAAGATAGCCAGTAATATCAAAGAGGATACCAAATGTTATTTTCAGATTATAAAAAGTAAAAGAGAGGCAAGAGTAGATATCGGACCACTTGCAAATGATGCTGAAGAGGTAGCAATGGAGGACCAGGAAATGGTGGATGAGCTGAATAAGTATTTTGCATCAGTCTCCACTGTCAAAGGCATTGGCAATATGCTGGACATTCGACAGTGTCAGGGAGCAGAAGTGAGAGCAGCTGCTCTTACTAGGAGAAGATACAGGGAAACTGAAAGATCTGAAGGTAGATAAGTCACCTGGGCCAGATAGATTACACCTGAGGGTTCTAAAAGCAGTATCTGAAGAGATAGTGGAGGCATTAGTAATGACCTTTCAAGAATTACTAGATTCTAACATGGTTGCGAATAAGTGGAAAATTGCAAATGTCACTCCACTCTTCAAGAAGGGAGGGAGATAGAGGAAAGGAAATTACATGCCAGTTAGCCTGACCTCAGTGAACATAGAGCAGTACATCACAATACATATACAGGCCATTCACAATACATATACAAAAGAAAGACCTGACCAGTGTACAACAGGATTACAGTCTGTAAACTCTATTTGCTATTTCAAAATAACTCAATACCACATTGTCATTTCCAAACATTTTTCAGTTACAAAACTACTGAACACATTTCACACTCAAATTATACACTCAGAAGAGTAAAGGTGTTTTAACTCACCAAATCCCTTGGTATGACTTAACAGAGCTAATTCCCGGTTACACAGTAGAGAGCTTGGACACTACACTCTGCCGATCATGCCTTGCTATAGATGGTGCTCGTCATAGCCATAGTTTCAATAAATCTTCTATCAATATTGTCTCTACTCCAGGGGTTTTATCCTGAGAACTTCTAGTAAGTAGGATAGAGATACTAAGTACTAAACTTTGAACAGTTCTTATCTTTAGTTAGTTTCTATAGTTTGCTGCATTTCTGTCACTTGTCCAGGCCTCATCAGCCACGTCTCGTTCTCACATAACCTTCTTTTCCAAGTTCTCATATTTTAAATTCGGTAACCTTGTTTTCATCCTTCCACAGATGGAGCTTTCTAATATTACATCTTTGAGATTAATTAATATGGGTTACATATCCCTACGAATTTCCTCCAATAATTTCCCTACAACTGATGTGAGACTCACTGGTCTATAATTCCCAGGATTTTCCCTTGTTCCCTTCTTAAATAGAGGTACAATATTACCACTCACTGGTCTTCCTGACCTTGCTTGTGGATAGAGAAGACACAAAGATACTGGCCAAGGACCCAGCAACTTTGTCTCTTGCCATAATATTTATTAGGAGCCAACATTTCCTCCTGCTTGATTTCTAAACATCCTGCTATATTTATACACTCAGCATTCATCTCCTGGTTCTCCATATCTTTTTCCTTCGTAACTACTGAAGCAAAGTACGCATTAAGTACCTCACTCGCATTCTTCACATTTTTTTATTTATTCATTTATGGGATGTGGGCATCACCAGCTAAGCCTGCATTTATTGCTCGTCCCTAACTGAGCTGCCTTCTTGGACCGCTGCAGTCCCTGAGGTGTAGGTACACCCACACTGCTGTTACGGAGGTAATTCCATGATTTTGACCCAGCGACGATGAAGGAATGGTGATATGTTTCCAAGTCAGGATAGTAAGTGACTTGGAGGGGTATTTCCAAGTGGTGGTGTTCCCAGGTATCTGCTGTTCTCGTCCTCTGAGATGGTAGTGGTTGTGGGTCTGGAAGGTACTGCCTTAGGAACTTTGGTGTGTTGTTGCAGTGCATCTTGTAGATAGTACACACTGCTGCAACTGCTCATCGATGGTGAAGGGGTACCAATCAAGTGGGCTGCCTTGTACTGGATGGTGTTAAGTTTCTTGAATGTTGATGGAGCTGCACTCATCCAGGCGAGTGGCGAGTATTCCCTTACACTGCTGACATGAGGCTGGTCGATGGTAGACAGGCTTTGGGGAATCAGGAGGAGAGTTACATGCCACAGAATTCCTAGCCTTTGACCTGCTCTGGTAGCCACAGTATTTATATGGTTAGACCAGTTCAGTTTTCTGTCAATGGTAACCCCCAGGATGTTGATAGTAGGGTATTCAGTGATGGTGATGCCTTTGAATGTCAAGGGATGATGGTTCGAGCCTCACTTATTGGAGATGGCTATTGCCTGGCACTTGCTTGGCTCAGATGTTACTTGCCACTTGTCCAGGTCCTGCTGCATTTGGGTATGAACTGTTTCACTATCTGAGAAGTCACAAATGGTGCAGAACTTTATGCAGTCATCTATGAACATCCCCACTTTTGACCTTATGACAGAAGGAAGGTCATTGATGAAGCAGCTGAAGATGGTTGGTCCTAGGACACTTCCTTGAGGAACTCCTGCAGTAATGTCCTGAAGAAGAGATGTTTGAATTCCAGCCACCACAATCATCTTCCTTTGTGTCAGGTATGACTCTAACCAGCAGAGGGATTCCCTGTAATGCTCATTGACTCTATTTTAGCTAGGGCACCATGATGCCATACTCGATCAAATGCTGCCTTGATGTCGAGGGCTATCACTCTCACCTCAGCTCTGGTGTTTAGCTCTTTGGTCCTTGTGTGGACCAAGGAGTTGTTGAGGTCAGAAGCTGAGTGGCCTTGACGGAACTCAAACTGGGCATCCGTAAGCAGGTTATTGCCAAGTAGGTGCTGCACGATAGCTCTGTTGATGATCCTTCCATTACTTTGCTGATGATTGAGAGTAGGCTGATAGGGTGGTAATTGACTGTTTCTTCTGTACAGGACATACCTGGACAACTTTCCACATTGCTGAGTAGATGCTAGTGTTGTAGCTGTACTGGAACAGCTTGGCTAGTGGCATAGCAAGTTCTGGAGCGCATATCTTGAGAACTATTGCCGGGATTTTGTCTGGGGCTATAGCCTACACAGTATCCAGTGGTTTCAGATCTAATCATATATTCCCTCCCTTTATCCTTGAGTGGTCCTACTCCCTCCCTGGTTATTCTCTTGTTCATTGACGTGGTTGAGAAGATGTTGGAATCAATTATTAAGGATGAGATTTTGGGGTACTTGAAGACACATGACAAAATGGGCCTAAGTCAGCACGGTTTCCTTGAGGAAAAATTTTGCCTGACAAATCTATTGGAATTCGTTGAGGAAATAACAAGCAGGATAGACGAAAGAGAGTTGGTGGATGTACTTGGTGGATATATTCTTGATAAGTCAGGGCATGAAAGGTTACAGGGAAAGAACAGGAGAATGCGGTTGAGAAGGAAATGGATCAGCCATGATCAAATGGCAGGGCAGACTCGATGAGCCTATTTGTTTAATTCTGCTCCAATGTTTTATGCTGTTATGGTCTAAGAGTACATTGATGGCTATCTCTAAATTAAATGTAGTAGAACCTGTAATGCTGAGAGTAAATTAAGGAAAGAACTAGACAAATGTTCACAGGGTGGGTGGGCAAGTTATTTTCAGAAAAAAACAACAGACCTTTTAAACTCATGCTCCACTTCCCATTTTCTATTAACCTCAGCAATAGGATTTCCACTATTTGAAGCAGAAAGGGCTTGTATCTGTTTATAATTTTTCATGCCTTACACAGTACAATTGATGAAACTTTACACTCAATCAACTGTTGACGTAATTGAATGTAGGAGCAACAGCAGTATGCTTGCATACAGCAAAATTCCATATTATATGGTAATTTAAATTTATGTTAAATGAGGAATAAATATTGGCTTAAACACTGTAGATAACACATCTGCTCCTCCTCCAGAAAGATCCCATAATATTATTATATTTTATTATTATTATTATTATTATTATTATTATTGACCTGTGGCATTGACCTCCCACATCATGAAGATCCTGGACAGACTTGTTCTGGAGCTGCTCCGGCCTATGGTCAGGCCACACTTAGATCCCCTCCAGTTCACCTACCAGCCCCGACTGGGAGTTGAGGATGCCATCGTCTACCTGCTGAACCGCGTCTACGCCTACCTGGACAAGCCAGCGAGCACTGTGAGGGTCATGTTTTTTGACTTCTCCAGTGTGTTCAACACCATCCGCCCTGCTCTGCTGGGGGAGAGGCTGACAGTGAAGCAGGTGGATGCTTCCCTGGCATAATGGATTCTTGATTACCTGACTGGCAGACCACAGTACTTGTGGTTGCAACACTGTGTGTCCAACAGAGTGATCAGCAGCACTGGGGTTCCACAGGGGACTGTCCTGTCTCCCTTTCTCTTCACCACTTACATGTCGGACTTCAACTACCGCACAGAGTCTTGTCATCTTCAGAAGTTTTCGGATGACTCTGCCATAGTTGGATGCATCAGCAAGGGAGATGAGGCTGAGTACAGGGCTACGGTAGGAAACATTGTCACATGGTGTGAGCAGAGTTATCTGCAGCTTAATGTGAAAAAGGCTAAGGAGCTGGTGGTAGACCTGAGGAGAGCTAAGGTACTGGTGACCCCTGTTTCCATCCAGGGGGTCAATGTGGACATGGTGGAGGATTACAGATACCTGGGGATACGAAATGACAATAAACTGGACTGGTCAAAGAACACTGAGGCTGTCTACAAGAAGGGACAGAGCTGTCTCTATTTCCTGAGGAGACTGAGGTCTTTTAACATCTGCCGGACGATGCTGAGGATGTTCTACGAGTCTGTGGTGGCCAGTGCTATCATCTTTGCTGTTGTGTGCTGGGGCAGCAGGCTAAGTATAGCAGACACCAACAGAATCAACAAACTCATTCGTAAGGCCAGTGATGTTGTGGGGATGGAACTGGACTCTCTCACGGTGGTATCTGAAAAGAGGATGCTGTCCAAGTTGCATGCCATCTTGGTCAATGTCTCCCATCCACTACATAATGTACTGGTTGGGCACAGGAGTACATTCAGACAGAGACTCATTCCACCGAGATGCAGCACAGAGCGTCATAGGAAGTCATTCCTGCCTGTGGCCATCAAACTTTATAACTCCTCCCTTGGAGGGTCAGACACCCTGAGCCAATAGGCTGGTCCTGCACTTATTTCATAATTTACTGGTATAATTTACATATTACTATTTAACTATTTATGGTTCTGTTACTATTTATTACTTACAGTGCAACTGTAATGAAAACCAATTTTCCCCGGGATGAATAAAGTATGACTATGACTATGACTATGACTATTAACTGCTCTGACAAAGTGTCCTAAAGCTGAAACATTATCTTGTTCTCTATTTGCACACCTGCAGAGCTTTTCTAGCATGTTATGTTTTTATTCCTACTTTAATAAGTCCAATTGAGAGAGCAGTGATATATTTGCTTAAAAGTCTCATCCAAAAGATGACATCTTGGGCTGTGCAGCATTCCCATTCAACTGCATTGAAGGGTCAGCCTAGGTTATTGTATTCAAAGTTTCTCTAACAGGATATAAATTTCTGAATCCGTAACAAGAGTGCTACCAATTAAAAGATAATTGGTTAGTTTAGATCCACAACTGTGTACAGTTCTGGTCTTTGGATTATAGGAAGTATGTAGAACTTTTAGAGAGGGTGCAGATGAAAGATGTAAATAGGGTTGAAAAAGGACAGAGAAAATTTACAAGGATGTTGCTGGGTCTCGAGAACCTGAGCTACAAGGAAAGATTGAATAGGTTAGGACTTCATTCCTCGGAACATAGAAGATAGAGAGGAGATTTGGTAGAGGTACACTAAATTATGAGGGGTATAGATAGAGTCTTTTTGCACTGCATTTGGACTGAGGAGGGTCTACAACCTGAGTTCATTGGTTACAAGTGAAAGGTGAAAAGTTTAAGGGGAACATGAAAGTAAACTTCTTCACTCAGAGGCTTGTGAGAGTGTGGAATGAGCTGCTGGAACAGTGATGCATGCAAACTTGACTTCAAAATTTAAGAAAAGTTTGGATAGGGATATGGATGGTAGAGGTATAGAGGGAGGGATCCTGGTGCATGTCAATGGGAGTTGGCAGTTTAAGTGGTTCAGCATGGACTAGATGGGCCAAAGGGCCTGCTTCTGTGCTGTATTTTTCTGTGACTCTAGGATTCTATTTACAAGGATGCTGACTGGATTAAAGATCGTGTCTTATGAGGATAGGTTGGTGAGCTTGGGCTTTTCTCTTTGAGGCAAAAAAGGATGAGAGCTGATTTGATAGTGGTGTACAAGATGACAAAAGGCATAGATTGAATGAATAGCTAGAGACATTTTGCCAGGGTGGAAATGGCTAATAACGGGAGGCATAATTTTGGAATTGAAGAAATGTATAGTGGGATGTCAGAGGTATGCTTTTTACACAGAGTGGTGAGTGTGTGGTATGCCCTGTCAGGGGTGGTGGTAGAGACAGTTACATTTGGGGCATTTCAGAAACTCTTTGATAGGCATATGGATGATAAAAAAGTTGGTGGCCTATGTTGAAATGAAGAGTTAGATTGATCTCAAAGGTCACACAACATTGTGGGTCAATGGGCCTATATTGTGCTGTACGATGTTTTATATTTACCCTGCCTCTCACAGTAATCGTACTCTTCTGCAAGTGTTTTCTTGTTCTTTCAGATGTTTAACTTACTTTATATGGTGTTTCTACCCACCCCACTTCCCCTCTCAGCATACCCACATTTGTTTACCTCGCCTGCTGCTAGATCTTCAAACTTCCTCACAGCACTGTGAGAATAAACATCCTGTACCTAAGTCACAGCTGTCATGTTATTGTGCTAGTGAAATGGTAAAATTCCTGAGACCTGAAAGAAAAACAGAACAAAGCCACAGGATATCATGTATTAATTATTTCGATTTATGCTGGCAGATTTTTGCTTTCTCCTCACTGAACAAAACACAAATCAACTCAGAGTGAAGCCTGGTCAGTTTACTTGATGGATTTCAGCTGTGCGATAATAAATAATACTCATCTGACATGCTAAGAAGCTTTTCTTTTAATGCTGAGTGACATCTCCTTCACAAATATTGATTTTTCACGTTTGTTTTCCCTGCTGACAATCCTGACTTATTTATGATCAATAAATCAAATAATACATCCTTTAACAAATACAAAGCAAAGTGTTTGAGAAAATTACATTGGAGATTTCAAGTGGACTCCAACTAATTACTTATAATATTGCTATATTAAGAATGTAATATTTTAAGTAGTAATGTTTGAGGCTTTCTTCCTAAAGCAGTAGGCTATTTCTCATTTTAAGCAGAGCTGAATCATTCACATAAGGCTGAAGTTTGAGATATTTTGTTTCTGGTTGGTTTTAAAGCTTAAATCTGCCAATTTACTGGCACTGCTTCTGTTTGCATTTATATTCATCAAGATTAAGACTAAAACTTCTTGCTCCCATTTCATGGAGAGGAAATGAAGATACAGAACTCTAACTTAGACAAACAAATCCCCTCTCTCAAACAGATCTGGAAACCCGTGTTGAGCCACGTTCTTTGGTGGTTTCTATGGCATTCTTGATGTCAGCATGAAATATTTACACTACTTGAATGAGATCATTGTGAGGGAGTTCTTTTACATACAGCCAAAATAGTTTTTTTTAAGTTGTTCCGAATCTTGGAGGAGTTTACAATGATGGACAGGAAGGCTCTGCAATGGATAGTCAAAATTTTCCAATACATCACCGACACCAGCCTATCTGCCTTTAAGGACATAGAAAAGAACCATTCCTGATTATTCTGCTCATACAGTCTCAGTAAAATAAAACTGAAGATTCAGAGCAAGATTGCTGTACCAGTGGGACATCAGAGACTGCTGTGCACTCTGCTTCATGGAATCACGGCTCACACCAGGAATTTCAGTCGCATCGCTGCAGCCCAATGCTTCACCATTCGCTGTAAAAAGAGGACAGCTCAGTATTTTAAAGGCAGAGGAGATGGAGTAGAGTTATGATTAACTCATTGTGGTGCACAAATGTAGTTATTCTGCCTCAATCTTGCTCACACAACCTGGCACATCTCGTGGTCAAATATTGTCCATTTTCATAGTCATAGTCACAGACATAGTCATACTTTATTGATCACGGGTGAAACTGGTTTTCATTACAGTTGCACCATAAATAATTAAGTAGTAATAAAACCATAAATAATTAAATAATAATATATAAATTATGCCAGGAAATAAGTCCAGGATCAACCTATTGGCTCAGGGTGTCTGACCCTCCGAGGGAGGAGTTGTAAAGTTTGATGGCCACAGGCAGGAATGACTTTCTATGACGCTCAGTGTTGCATCTCGGTGGAATGAGTCTCCGGCTGAATGTACTCCTGTGCCCAACCAGTACATTATGTAGTGGATGGGAAACATTGACCAAGATGGCATGCAACTTAGACAGCATCCTCTTTTCAGACACCACCGTGAGAAAGTCCAGTTCCATCCCCACAACATCACTGGCCTTATGAATGAGTTTGTTGATTCTGTTGGTGTCTGCTACCCTCAGCCTGCTGCCCCAGCACACAACAGCAAACATGATCACACTGGCCACCACAGACTTGTAGAACATCCTCAGCATCGTCCAGCAGATGTTAAAAGACCTCAGTCTCCTCAGGAACTAGAGATGGCTCTGACCCTTCTTGTAGACAGCCTCTTCCAAGAGAGTTTTCTGCCATCATATTGGTAGCCATTGTACATTTCACCTTAGGTCAGCACTAGAGAAGCAGAGAAACATTATCAGCAGGAACAAAAGAGTACTCTCTGATACCTTATGCTGTTATTGTGGGAGATTTCAAATAGGCCAGCTTGAAGAAATCTCTGAACCACTACCACCAACATATCACCTGTCGAACCAGAAGAGCAAACACACATGGCCACTGTTGTATCACCATCTAGAACACTTATTATGCCATCCTACACCCAAAGTTTGGAAAGTCTGAATGCCTAGCTGTACTTCCACTCCCAGTATATACAAACCCCATTTCCAGAAAAGTTGGGATATTTTCCAAAATGCAATAAAAACAAAAATCTGTGATATGTTAATTCATGTGAACCTTTATTTAACTGACAAAAGTACAAAGAAAAGATTTTCAATGGTTTTACTGACCAACTTAATTGTATTTTGTAAACATACACAAATTTAGAATTTGATGGCTACAACACACTCAACAAAAGTTGGGACAGAGTTAGAATAAGATTGAAAAGTGCACAGAATATTCAAGTATCAGTTCAAAAGGAACATTTCTCAACACAAGATTGCAGAGAATTTAGGTCTTTCAACGTCTACTGTACATAATGTGAAAAGATTCAGAGAATTCAGAGACATCTCAGTGCGTAAAGGGTAAGGTCGGAAACCACCGTTGAATGTACGTGATCTTTGAGCCCTCAGGCGGCACTGCCTAAGAAACTGTCATGCTACTGTGACAACTATAGCCACCTGGGCTCAGGCGTACTTCGGAAAACCATTGTCACTCAACACAGTCTGTCGCTGCATCCAGAAATGTAACCTGAAACTGTAGTAAGCAAGGAGGAAGCCATACATCAACTCTATGCAGAAACGCCGGCAAGTTCTCTGGGCCCGAGCTCATCTCAGATGGACCGAAAGGCTGTGGAACCATGTGCTGTGGTCAGATGAGTCCACATTTCAGCTAGTTTTCAGAAAAAAACGGGTGTCAAGTTCTCCATGCCAAAGATGAAAACGACCATCCAGATTGTTATCAGTGAAAGGTACAAAAGCCAGCATCTGTGATGGTATGGGAGTCCATCAGTGCCCACGGCATGGGTGAGTTGCATGTATGTGAAGGTACCATTGACTCTGAGGCATATATTAGGATTTTAGAGAGACTTATGTTGCCATCAAGGCAACATCACTTCCCGGGACGTCCATGCTTATTTCAGCAGGATAATGCCAGACCACATTCTGCACGGGCTACAACAGCGTGGCTTTGTAGACACAGAGTGCGTGTGCTTGCCAGTCCACATCTATCTCCTATTGAAAATGTATGGCGCATCATGAAGAGGAGAATCAGACAACGGAGACCGTGGACTGTTCAGCAGCTGAAGTCTTATATCAAGCAAGAATGGACAAAATTTCCAATTGCAAATCTACTACAATTAGTATCCTCAGTTCCAAAACAATTAGAAAGTGTTATTAAAAGGAAAGGTGATGTAACACAATAGTAAGCATGCCTCTGTCCCAACTTTTGTTGAGTGTGTTGCAGCCATGAAATTCTAAATTTGTGTATGTTTACAAAATACAATTAAGTTGGTCAGTAAAACTATTGAAAATCTTTTCTTTGTACTTTTATCAGTTAAATAAAGGTTCACATGAATTAACATATCACAGATTTTTGTTTTTATTGCATTTTGGAAAATATCCCAACTTTTCTGGAAATGGGGTTTGTAGATAGAGATTAAAATCTGCAGTACCAATGGTGAGGACCAAGAAGCTTTGGTTAAGGGAGGTGAATGAGGGCTTATAGGACTGCTTTGGGTTGGTGGACTGGGCAATACTCAGGCATTCATCTTTGAGTCTGAATGAATATGCCACAGTTGTCACCAAATTCATCAAGACCTGTGTGGATCAGTGTGTGCCTTCAAGAACATACCAGACATACACAAACCAAAAGTCATGGATGAACCAGGAGATTCATAGATTGTTGAGGCCGAGATCTGTGTCATTCAAGACCAGTGATCCAGAATTGCACAAGATGTCCAGGTATGCCCTATAGAAGGCTATTTTAAAGGCAAAAAATACGATTGGGGTTTGAGCCAGAATTGAGCGCATGTCAGCTCTGATAGTGTTTGTAGGTCATTACTTCCTAAAAAGCAAAACCTAACATCATGAATGGCTGTGATGTCTTACTCCCAGATGAACTCAATGTCTTCTATGCACACTTTGAAAAGGAGAACAAAACTACACCTGTGCAAATCCATGCACCATCTGGTGACCCAGTGATCTCTTGTCTCAGAGGCCGACATCATAACATCTTTCAAGAGGGTGAACCCTCACAAGGTGTCAGGCCCTGATTGTGGGTTTCTGAAAACCTGTGCCAACCCATTGATGGGGGTTCTCAAGGACATCTTCAACCTCTCACTGCTGCAGTTGTAGGTTCCCACCTGCTTCAAAGGATAACAATTATGCAAGTGCCCAAAAAGAGCCAGGTGACCTGCCTCGATGACTATCACCCATGGCACTCACATCTACTGTGAGGAAGTGCTTTGACAGGTTGGTCATGGCTAGAATCAATTCCTGCCTAAGCACAAGCCTGGACCTGTTGCAATTTGCCTATTGCCACAATAGGCCTGCAGCCAATGCAATCCCATTGGCTTGCCACTTGGACTTAGATCACCTGGACAATATTACCTATGTCAGGCTGCTGATCATTAATTTCAGCTCCGCATTCAGCACAATCATACCCCCAGTTCTAATCAAGAAGATCCAAGTCCTCGGCCTATGCACCCCCCACTGCATCTGGTTTCTTGCTTTCCTCAGCAGGTGACCACAATCTATGCAAATCAGAAACAACACCTCTTCCTCTCTCAATCAACACCTGTGCACCTTAGCCCACTGCTTTACTCTCTCTGCACCCATGATTCTGTAGTTAAGTACAACTCAAGCACCATCCATAAACATGCCATTGACACTACTATTTTTAGCAGAATTTCAGGTGGTGATCAGGAGGTGTACAGGACCGAGATACATCAGCTGGTTGAATGGAGCCGCAGAAACATCATTACACTCACCATCAATCAGACCAAGGAAATTCAGGAAGGTAAGTCAAGAGAACCACACACCAGTCCACAATGAGCCATCAGAAGTAGAAAGAGTGAGCAGTTTCAAGTTCCTGGGTGTCAACATCTCTGAGGATCAATCCTGGGACCCATATATTGACACAATTCCAAAGAAAGCACAGCAGGATCTATATTTCATTAGGAGTTTGAGGAAAATTAGTATTTCATCAAATGCATTTATAAACTTATACAGATGAACCCTGGAGGGCATTCTAACTGGTTGCTTCACCATCTGGCATCAAGGGCCCACCGAATAAGATCAGAAAAACTGCAGAAGCTGTAAACTCAGCCAGTTCCATCATGAGCAATAGTCTCCCCAGCATCCAGGTCACCTTCAAAAGGCAAAGCTTCAAAAAGGTGGCATCTACCACTAAAGACACCCAGCACCCAGGACATGTCCTTTTCTCATTGTTACCGTCAAGGAGGAAGTACAAGATCCTGAAGTCATGCGCTTGCTGTTTCAGAAAAGGTTCTTCTCCTCTGACATCAGATTTCTGAATGGATAATAAACCCATGAGTACTACCTCAGTATTTTATTTTCCTCCCTTCCTACACTACTTATTATTTACATATTTTATATACTTATAGAATATCACTGACAAATATCAAGGCTGATTCAAGGTTGGTGCCGCTGGCTGATGCGTCGTGGGAGAACAAGGAAGACTGGAAGCAGTGGGTCTGCTGCTGGCTGTGTGCCCAGAGGAACAGAGCTCGGAAAAGTGACAAAACAGACTTTTAACACCATAAGTTAGCAAGTTGTTTTGTTATGTCTCCTCTCTCGCTGTGAAATAGTGACATCTCCTTTTCCCTTATTAGAGAGGGAGTCTGTGGTATGTCAAATTACCGGACGAATGTATAGTTTTTGAGGTACTGCAAGTCTGTGCCTTTATTGATGCTTTGCTGCATGCTTGAGTGCTTGGTGGAGGGCTTTATTTTGCTGGTGGGGGGGCTTCATTGCCTTGCTGCTGCTTTTGCATGGGAGGGGATGTTTGGGGGGCTTTGGGGTTCTAATGTTTTAACTGTCATTCATTCTTTGGGGCCCTCCTCTGTTTTCGTGGATGTTTGCAAAAAGAAAGAATTTCAGGATGTATATTATACATTTCTCTAAGATTAAGTGTACCTTTTGAATTGAAACCTGTTGAAACCTTATTAGCCTATTAATATGTAATCTATAGTTTTTATTATGCATTACAATATACTGCTGCTGCAAAAAGTGCATTTCTTGATATTTGTCAGTGATTAAACTTAATTCTGATTCCTGGAGTTACCTGTGCCTAGCATCACTTTATGGACATACAATCAATCTATCTATATAAGCTATCTTATGTGCTTATATTGGTTGTGTCCTTTATCTTATTGTGTTCTTCATTTTATTGGGTGGTTTTTATGATGTATCAGATCTATCTAGAGTAACGATTTTGTTGTTTCCCTTTACAAGTGTACTGAAAATTACTTTAAATGATCTTGAATCTTGAATAAACATTACATTTTGTATTTCTGCATTGATCCAAACAGAGTTGCAGTTTACAAAAACTTCATTGTGCTGAATTTATGAATTCATTTCTAATTTGATGGAGTCTGCAGATATAAAAGTTGGTGACATCTCTAAAACTAGCTGCTAGTAACTTGTGCACAAATATTCTTCAAGTTCTGCACTGACCCTCATCCACGAGCAACAGGGCCAACTCAGCCTTGGTAATTTCCTCAGATCAGTCAGGCCACACTCTCTTGCCTGAATTATAGTTAAGAAATTTGAATTGATTAGCTCAAACAATAAATTCTGTATTTTTCTATTGTTCCCATCTTCCAAAGTTATGAACAGTTTGATTCAGATTGAAGCATCGTTCTGTGATGGACAATTGCTTCCTGGTCCAGTGGGCCTTGTGTTTTTCCAAGCTCAGCTTTCTGAACACAGCAGCTACCACCTGTCAAGATCAAACAAATGTAAGTTGAACTTCTGAATGTATCCTTTCTTCAGCTCTTAATTTGTACATAGCAAGCAATAATCAGTTTGAAGTTTGAAAACACAGTTTTGCAAACAAGCTCTGCATACAGCTGATACTCTGTAGAAAGCAAGATGTTGGACACTGAATCTTGTTTATTGCTGCACAAGGGATGCAGTACAAATCAATGGGTTACTTAATTTGGCTTGTTTCAAAATATACTACACTGACTAAATTACTTTGTTGAAGGAAATTTGCAGACCTGATGGATGACATCATTTAGCATATCAATACCTCGAAGGTTTTATGTACTTAAGGAAGTTAACTTTACAGCATTGATTGTGAGTAGCTGTAAACTGTATCTTCAAAAGGCTTTAAGACCTTTTGTGTAAAAAGAGTATCTGAGGAAATATCATATTTGTGTGAAGTCATCCAAGTGACAAATAAACTGCATAAGTATAGACAGCAGTTCAGGCTTATTAGGAATGTAGTAAGGAATATCAAAAGAATGAAAGAAACATTAGGTGAACTAGAATCCATTTCTCTGGTTTTGGTTTCTATGACAGACGATTCATTCGTCTGCATTGTTGGTATGTCATTTTAGTTTATACGAATTGTACCTGTGTTTTCAAAATGGTTTCTAATTTGGAAATGTTTAAGATAGAAATCATCTGTAAATTTTATATACATTTATAAATGTTTGGATTTAAACGTGTATCACTGAAAATAAATGAACTTTTTTAAAATGACTTTGTTAGCTGGAAGTATCTTCTCCTTGGTAGGGAGCAGGGATGCATTGTTGGAATTGTGGATATTGACTGCTGAAGTTATCATGGAGAATAAGCAGGGGAGTAAACTAGCCTTTGAAGATTGAGTAGTTATAGTATAACCTCCTTTTGGTGATGGTACATTTGGTTCTCTTTATATCAGAAGGGACTTAATGTCTTCATTTGTGTTTAGTTCCTTGTAGTCAGCAAAACCAAAACCATTACAATTCTATCTGAATAAAACTGTTCATAAGTTACTCACCAATTCAATCTCCTGAAGCTTCCAGCCAACAACATTTGCCTATTGGGGAGTTAGGGGATAGGTTAGAAAGTACAAAGTAAATTTAGTACCGAAGTATGTTTTAAGGTACTGTATATGATATTGGGATTCATTTTCTTGCTGGCATTCACAGGTGTATATTATATTAGTATATTTTATATATAAAATACTGAAAACATGAGTTGCAGATCCTTGAAAGTAAGTCCATAGGTTGTGAAACAAGGTCAGATTTGAGGTGAATGAAGTTATCCATGATGCTTCAGGAGCCTGGTAGTTGAAATGTAATAACTGTTCCTGAACCTAGTGGTGTAGAACTTAAGGCTCCTGTAATTCATTTCTGATGATAGCAGTGAGAAGAAAGCATGGTCTTGATGGTGAGGGTCCTTGATAATCGATGTTGCATTCTTGTCACAGTGGCTCCTTGTAGATGTGCTCAATGATTGGGAGGGTTTTACCTGTGATGGACTGGGCTTTAGCCATCATATTTAGTAGACATCTCCATTTTTGAGCATTAGTGCTTCCATTCCAGGTCATGATGCAACAAGTCCGGATGCTCTTGACTTTGCATCTACAGAAGTTTGTCAAAGTTTTAGATGACGTGCCCATCTGTACAAACTTCTAAGAAAGTAAAGGTGTTGTGTCTTCTTGGTGGTAGCATGTGCTGGTCCCAGGAGAGACTCTTTGAAAGGATAATGCCAAGGAATTTAAAGTTACTAACCCTCTCCACCTCTGATCCCCCAATGAGCACTGGTTCATGTTTCTTCCTCCTGTTGTCAATAATCAGCTCTTTTGTTTTGCTGACATTGAGTGAGAGGTTTTTATTGTGGCACCACTCAGTCAGATTTTCAATCTCCCCTTTATATGTTGATTTGTTGCCACATTTGATTTGGCTAATGACAGTAGTGTCACCAGCAAACTTAAATATGGCACTGGAACTGTATTTAGCCACATAGTTATAAAGGGATTAGAGCAGGGGGCCTAAGCACAGAGTGTTGAGGTGGACCTTTGCAGATGGTGATTGTGAAGGAGGTATTGTTGCCAATCTGTACTGAATGAGATCTGCAACTGAGTTAATCAAGGGACCAGTTGCACAGGGAGGTATTGAGGCCTAGGTCTTGGAGTTTCGTAATTAGTTTCAAGGGGATGATAAGTGTTAAATGCTAAGCTGTAGTCAATGAAGTGCATCTTGATGTATGCATTTTCGGTGTCCGGGAGCTGAGTGAAGAGCCAACAGAATGTCGTCTGCTGTTAATCTGTTCAACAATCAAATAAAATTTAATTATCATTCAAGCCATACATTGATACAGCTGAACAACACAGCGTTCTTCTGCGGCCAAGGTGCAAAACATTCAAAAAAAGTAAGCAAGCCTTCTAAAAGAGTGAGTAACAAATTCGAAGAAGCATGTTCACTTGAGAAAAAAAAGACAACTATATAGTCCAAGACCCTGGGCGGCAATGTTCAGCAATCGATGGTATGGACTCCTACAGTGTACAGATGCATGCAATGCTGCTTGTCATTCCACCGCTCAAGCACAACAGGGCAGTGCCTATGGGCAAGGCCAGATCCCAGCCAAGCTCAACCATGCTGTAGCGCATTCGTGTCGCAGATCTGCTCTGCAGCAGCAGGTAAGTCCAAGGCTGGCCTAGTTCTTGCTATGACCAAGACTACAGAGCTCCCTTGTTGATTGTCCTTCCACCAGATAAGAGTAACAGGCCTGCAAGTTACATTATCACTGTCCTACAAAGTCTTGTGATTGCAAGTGAAATGTTTGAGACTATCTCCCATGGTTATACTGCTTCAATGTCAGTCTTTCCGAATAGCAGGCAGCAACATGGTCTGCAGCCAGGTCAGCTCCTCCGAACCCAAAACGACTCCTTCGATGTCCCAACAGTTTTCTCTGACCCACCTGTGGGCTCCTCCAATATCCCGACAGGCTCCTTCTCCACCATCCTAGCTTCGCTCGGCTCCTTCTCCAATGTCCCAGCTGTCTCCTTCTCCACCATCCTGGCAGTCCCTTGGACACCTCATCCGGCTCCACTGCTGATACTAGTTCAGCCATTCTGATCAACGAGCAGCCCACTGATGGATTCGCCCTGCAGTACCCGATGTTTTTGGAGTAGAATTGCCTTTGGATCATAAAGAAACAAATCTTACAAGAAAAAAAAGCACCTTTGGTTGGCCCCCAAGAGTCCACTGTGTTTGCATATGCCGCCATTTTATCGGATCTGTTGTGTCGATTGGCAAATTGGATCGGAACCAAGTCACTCCTCCAGCAGGAGTTGATATGCTTCACGACTAACCTCTCAAAGCATTTTATCACAATGGCTGTATACGGGGTTTCTTCTTTGTTATGTTAAATGCTGAGAAAGTCTCCAGCTAGCAATTTGCTTGGTTATAACAGATAGCAGGTGTACTATCAGCCAACGGGTGTCCATGTTATTCTTTCTTGGGGAGATATGCTGTCTCATATGGCAAGGGAACCAGGGGCTTTTGGCGGGGAGTCGGAGGAGAGACCGTGAGGATGACGGACGTGTGGGAAGGCTCAGGTTGATACTCTGGATGGTCCTGAGCCGCGAGTCGAAGAGGTCAGAGTGGTCCCGAAGAGGTCCCCGAGCTCCAACGTGTGCACAAAGAAATTGAACTTTGATAAGTCTGGCGCCTTTTCCATTCCTTTTTTTATATTGAACTTCTATTAATCTCATAGACTTAGTAATATCTATAAAGTGTAATTGGTAAAACGTACAGTGTGTGCTGGCTGATGATTGATGTTTGAAGCTGAATCAGGTGGCAGTTGTACGGCAACCGACACAACCGGGAGACCAGGGGGGTGGTGGACGGGGTTTCCCTGAGAGAAATACGAGCCAATATAGCTGAGCGTAACAGCTGTAAATGCCACTGGGTGATGGTCACTGAGCCAAGCTACCCCATTCTTCTTGGGCACTGATATGATTGAAGCTATTTATAGCAGCTCAGTACCGCAGAATGCCGAAGCAAGAAGTAAACACACCAGTCAGTTAATTAGCACAGGCCTTCATTACTCAGCCAGGAACACCATCTAGGCCTGATTCTTTCCATCATTTCACCTTCCTGAAGGATGCTGTCATGTCAGTCTCAGAGACTGAAATCACAGGGTCATCAGAAGCTGAGGGAGTTTGTGAAGTGGCCTTCATGTTCTGTCTATCGGTTAAAGAGAGTACAAAGGCATCGAGTTCATCTGTCATTGAGAACTTGTTGCCATTTATGTTGCTTGGTTTTGCTTTATAGGAGGTGATGCATTCAAGGTCAGACTTTAGGAACAGGAACGAAAGGAATTAGAGGAAAGAAGAAATAAATGAAGAGTCTGGGCAGAAGTCAGAGTCCAGGTTGAAGTGCATAATAGGAGAAGGAGATACCAGTGATACCAGCGGACAGAAATTGGGTTGGCAGACACTGAGACTTAGATTAGACCAGGGATGCCTGCGATCACAGACCAAAATCAGTGGGCCCAATGAATGAGGGTTTGTGACCTTTCAGGTCAGCAAGTACCCCCACGTCAGTAAGTCCTAAGATTGGAAGTCTGTGGGCAGGAGGCCCAAGGTCTAGTTATCCACCCTAGGTCAGTGGGTCCTGAGGTTAGAGGTTTCTTGCGAGTCAGGAGCTTGTTTAGTAAGTCCTAGAGTCAATACTGAAGTCCGAAGACCAAAGTCAGCAAGTCCAGAGTGCAATAGTCAAAGCTGGTGGCTCAGAAGTCAGAGGCCTGATGTATGCAAGTATGGACCAGGGGCAACTCTGGACCAAGTCAGAGGTCTGTGCTCTCCAGGGTTCAAGGCCTGGTGTTCAAGTCCCATGATCAGTGAGTCCTGGGGTTGATACTGAAGGTCAGAGCTCAAAGACGTTAGCAAGTCCAGAAGTTGAGGCTTGTTGGCTTAAGTTCTTGGGTCGCCATGTTTGGAAATCAGAGTTACAATATCCATGACCCAGTGAGTCCAGGCCAGGAATTGGAGGTTAGAGGGAAGGAGGACAGCCATCATAGAGTAGGTCTTTCTGTGTATGTGAATGTATGGGTGGGAGGGAGGGAGAAAGGAGGCATTTTTAGCTATTGTTGCTTTGTTTCATTGATGTGTTGTTGTTGCTTGATGTTCTGCTGAACCATTGTGGGCATGCTAAATTGGCGCCAGAATGTGTGGTGGCATTTGCAGCATATCCCCAGGTTGCATTGGCTGTTAACACAAATAATACATTTCACTGAATGCTTTGATGTACATGTGGTTAATAAACAAATCTGAACTTGTATCTGAAACAGCTTGTAGTAACTTCCTTAAATCGACAGCAAAAGATTTACTTCTGCCTGCATGCACAATTTATTTAGTATGTTAGAAATTAGGTTATGGCTTACTTGGTAGAAGTCAAATTAAATAGACTGAAGAGAGTTATTGAACTAAAATGTAATAGTAATAGCTAAAATATTATGATCAGGGAGGTTATCATATAACGAAGAACAGAAGGATGCTGTAGCACATTTTCTTTAAATTGAGAAGCATTAAGTGATGAATTTCAGATACAGATTCTAAAACAAGAGGTTGCACCTGCGGAACCACATTTCCTCTGGATAAAGGAAATAAACATCTTATTTTGGCTGGCATACTGAAAGCAGAAATGGAACCCTGCAATTAATACATTGGATATGACAGTCAAGTCAGATGATAGCAGTTTGAGTTGTCCAAAAAGAACAACTTGAGTAAAGCCAAAATTAAGGAAGGATCGCAAGTATAATATATGATTAAGGAGAAGTTGAATAGTATGCCTTATCCTTTGTGATTAGATCATTATCGAGTTGAAGTAATTTAGACAAGGATGATGGAGAGTACATGGCAACCTTTAAAACTGCATATTTAAGTTAGTTCATGAAAGGTGAAAAAGCTTGCTAACTAAGAGCTCTTCGAGGTGGAATTATAACGAGTTTTTGCTTGCCTTATCTTGACATCTTGATTAGTTTAAAAAGACAGAAGAGAAGATCATTACTGCCCCTGGCTGTTGCTGAGAAGTCTTCTATTTATTCATTTAGTAAGTATTATTAATGTGACCTTCCAACTTGATTTTTATTGAAAAATAATTCCTTACACTTCAGGGTTGATAGTCATTGACTAGACTGGTGCCTTTTCCTTTAGGTTCATCCTGTTCCTAATCCAGAAGAAGAACAATTACAGCACCTTCAAACATAAATGTATTCTAATTGGTTTATTAATTCTGCCTTGGAATCAGTGTGAATCAATGTATTATGACAACATTGAATAGGATGTGAGATGTGTCTTCATGAATGGTTCACCAGAAATTGAAGTGTACCAACATTTCACTCAGCCTGCTCATTTCAGATGAGCATCTGTTTCTACACCTTTCTGGATTTTGAGAATCTTGATTATAAGGATGTACCGTAGATTCACCACACACCTTTCAAGGAAAAATCTCTTGAGTAATCCTGTTTCCAGTTACTGTTCTATAGATTTTCACACACAGTAGTCTCTCGAATTTACAAAGAATGGTGCCAAAAACAAAGGTATCATCTCCAGTCAGCACAATCTGTGGGTAAAAGCATTTTGTTAATGAGAAAGGTCAGAGGAGAATGGCCAGAATGGTTGCAGCTGACAAGAAAGCAACGGTGACTGAAATAACAACAGTGGTGTGCAGAAGAGCATCTCTGAACGCACAACATGTAGCACCTTGAAGTGGATGGACTACAGCTGCAGCAACAGACCATGAAAATACATTCAGTGACAACTTTACTAAGTACAGGTGCTACCTAATGAAGTGGCTAGTTGGTCTATATGCTTATGTAATATTGGGTGTGCATTCCTTTATACTCTGACTTGTAACCAACTGTCCTCTGAAGTTGGTGTGTTGTGTTTGTGCAGAACTTGCTGGCATTTTGCAAACTAAAGTGAAGTTACTGAAAGTACACAGATGGCCATGCAGCCACAGAAGGATAGAGTTAGACTCTTTTCTCGTGTGAATTGGACCTATCAAAAATTGCAGATCCCTGCCTTTTCAAAGTGCTTACCTCAAGGCCACACAGAAGTTGAACTCCTTTCAGTCTCCGTCTGAACTACAGAGGACGGGGAGAAGATCTGACCCCTGCATACGTAGCATGCGGGCCCACCAATGTGTGGACACACCCTGGTGCTCGTGAACTATATCCCCAGCTATGGGTAAATAGCCCCACTGCCTTGTAGACAGACTCGGAACAGACGAAGGCTATGGGATTAGAGCCAGATGGCATATCCAGAGTGGAGCCCCTAAGACGGCTGGATGTCAATGAACATCGTTCCGGCAGCTCCTGCAGCCAAACTGATGGCAATCATACTGCTTCATGAGCTTTTCTTGGGACTACACCTGTGAGACTGAGAGGGGGATCTTGATGAGTGGGCATCTCAGGACCTCCATACCCTCTGCCCAGGCTTGTGATGCTGATCGTCATCACCCATTGTCCTTTGAGACTGATGGATGCCAACAAAACCATCTCAGGGTAAGGTAACTGATCACAGGTAGGGATTGCATTATCCCAATTAATTAACCCAATTTAATTCCACTCCATATTAAAAAGTTCTCCATTTTTGAGTGTAATACTCTGCTGATAGCTCAGCTAATTTCTTAGTGATGTTTCTGTGCTTCTGCACTCTAGCAGTAAGCTACACTTAATGAAAATGATTGAAGATTTGGAGCTACAATGTTCTGACCCATTGTCTCTTTAAATAGATCTTTCCATTGAGTGAAGTGGTCATGCGGTTGCAATGACATTCTAATTGAACATAAGACATTTATGCAGTACTAATTCAAAGTGAACTAATTGAAAGTGAGGTCATTTTAAGTATATTTCTCCTTTACTCCATGAAATCTCCAGAGAAATTTGTTCTCACTCTTGCAGACTGGCATAGAATTGGCCATCCACTGCAACTAGTTTCTTATTTATTCATGAAATGACCAATCATGAGTTGCTCTATGGACCGCAAAATTTCAAGTCATATAAATTATGTGATCGACTGAATGAATAAAACCAGCCTTCACAACTTCCCAGGGGTAAAATGGTTTAGTCTCTTACTAAAACAAAGCAACCAAATAAACTGTGCAAACACGAGGAAATCTGCAGATGCTGGAACTTCAAGCAACACACATAACAGTTGCTGGTGAACGCAGCAGGCCAGGCAGTATCTCTAGGAAACACTCACAACACACTGGAGGAACTCAGCAGGTCGGGCAGCATCCGTGGAAATGATCAGTCAACATTTCGGGCTGGAACTCTTCGTCAGGACTGTAGGGGGAAGGGGCAGAGGCCCTATAAAGAAGGTGGGGGGAGGGTGGGAAGGAGAAGGCTGGTAGGTTCCAGGTGAAAAACCAGTAAGGGGAAAGATAAAGGGCTGGAGGAGGGGAAGCAGGGAGGTGATAGGCAGGAAAGGTGAAGAAAGAATAGGGGAAAACACAATGGGTAGTAGAAGGAGGCAGAACCATGAGGGAGGTGATAGGCAGCTGGGGGAGGGGGCAGAGTGACATAGGGATAGGAGAAGGGAGGGGGAGGGAATTACCGGAAGGTGGAGAATTCAATGTTCATACCAAGGGGCTGGAGACTACCTAGACGGTATATGAGGTGTTGCTCCTCCAACCTGAGTTTAGCCTCATCGTGGCAGTGGAGGAGGCCATGTATGGACATATCCGAATGGGAATGGAAAGCAGGATTGAAGTGGGTGGCTACCAGGAGATCCTGTCAGTTGTGGTGGACGGAACGGAGGTGCTCGATGAAGCTGTCCCCCAATCTGCGTCGGGTTTCACCGATGTAGAGGAGGCCGCACCGGGAGCACCGGATGCAATAGATGACCCCAACAGACTCACAAGTGAAGTGTTGCCTCAGCTGGAAGGACTGTTTGGGGCCCTGAATGGTGGCAAGAGAGGAGGTGTAGAGACAGGTGTAGCACTTATGCTTACAGGGATAAGTGCCAGGTGGGAGATCCGTGGGGAGGGACGTGTGGATCAGGGAGTCGATCAGGACTGATCCCTGCAGAAAGCGGATAGGGGTGGAGAGGGAAAGATGTGCTTAGTGGTGGGGTCCTGTTGAAGGTGGCTGAAGTTGCGGAGGATAATGTGTTGGATCAGGAGGCTGGTAGGGTGGTAGGTGAGGACAAGGGGAACTCTGTCCCTGTTGTGGTGGCGGGAGGATGGGGTGAGGACCGAAGTGCGGGAAATGGAGGAGATGTGGGTGAGGACATCATTGATGATGGCAGAAGGGAAACCATGATCCTTGAAGAAGGAGGACGTTTGAGATGTCCTGGAACTGAAAGCCTTATCCTGGGAGCAGATGTGATTGAGACGGAGGAACTGAGAATAGGGAATGGCATTTTTGCATGTGGCAGGGTGGGAAGAGGTATAGTCGAGGTAGTTATGAGAGTCAGTGGGCTTGTAGAAGATCTCAGTGGACAGTCTGTCTCCAGAGATGGAGACCTAGAGATCGAGAAAGGGGAGAGAAGTGTCCAAGGTAGACCAAGTGAATTTGAGGGCTGGGTGGAAGTTTGAAGTAAAGTCGATGAAATTGACGTGCTCAGCATGGGTGCAGGAAGCAGCACCAATGTAGTCGTCAATGTACCGAAGGAAAAGTTGGGGAGCAGTACCAGAATAGGTTTGGAGCACAGACTGTTCCATATAACCAATGAAGAGGCAGGCAGAGCTGGGGCCCATGCGAGTTCCCATAGCTACACCATTAGTCTCTCACTCTTAGCATCTCTAGGAAGAGATACAGTCGATGTTTTGGGCCGAGACTCTTCATCAGGACACATAAATTGTGCACTGTTTTCTCAAAAGGATTTAACTTTTGCACTTGAAAGAACATTTGGTAAAATAGTTTTTAAAGTCATAAGCATATTTCCAATTAAACTCATGAGACTAATTAAAAATGTCGATATACAAGAAATGGCAAATGTTGGAATCAGGAGCAACACACAAAGAAACTGGAAGAACTCAGTGAGTCAGGCAGCATCTATGGAGGAAAATGTTGTGGGATGGGAACCTTCATCTGGACTAAAAGAAAGAGAAGAGATAAACATCTACCTCAAAGTTTGATATGTTGTGCATTCAGATATGTTTTCCTGCACAGTACTGATGTAATATGAGGTTACTTCAGTTACTGTTGCCTTTCTGTCTACCTGCACCATTACGGCCTTTCTCCTCTGCTCTCTCTCATTAACAAGGCATTTTTGCCCATAAAGCTGCTTCTCACGGGATGTTTATTATTTTTCGTACCATTCCCTGGTAACTCTTGAGACTGTTGTGTGTGAAAATTCCAGGAAAGCATAAGTCTGAGATATCAAAGTGCTTCAATTGGCACCAACAATCATTTTATGGTCAAAATCACTTGGATCACATTTTTCCCCATTCTGATATTTGGTCTGAACAACAACTAAACCTCTTCACCATGTCCGCATGCTTTTATGCATTGAGTTGCTGCCAAATGCTAGGCTGATTAGATACTTGCATTAATAAGCAGGTGTACAGGCGTACCTACTAAAATATCCTGAGTGCAATTAAACCCAAAAAAAAAGTTAAATCAGAGGCAAATAAAATTACTTTGAACATTGACTAAACAAGTTGCCAAGTAACAGTAATAGACCAGAAATTTTTCTCAAAACAGATTCTGTTCCTTCACTGTGATTTCTTAGAATCTGATGCTCAGTAAATTAGCTACATACTGTAAAGACAGATGCTTGAGGTCCAGTCTGTTACACTGGTGTGGCGGTGGACGAACCCAAGTGCAGAACACAGGCGCAGAGGCAGAATCGGGAGGCGTTATTGACGTAGCAAGCATGGAATTGGTATCCAGGAGCGTCTTCACCCGGAGTCCTGGGTTTGGAGAGAATCTAGGAGCGATGCTAGACTTAAGGCTGATTTATACTTCTGCGTCAAATGGACGCCGTAACTTACACAAGTGGCCTACACATGTTTTGTGAGCATTTATACTTATGCGTTGGTATGTCTGCGTCGCTCTGCAATTTGGGCTCGTCACGCATGCGCACACACCTGCCCGTGTAAGGCTTCATGGTCATGGTAGTCTTTCTCAGGGTAAACAAGATTAAAGCGAGTGTCTTTTTTCAAAAAAGCAAAATATATCCTCCATAATTTCGGAGGTCTATAAAGCTTTATGGAAAGCATTGCAGCCAGAGTTCCTTCCCTGCCCTTTAGTTGCCCAACGGGAAGCCATTGCAGCGTAGGAGGAAATGCGATGCTACCAAGCGGACCAATCACAGTTGTTGCGGTCTATGTTGCCGCAACGCATAGTTACATTTTGGGAGAGGTGCATGTCAGACTACGGTGTAGGGATCCGCGTAGGCTCTGTATAGGGTTTGCGGCTATGCCGTACCTATGGCGTTGATTTGATGCAGAAGTATAAATCAGCCTTTAGAACCGACAGTCCTAAGAACCATGAAACAAGGTTACTCACACCGGAGTCAACCAACGAACTGGCAGCTCCTTGTGGTGATCACAGAGTCTTTATCCTGCATTTCCTGATGGAAAGTAGGTGAGTGTAGTTAGTGGAACCTGGGAATGATTGGAAATTAAATGAGGGGATTGAGGCCCAATTTCTGAGGTAGATAACAAGGTGGGGGATTGCCAGAAGGAACCATAACACGGTCTCACTTTCTGCTAGGCTTTCTGTTAGCAGAAACCTGTGGATATTTCCAGAGCCCACAAGACAGTTTGAGCTCAATGCAAAACTGCAGAGGAGTCAGTTAATCAGACTTACTCACTCAAGTCTATTCCTCTGCCTTTTCCAGAGACTTTCTCACAAGTGGAAATTTCTTGACATCCACCCTGATCACACTTAAGATAAGGTCACCCTTCATTCATCTAAGCTCTGAAGCAGAGCTGCCTGAAATTTTCTTCCTTCCTATTTCTGTCACCCTTTCCTCATTTGATTATCTTCCTCAAACATATTTTCAGATGGAAAACCCTGCCAATATCCCCTTTTTTTCCTCTCAATTTTCTCTGATAGTAGGTTTTTAAAACTTCTTGGCATCTTTTTCCTATAGTTATGTCTCTTTTAAAGTTGCAGTTTAAGTAGGATGCTTTTAAGGCAAATCACCACTGAGATAAAGATGATAATATCATTTTAAAAGTAAGGTGCCCTAGGACCCTTCCAAGGTAGATGAAAAATCATATATAATTACATTCAGCTTCAAAGGAATCCATTTACTGAGACAAGACAAATAATCAATCTCTTATAGAATCAAACATTTCACTTCATAGATTTTCAGATATTCTTAAAGCAGATCTCAGCAGGGATCTACATAGCTCTGGGGTTTCCTCTAAGGCCTTACAAGAAAATGCAGGGAAGAATTTCTTTGGCGTATTTGAAATCAGGCTCACTTGTGCATTTTGCTTTATGTGCAGGTGGTTTTCTAAAATTAGGTTATTCCCATGATCATTTCAAAGTCAATTAGTGACCATCTGCAAATTCGACCAGTCTCAGTATTTCATTCCACTTTGTGATGCTGAACTTTTCACAGCATACAAATATGTCAATCAGGAACTGAAATAGGCCCTTTGGTCTCTTGGCCCTACAGGTCTGTTCAGCCTTTTAATAAAATAATGGTTTATCTGACTGTAACCTCAACCCCATTGTGAAATAGAAATCATAACTCTGTAAGTATCAAGGTTGGTACAGAAGGAGATAAAAATGGTCTGAATGTTAATGTCCTGAACATAGGAAAAACTGCTTTCAATTTTGTAATGCTGGTAAAGTAGATTGAGAGCAGTTAGCTGCGGGTAGGTCTACATCTCAAGAGAGAAACATTTAAAAGTGAAATAATGGGAGTGCAGGGCCAACTTGTTCCTGTCAGAGTGAAAAGTGTGGATATCAAGTCCTAGGAATCCTAGATGTCAAAGGATATTAAGGGTTGTATCAAACAAAAAGGAAACATGACAGGTGTAAGTAACTGAACAAATGGAAGGCCTTTGGTATTATAGGAAGTACTTTTAAAAAAAGCAATTAAGTTGTAAAGGAGGAGGAGAGAAAGAAGGGGAGACAAGTTTAAAGAAAATCACCAAACATTCCGTAAATACATTGAGTGCAAAAAGTTAACTAGTGAAAGAGTAAATTCTATAAGTGGCAATGTGCATAAGGAGCCAGAGGACATAGATAAGGATTCAAATGAATAATGTATAGGTTTCCCCGCCATCCGAAGGTAGAGCATTCCTATGAAATGGTTCGTAAGCCGAAATGTCGTAAAGCGAAGAAGCAATTACCATTTATTTATATGGGAAAATTTTGTGAGCGTTCGCAGACTCAAAAATAACCTACCAAATCATACCAAATAACACATAAAATCTAAAATAATGGTAACATATAGTAAAAGCAGGAATGATATGATAAATACACAGCCTATATAAAGTAGAAATACTTTTCCAAAATCATTACTGAACTGTTCTCCATAGCAAAAATCTCACGCAAACGCCGTCGGCAGAAAATCAAGCGCTGTTGGCAAAAACATGGCGCAAGCGCTCTCCAGTAACCTTTAAGCTATGAAGCTGCTAAATCATACCAAATAACACATAAAAATACACAGCCTATATAAAGTAGAAATAATATATGTACAGTGTAGTATCACTTACCAGAATTGGGACAGCGCAGAGCACACTGTTGATGGTGTGTTAGGCTGAGTCAGAGTTTGGGTGGTGCAGTGGCCCCCACCCTCCAGGCCGCCGAGCGATACATTGCCACGAAGCATGCAGGGGTGCAGCAGTAGCTGGGAGGCACACAGAACATCTTTAAGAAAAAAGCTGAAACAAACATGCTAATTAATTAGGTGCCGCCCGGCACGTAATTGTCGGCCCAGATCAGTGCCGATTTCTGATTGCGTCATCTCTGATCTGGGCCGACAATTACATGTCGGCGGCACCTAATTAATTAGCATATTTATTTTGGCTTTTTTCTTAAAGATGTGCTGTGTGCCTTCAGGCTACAGTTGCATTCTCCGCGAATTGGTATCTGTCCGTGGCCTGGGGGTTGGGGTGGTGGGACACTGGGGTGTCATCTCGTCATCGTCTGTTTCCATTAGAGCAGGCAGCTCATCTTCTTCTATCTCTGCCCGCCTCGATGTCAAAGGTCGAGGTTCGTCGTCTGCTGTGGCTGATGTGGAAGGCTTGCTTGACTGCTGAGCCTCACTCATTTTTCTATCACACAGTTCTTTGTAAGGACTCAAACCATTCTGCAAATATCCCCTAAACCGACGTACCCTTTCAAAATTAAAGCCGTACTTTATCATCACTCATTCGGTTTCGATTGTTATCCTTTTTTCTTCCAATTGCATCAGCTCTTCATTTGTCAGTTCTTGGTCATGGGATGCCAAAACCTCTTCAACATCATGTTCGTCAGCTTCCACAAGCCAAACTCATGTTGTCCTTACTTCGTTCACCACGATCAAAACGCTTAATTATGTCTAGTTTTACGCT
Source organism: Mobula hypostoma (assembly GCF_963921235.1). Lineage (NCBI taxonomy): Eukaryota > Metazoa > Chordata > Chondrichthyes > Myliobatiformes > Myliobatidae > Mobula > Mobula hypostoma. Next base: position 73,874,615 of record NC_086099.1, on the reverse strand, counting down.
AAGTGGAACACCCTTACGAGCTCTCTTAGTCTCTTCCGATACCTTAGAACTCATCTTGCAAACGGCTGTTCAAAGGCACGTGTTTAAGCAATGCCGGCGAGAATCCAGGGCAGAGCGGCTGCTCGGGGCGTGCGCTGCCTTTTATCACGCACTGATTTTTTTCGCACGCTGGTTTTTTTTCGTAACAGTGAAAACACCTTCTGAAAGCAAAAACAGGGTACTAATGTAGGTCTTTCGTAACAGTGAGGTTTTGTAAAGCGAATGTTCGAAAAGCGGGGGACACCTGTATTCATTAAAGGGCATTGCGGTTGGAGAATTCAGAAAGGTGAGGGCGGTAGGCAATTAAATTCTATATGATATTTTATTTATGATTTCTTACAAACTACAGCATAGAATAAAAAAAATCAATAATATAAATAGGAGGACCATTGCAATACAGACAAAAATGACAACAATACATATCTTAACAAATGAGCAAGTCACCTCTATTAAAAATGAAAAATTAGAAAGAAAAGCACCCAACCCACCCACTATCCAACTCCAAGCCAACCATTATATTATAAGTATAAATATTTGAAAGGACATTTGAGATAAACTTTTATCACCCCAGAACTATATATTGTAGTAAAAAGAGAAATGAATAATAAAAGAGCAGCCTGCTACCTAATCAAAGCATCAGAGAAAGTTGGAAATGCAGGATCTGATTATCAAGAGAAGTAAAACAAACACCTGTTAATCTAGGTGAGAATTATGAAAACTTTCAAAAAAAGGTCCCCACGCCTTATGGAACTTTATGTCTGAATTAAAAAGTGAATAGTAAACTTTTCAAGATCTAAACAAGACATAATATCTCTAAGCCATTGAACATGGGTAGGGGGCAATTAAATTCTAAAATATTATCAGTAGAGGTGAGAAAAGATTCCAAATCAGATTTATTATCATTGACTTAAATTATATGAAATTTGTTGTCTTGGAACAACTGTAAAGAGATAGAATAATATAAATTATGAAATTAAATAGTGAAAGGACAGTAATACTGAGGTAGTGTTCATGGATTCATGGACCATTCAGAAATCTGATGGAGGAGAAAGAGCTATTCCAGATCATTGATTCTAGATCTTCAGATTCTTGCATCACCTTTCTGATGGTAATAATGAGAAGAAGGCATGTCCCAAATAGCGAGGGCCCTTAATGACTGATTTTGTATTCTTGAAGAACCACCTAGTTAAGATGTTCTTGATGGTGACGAGGGTTACGCCCATGATAGAGCTGGGTGAGTCAACAAACCTGTGCAGCCTTGTGTGATCCTGTGTACTGGAACCTCGTCACCAGGCCGCTATTCAACCAGTCAGAATGCTCTCCATGTAAATTATGTTTTATAACTCCAGAAACTAATGAAAACAAAATACAGGAGCTGGGAAAATGTTTCTACTTACTTTAATCTTTCGTGGGACACTCACATATGACGTGGTGGTGTAATGTCATATGCCATTCAAGTAGTTCTTTCATATAACCCATAATGAATTATGTAAACAAAAAAAGAATGCTTATTCAAACAAGATATTTACAATATTACTCAAATATTACTGACATATTAAATACATTACATTCCTCTCTGCTCAGCACCAAATCGATATAGAATGCATCTCAACTCAAATACGTTACGTATTGCTCTCTAGTCATCTTGTATATATGAAATACAACTACTATATAAACATCGCCAGCATAGTAAATTTTAAATTGTCCCATTCAAGCCTACAGATTTAATTGCTGTGGAAGATTTCTTATTCTTGCTGAGGTAATGTCTTCTCTAATGGATGTGAGGGGCTGTCATTCTGCTTTGTAGGTGAGACTTGTGGCTGTGAAAGTGTCATGTTCTGGGGTCTCCTCTATGGTGGCTGAAACAATTGACTCTAGGACTGCAGGAAGTGATTCTGATAGCTCTGGACACTTTTCTTTTTGAACAATTGACTCTGCTCTCCTCAACTGATTGGTGTGTCATCTCCAGATGACATTGTATGCAATCTCCATTGTGTAAGAGAGCGGTTTAGTTCTGTCCTTAATCATTCCAAGTACCCACTTTTGATCAACGCTGTAGTTCCTGCTGCTTGTCCGGGAGTGAAGTATTGCAGTAGTAAGGGAGCGTGATGCAAAGGCTATGGGGTATTCACTTCCATCACTCATAACATGCAACATGATTGCATGTACAGAGCAATGTACATAAATCATAAACTGACAATTCAGCTTTATTCTCCAAACTAAATTTTACTGCCTCACCTTTCCTGAAACTATGCTACTTGAGGGACCAAGTAATTACATTCCTTACCTTCACTAGATAACGTACCCTTCAGTAACTTCAAATACAACCTTCCACGTGTGTCTGAAATGTTCTGGTGTTGGAAGCCATGATCACAAACTCAATCAGCTTCCTTGTCTTAGGATGTTCCTGGACTGCTGCTGGAGATGGCTGCTGAATCTCATAATTTATAGCCTTAGGAGGTCTCTCAAACTTTATATTCAAATTGAGGAGAATTTATCTATTTTTCCTTCAGCCCACAGGAACAGACTGAACTAAACATTGATACCTACCTGCATTGTATATTTCCCCCAAACTGCAGGCACACTGAAACTACAGAAATCCTCAGAGGGAGCCATCAACCACCTGACAAAAATACTTGTGACCCATTGCACCTGCTTCCTCAAAGTTGTCTGTCAAGGTTCTTCAAATCCTTTGAGAGCACTCTTCAAATCACTGTAGTTTTCATTTATTCAGCATCAACACTCATCTGTGGCTTGAAGAATATTATTCCTGTTGTGCTACATCCATCTCATTATAATTCTGCTGAAAATTTCATGCCTGCTGGTCAATGTGTTGACAAGTTAGAGAGCTAACTTCCATAGGGAATGCTGTGATTGAATCAGTAATATATCAATTTCTAAGTGGCATTATGCGGAGAAACCCAATAATAGTCCTATGAAAGCTACAATAGAATTTCTCATTCGCTATCCAATTTTCACAAGAAAGAAAATATCAGAACGGAATTTCTAGGGATGAATTCAGATAAAAGAATAAAAGCATCTCAGAAAATGAATGACCAAACCTTTAAAAGTAACACCAACAGTCAACAGAACAAACTAAAAGTGCACTGAACCCATTTATTTTCTTTGATGCTGTATTGTCCAATTTTGACTATCGCTGGAGTAAATTCCTCTGTAGAGAAGTTTCAATAAAATTGTACCAAATGCTAAATTAGAGAAATCACAGTAGAACAAGGAGCTCAACTATATATTTGTTGTTTTTTAGTTATTTAAAGGTACAGTCTGCTAACATCTTAGATTTTAGTGGCACCTCGGGTGCAAGGATTTGCCAGCATTGAAGCCTTCCAAATAAAGCAGACAGTCATTCATTACACTTGTGAGCCCATAAGTGATCCTATAAAAACAGGGTCATTTTTAAGAATAGGAACGCTTTCCACTACCTTAAAATGTAGATCAATCTGAATCATAATAATTTCTTCATCTTCATCTTTTGTGCATGTTTCTAGGAAACACAAGTTACTCCATCGTCATATCTGGAACTTAACTATCAGATGTTTGAGCAGCTAGTGCTGTCCAGAAAAATGGAGCCTGGAGCAGTAACAGCTTCACACAGTTTCCCTAGCATGCTATCTCTATCCCCAGTAACTGAAAGCAGATGCAACCAGGCCACTCAAGAACTGGAATGAAGTAGGAAAGATTAAACTGTGTTGCTTGATTTGGCCAAATTACATTTTTGCAGGACATGGCACGCAGATGTGGAGACCTGATGTGTGTTGCACAGCCTTGCCAATGAAAAAGAGCAGCAAGAAGAGTGGAAGCCTCAGGAGCACGTTGTGGATCCTGAAAAGCTGCAGGAGCAGAAGAAAAATTATGAGCATCCAAAGCCACATTTCCGAACTGAGCTGAGAAAGCAGGAACTAGCTGAGTGGGTTTTAAGGAATTCTTAGTGGGGGAGACATTCCTGTTTTAGAAGCCTGTTAAATAGAATTCTCCAATGAAAACTGTATTATTTTCTCCATGTTGTAATTTTAAATGGCAATATACATCACAAATAATCAGCAGGAAGAGAAAAAGTGACGCACACAATCCCATCACATACTTTGGATTAGCTGTATTCTGCAGGTCTAAACATTGGTTAAGACTTTTTTTTTAAATACTCTACCACATGAGTGGTGGCTCGTCAATGTTGTAGCCACGGTAGCTAAGAGTAAGGTACATAACAACATACAGTATTGATCAAATTGACATTCAGTATGTGCGATGCTTTGAGATGTTGACATTTTAAGTCAAAGAAGTCCACAATCATCCAACAATGAGAAATCACTTGTGAGACTCCAACTGGGATTCATTTTAAGCCATGACAATAATTGATCATTTCAAGGGACATGGTGAGCCACAATTGATGAAGTATCAGAAGTAAAAGCATTGCATATCGATTGGTACATAACTGGATTTTAGTGCAGCAATTAGGGCGACACTATTACAGCTCGAGGCTTTGAAATTTGGAGTTCAATCCCAGCATCCTTTGTAAGGAGTGTTTGTACCTGCACCCCGGAGAATGTGTGGATTTTCTCAGGGTCCTCTGGTTTTCTCCCACAAGCCAAAAGACGTATTAGGTAGGTTAATTGGTCATTGTAAATTGTACTGTGATTAGGTTAGGATTAAATAAGGGTTGTTGGGTATTACTGGGTATTGCAGTTCAAAGGGCCAGAAAGGCCTGTTCTGCGCTGTTTCTCTAAATGAACAAAAATATAAAATAGATACTGGACCTTGCTTTCCTGCACACCCCCCTTCATTACTCACCAACACTTTTTCCTGTAATTCCATTTCTTTGAATCCTCCACACTGGGCTAGGGGTGAGTGGCTAAGAGAAGAAGTAGCTTTCAGTAAATGTTTCATCTCAGCATTCAAACTACCCGTCTTTCTACTTTTCTATGAAATCTTTCTGTCAGAGATAGCCATGGCAGAGCAACCCAGAGGGTAAGAGTCTCAGGATAATAATCAGTTTTGCATTAAACATCAATCATTGCCAGAGTTACACGACAGCCACAGTGGGAGTATAAATATTTTAGAATAAAAAAATCTGCCATAGGAGGACAATAATTTTTAAGAAAAAGTTTCACTCAGTAAGTAACTGCAGTAAAGATTTAGTTGGAACACTTTCACATGGCGCACATGATTTTAGCTGAACATGGAAGGAATGGAGCGATGACAGCAGCTGCCACATTAATATGACTTCTCACTGCACAAATAAGTATGCTATTGATGCTAAATAAAAACAAACTTAAAGCATGTCCATGTCTTAGAAATAGTTTATAACAATGTCAAATATTATCGTAAAATTAATGAACTTTTCTGTGAAACAAACATCCTACCTGGTGCAACGTATGTAGATTTTAGAGTTCTAGTGACACACTAGGGTGCGATGCTAGTATCGCAGTTTGCCCGACAGTAATATCATTCAGGGCATTGGAGTTTGAAGTTCAGTTCTGGTGTTTTCCCTAAGCAAGTTTGTCCAATCTTTCCTGTGTGTTTATGGCTTTCCTCCAGGTGCTCTGGTTTCCTCCTACAGTCCAAAGACATACCAGTTAGTAGGTTATTTGGTCATTGTAAATTGTGCCATGATTAAGCTTCGGTTAAATTGGTGGGTTTCTGGGTGCTATGTCTCGGTGGGCCAGAAGGGCCTGTTCTGCACTGTATCTCTAAATAAATAAATCATGTAATCCTCTCTGTCAGCAATCTGGCTGCTGGAAGTTTAGACGGAATGGTGGACTAGCTGAATAGGTCACAAGTAGAATTTAAACCTCGGAAATGGTAAGTATTATATTTAAGTACGATGGATGATAAGAGGAAAGGTAGTTCTGAAGTGAGTACAAGGACAACGAGATCTGGAGGAGTATGTTCATAGTTTATGTCCATAGGTGAGAAACTGATTGAAGAAAAAGTATATGAGATCTTTGACTTCATAATCAGAGGGACAGAGTATAACAGCAAGGAAGTAATGATGAGACTCAGTAAAACATTGGTTTGTCCTTAGCCAGAATGTGGCATCAAATTTTTAGGGTCTTCAGTTCTGGAAAGATGTAAATGCTTTAGCGAGTTGCTGAAGATATTTCGCTTTAAGGTCATATATCCCAGTGATTCCAGGGACATATGTCCTTAATTGTATGGATAGATTGCAGAGGCTGAGATATTTTGCTTGGAATAGAAGAGGTTATGAAGAAATCTAGTACAAGTATTTAAGATCTTGATGGGTATAGAGAGTATTCAATATATTGCAGATTAGCTTGTTTCTTTGTCATTATGCCCTATCATTCTCAGCTTTTAAGATAACGTGGGCCTCGGTGGCTGCTTTGCCCTGAAGAAAGGTGATGGTTCTTTACTTTCTATGGTTTCCTTTCTGCCTATCACTATCTTAGCCTGAATAAAAAAGATAAAGACATGGAGAAGCTTTTGATTAAAACACAAAACTTTGGAAAAACTCAACACATCAGGCCCTATCCATGGAGGAAAATAGAGATTTGATGTTTCAGGCTGATACCATTCATCTGGACTGAAAGCTATAGAGGAAATAAACACGATAAAAAAGGTGGAGAGAAGAGGTACAGGGAAAAAGTGGGAGAATGAGATTGAGAGGGTATTAAATCAGCTTTGATCAAATAGAAGAGCAAACTCAAAGGGCTAAATGGCCTACTTTTGCTCCTGTGTCTTACGGTCTTTTGGACCAAGAGCAGCCAGTTGGATCCAGATAAGGCAGATGGTAGAAGGAAGAGTTGGAGTAGTGCCAAAAGATGAAAGGTGGAAGAGACAAGGGCTGAAGATAACAGAATCGGAGAGGAAAGGAAGATGGAGCATGGTGTTAAAGGAGTAATGTGGCAAGGGCAGAGTGGAGTACTGCAGGAGGGGAACACGTGCGATGATGGACAGATAGGATGGAGGAGGGAAAAGAGTCATAATGATGAGAGTGAGGTAAATGAGGAGGAGAAAAATGGATGGAGTAGGATCATCTATCAGAATTTGGAGACATTTTCATTTTTCGTGTTAAGTGTGAGACTGTTAGATGGGTTAAGAGTCTGTGTGATTAATAGTCTGAATGATCAAGGATTAAGCATTAACATTTTTGTCATATATATTTACACAGTTAGGGATTTACTGTGGTGCATTGATATGACATGCAACAAAAACATCAACACCCAACTATTATAAAGAATTATATAAAATAACCTGGAGGTTAAAGTAAAAATATGGAATAGAATGTACATAAATATATGCAAGCCCCTCACCGGGCTTGTCTACAAACTTGGCTCGTTAGCTAGTTCTGCTCAAGACCACATGTCTCAGCACGGGGAAGGCCACCTTCCCAAGTAACGCACATCTAGGGCTGGTATGATTTGGATTTAACCAAACAGGGAAATTGGGATGCTCCAGTTAAGGAACATTGATTGAAGTGAGTGCTGTGTAAATATTGCCCTATACACAATTAACAGTCACCAAGAAATGACAGATCGTACACCAGCTTCGAATTATAAAGGAGGTATATTTACCAATTTTCAAATTTATCAAACAGTTAAGAGGAAAAGAAAAGTAAGATAAATGAGCGTATTACGGTTAAACCAGTCCTATGTGCACATAAACATAAGGGCTCATTTCTGAAGTAGTTGGGTGTATCGTTGTACTCACACGCTGAACCCCCATTCTGCATAACAAAAACACCAGCCATAGTTTGAACTTCCCTCAAAGACCACTTTGAATGGATTGGCAAGCTTAGGACTATTAGCACTTCCTCCTTGCAACCATTCATCTGCACAAAATACTTCTTACAATGGGGTCTTTCCTTTGAGTAGCATTCAGCGGGCACCTTCCCTTGTGCTCCACTCCCACTAAAAGTCCCCAAACCAGACTACTGTCCTTCAGAAATCTGATCCTGCCCAGCTCTCTCTTGTGTGTTCCATGGAATCCCGTAGGCATAAAGTTACAACATGTACCAAGACAATCTGGATTGGCTGACACAACATGGCTCCTTATCTTTAGTAGAAGCCAAAACACTTACACTAGTAGGACACACTGCTTTTGCAGAAATTGTTAAAATAAAAATACCTCACAGCATAGCAGTAGAAATATTAACCAAGACATTACATATATAAATACCAGCATGAATTTACAATGTAAACAGCATTATGAACAGGGATGCAGCAACTGAAGGGTATGGGTTCCAACTAGAATGATTGATCAAATTAATTTCATTGGGTAGAAAACTTTAAGATGGTGTGATTTTTTTTTTAAAAATAGCACTTTCCAGAAGGGAACTTTTTGAAAAGGTAATTTGTGTGAGGAGTATACTTCTCTGAGAAAGTGTCTATGTGTTTTGTTATGGTGTGAATCTCAACTTGACAAACAACATATCTCACCAGATTTTGAACTTTCTCGTGACGTTGTATACAGTATGGATATCAGCCCTTCTACTCCTGGCACATACCTTTCGAATCACTGTCAGCTTCTTCTAACCATGGCTCAAACAAGTCACTGCTCTACCCCAGCATCTCCCACTCCCCCCTCAACCATCCCAGCCCCTGGGATTGTGACTTTTTCCTGGCAGGTACTTCAATTCCAAAGACTTGAAGAGATTTTGAGAGAAGTTGGGATCTCTTTCCCTCAACATTTGCAACCCCTGTCACTTGATTTTCATCCATAATATGTGCTGCTGCTTGAACCAGTCTGCGATTGTGATACACATTATTTATTCCTATGAATTTTCTAATTATCTTTGATTGAATTTTTTTACATTTTTGTAGGTGACCCAATTGTGTGTAGTGCTAAGTGAATCATGATGTCATAAGTGTACCATGATCAAAAAGGCACAACAGCGCCTTTATTTCCTGCGGAGCATGAAGAAAGCTCACTTCTGTCCCAGGATACTGACGGACTTTTACCATTGTACCATTGAGAGCATACTCACCAACTGCATCTCAGTGTGGTATGGCAATTGTCCCATATCGGACAGCAAAGCACTCCAGCGTGTGGTGAAAACTGCCCGGCAGATTATCGGCACCCAATTGCCCACCATTGAGAACATCTACCATAAACGCTGCCTGGGGAGGGAGAAAAGCATTATCAAGGATGCATCTCACCCTAACCATGGACTCTTTAACTCTCCTCCCAGCCGGTAGGCGCTACAGGAGCCTCCGCTCCCGCACCAGTAGGCACAGGAAGAGCTTCTTCCCTGAGGCTGTGACCCTGCTGCACCTCACATCACAGTGCTAAGCAGTATTGCATCCGTATTGTACTGACTCAGTACTTTTATATTTGTGTGCTGTAGCACTTACTTTTTATTCACAGTTATTTTGTAAATAACACTATTCTTTGCATTTCTGGTCAGATGCTAATTGCATTTCATTGGCTTTGAATCTGTACTCGGCACAATGACAATAAAGTTGAATCTAATCTAATCTAATATACCATCCACATTTTGTGCATGCAGAAGCTAACAAAATCAGGATTTATTTCTTGATGTATAAGGTTCGAAGTAATGAATTTATATTATGATTATATAAAATCCTGAACAGGCTGGTTTTGGAATATTACAGTATTGAATATCATGTGCCTGTAAAATTCACCGTCTTTTAGTAGACTAAGCATGTACTGGGCATTGTACTTATCCTTCAATAAAATCTTTTGCAAAATTGTGAATTTGAACAAGAATCTATAATAAGGAGCACTCTAGCATTTTGCACATCATTTTATGAGGTAAATCAGCATCTGTGTGATTACTATTTGTTAACTGCAAGCTGCACTTGTAAGAGCTCTCTCATTTACAAAAATGAGAATAGATGTCGTGGAGGTGGGAGAAATGAGGGGAAAGAGAAGCATCCATTACTGTAGAAAGATCTACAGCGAAAGTGGCTCACTTTACCTACATTTTTGGGTCCGGAAGGTTGTGACTGCTTCACGCAGTACTAATATATTCCAGAAATTGTCTGAAAAATTACATTCCCTGTTTGTACCAATCTTTGAGAAAATCAAATTTTAGAACACAACACTGTGGGCTGTGAGAAGTAGAACAGTATTGTGATAAAGACGAAGGGAGGGGGAGAAGAAGAAAGAAAGAGAGACAGACAGGAGAAAGAAAGAGGGTAATTGAGAAAGAATGAGAAAGATTAAGTCCAAGAGAGAGAATGTGTGTGTGTATAAGACAGAGAGAGAGAGAGAGAGAAAGGCATTTAACTTGCTAAATATTGTTGTAATCAAAGAGCAATCCTTCATAATGTAGTTGTGAAAAAGACCATGGATGTCTGGATTTTGTCTTTAGAAGCTTTTAGAATTTTGTACTGATCTACCTTTTTAATAAAAGTGTTTGAAATTTCAAAGTTGACTTATCATTTAAACTGTGCTTCCCTTGTAAATTCAATACAACTACTCTTCATATGTAGGATACTAAAGTAAAGCATTGTAACTGTCAAAACTGCATTTGATCAACTGACACACAATTTAAAATTATGATGTTTTTGATGCTATAACATAAAAATTGTAATGACAGCTAAGTAAAGTAAAATTTATTATCAGAGTACATACATGTCACCACATATAGCCCTGAGATTGCTTTTCTCCAGCTGAGGTAAGAAAAAGGTAAAAAAGCTGAACTTTTAAACTAAAGGCAAGAGGGGAGGGGGAGTGCAAGGGAAGGAGATGAAACCTCTCGGCAAATGTTACTGCATGGTATCTAGTCACCTTCCCTCCATTTAAGGCACCTGGCACACAGTCTGCAAACAGGCGAGGGGTGCTTGTTGGTACCCACGGACTGCTGGAACACTGACAGCAGACAGATGAAGCGTATCAGTCAAATTAACAGATAACTCGAAGATTGCAGACAGGGCAAAGACGTTTATCAATCTCCAAAAAAAAACACACTGGACACAGAGTGTAGTCAGGGGAGTGAACTAATGATTCATACAATGTTGTTTCCTTTGACCTTCATTGGTGGATTGACAGGGCTGGATTAAGCTAGTGCGGGGCCTGTAGCATATGCTATAAAGGGGCCTTAAATTTAAAAAATGTACTTAAGTATTAAAACATAAATTATTTACTTGCAAAGTAATTCGATTTTTTCATTTGCTATACAGTCAGATAATACAACAGATGTCTGACACTTCAGTAACAGTATTATTTACATGCAGGTATCAATTTCAAATGTCAAAAGTAACAAAACTACAATTTAAAAGTTACATTTTCTAGATTTAGCATGAGCAAATTTGTTGATGATACTGGAAATGTCTATTTCACACAGAAGTTCATTTTCAATGCTCATTAGAGTGAGAATTGTTCAATCTGTTTTGACCCATGGTGCTCCTTAGTTCAGTTTTAATTCTTTTCAGTTTTGAAAATGAGCGTTCTCCACTGCAGTGACAACATCATGAGTGACAAACAGATGCGCAAGGCATTTTCTACATTTGGAAAACATGACTCCAAAGAATTGTCAGTTATCAAAAGGTACAACTGTAACTCGACAAGGTCTTGTTTGGCACCAATGTGAGAAGCAAGATCAATTTTCAACAGTTCAGTAAACTGCACAATTTCTTCATCAAGACTTTCTTCCAGATCTTCCAGATATGATTTAATAAGATTTGAAGACCTCTTTACGACCTCTTCAGGTGTAAACGACTGTAACTGATGAAGGAATCCAAAAACACCATTCAGCTTTAGATAAGATTTCTGCCTTTTTGACAGGGTAAAAAGCAAGCTGCCAATAATGGCAAGAAGCGTTTGGCTTTTAAACTTCTGAGAAGGCGTTTGAGATTCAACAAGTGGATCATGAGTGCTGGAACCACTGAAGTCATCATACGCACAATTTTGCTTGTATTTTCTTCGAGTTTGTTGTTGATAATCTTCACACTTAGTTAGAGCCTTGGCTTTTTTCTCAATGTCTGAAAAAGTAGACTGCATAACTTGAATATATCCATGCAAGGATTCATAGAGTGCACGGGCTGTGTTCAAGTCTAGGCCAGAAGACTGCAAAGAAGCACTGGTCATTTGAAAACATAATACTTGATCTGACAATATGACCATTATTCCTGTTTCCAACTTCATCATGGTTGAAAGTAGTCCATGAGCCTGTTGTCGACATTCTGCCTTCTGATCATTGTTATTTGAAATGTCATCCAAGACTTGTTTTATTGCAGAAAAGCTGTGTAAAAGTGCTTTTGTTGCATCTGCACGAGCTGACCACCTAGTATCTGACATTCTTTTTCCAATAGGCAAATGAGCACCACCATCAAATAATGCAGCAGAAAGGAGATCCCACCGATAAATGAAGCAGAAAAAAATGTGTACAGGCTTTCTACAAATTGAAAAAAAAAATTAATGCTTCTTGACAACATTTAGCAGCAACATTTTCCAACCAAATTTAGTGAATGTGCAAAACATGAAATCTAATCTGCAAACTCATTCAGCTCTTTAATTCGTGCTTGTAAGTCACTATACTTGCCACTCATGTTGCTGGCATTGTCATAACTTTGACCACGGCAGACGTTTATATCAATGCCATTTTCCTTTAAAAAGTCAAGTAAACTTTGAGCAAGCTGTTCAGCACTATGACCTTCCATATCCAAAAACTTCACAAACCTTTTAACTGGTCCAGACGGCAAAACATAGTGCACTGTCAAAGTCAGCGGCGCACCTTCCAGCGGCATAACAACGCATGCTGCGGTGGCTTGGGAGCATGGGACATAGCACAAAAGTCACCAAGACACAACAAGGAGCCAACACACACCTGTACACACATACCATGCAGCATGCAGCTCCCCCGACATGAAAACAACAGCGGTGCCAGATCATCATGAGAACATGGTGTGTAGTGTTCTCGTGCAGTGTGTTGAAACTGTGACTAAACATCAGGTTAAACCAAAGCCAATGAAGACAGAGTCGCAGTAAAATTGACTGTTTACTGTTCACTCTTCCACATTGACATCATATGGTGAAAACTGTTCATAAAATAATACAAAACATATTCAGTGTCTGTTTCATTCTCTACACCACATTTGCATTGTAAATACTTGTAAATAACCTCATCAACCAACACTACTTTTAACAGAATCCGTGTCTAACAGAAGCCAACACAACGGTGAGATGCTGATTTCACCAGACTGCAGCTTGCAAGCATTTAGCGCAGGGCCCTCAAAAATGCGGGGCCCGTAGCGTATGCTACTTTTGCTACTAGGTTAATCCGGCCCTGTGGATTGATCATGAGCTTAAAGTAGAATTTAGCCTGTAGAAAGGAGGAGTAGAAAGAAAGAGAATCCTTTTATCAGCTATTACATTAAGATTACTGTAATCACTTCACATCAAATAATGACATTTTACTACAGTTTAAGGAATTTTGTTGTCATTTACCAAAATATCCCTACTTGTCATGACTACAGAATAGCCGATGATAATCGTGCTGCCAACCCATTGTAAACAGGGTAGGGGAAGACTCCATTTCTAAATCATCAACTGTGTCTGAGCTCTTTTGCCTCGATTCTTTGTCCGGTTTACTTCCAAACCACAAGTGATCGCAAACCACAGTGATCTGCAGAGTGATCAAGAGCCAGTGATCACAGTGTGCAGATCAGTAGTGATCTGTGTAAGAAATTTACCATCATTAAAGAGAGCCCCAGTGAACACCTTTCCATAATGTGGAGCATTGAAGACATGAGGGGGCTGCAGGATTGTTGACTTTCCGTGTACAAGGGGAAGATAGCCTGTGTAAAGCAGTGAGGGAGAGGGTTGCAGCAGAAGCTGGCAAGTGATAAGTGGAAACAGGAAAGGGGGAGATGATGGGCAGATGGAGCCAGGTGGGGGAGAAGAGAATGGAGGTAGAGACAGATGCTCAACGAGGATAAATGGACAGAGTAAAGGGCTGCACTTTCTCAAATCTGAAGGAACTAAGTGGAACCAGCTAAGGGAGGGATGATGCAGTGACAGAACCAGACTGGGGAGTGGGGCAAAGCTAGGAGATAGCGTCTTGGGAGTTGGGAAGAATTGGATGGTGAGAGAACGTGGTTCGATCAGGAGAGGGGAAAAAAACATTAAATATGACAAAGTTTTACTGTTCGTTATAAATATCCAGGCAGAATATGAGTTACTACTCTTCTAGTTTACATATGGCCTCAACCTGGCAGTGTAGAAGGCCAAGGATAGACAGATTACTGAGAAGAATGAGAGAGGGAAGATGAAATGGAATGTAAGTGGGTGCAGAAGATTGCCTTTGTAGACAGAAAGCAGATAGTTACTAAATCTATGAAAGGTCTCACTGATATGAAATCACTGTGATGTGAAGTGATGTGAAAGGTCTTGCTGAAAGTAACAGATGAGACTGGAGGAAGTATATGTAAATATCTGCTTCCCATGTATGATGTTGGGAAAGGTGGTGTATGAAGATGACCACCATACACCATGCACTAACAATGGCTGTATGGGGAAAGTGCCAAGGGTAGGGGTGGTGGGCATGCCAAGGAGTCATGGAGAGAGTTGTCCTTGAGGAAAGCAGAAAGGGGTGGGGAGTGGAAGGTGTGACTGGAGGTGGGATCGCAAAGCAGCTGATGACCAGAAAGTTATTCAGGATGCAGAGGGTGGGTGCAATGAAAGATATCTCCAAAAATAACATGCAAATAACGTGCAAAAATAACAGGGTTGTTATCATGGGTGACTTTAACTTCCCTAATATTGATTGGCACCTGATTAGTTTCAAGGGTTCGGACGGGGCAGAGTTTGTTAAGTGTGTCCAGGACGGATTCCTGTCACAGTATGTAGGGGGAATGCCATACTAGACCTAGTATTAACTGGTGAACTGGTAGGGGCTTTTGCCAGCCAATAATTTGTAAATGGAATATAAACAAAATTTACTAATGAGAATTCATCTTGTCAAACAGCTGCTGTTGAGACAGATACAGAGTTATCCTTTCCGATCAATGACTTCTCATCAACATTGAAAGTGAGTCAAAGTGCTCCCACTTTGTCGAGCACCTTCTGTCCGCCAGAAAAAGTGGGATCTCCCAGTGGCCACCTATTTAAATTCTACTTCCCATTACCATTCTGACATTTCAGTCCATGGCCTCCTCTACTGCTGCGATAAGGCACACTCAGACTGGAGGAGCAACACCTACTCTTCTGTCTGGCTAGCCTCCAACCAGATGGCATGAACATTGATTTCTCGACCCCCCCCCCACCTTCACTATTCCCCATTAGCATTTCCCTCTCTCACCTTATTTCCTCCCCTCCGTCTGGTTCTCCTTCCCCTTCCCTTTTCTCCAAAGTCTTCTCCCCTCTCCTATCAGAGTCTCCCTTCTCCAGCTCTTTATCTCTTTCACCAATTGACTTCCCATCTCTTACTTCACACCTCCACCTCTCCCGGTTTCACCCATCACCTACTACCTTGTACTTGTTCCTCCCCTCCCCTCACCCTCTTACGCTGACTTCTCATCCCTTTTCTCCAATCCTGGTGGAAGGTCTTGGACTGAAAAGTTGACTATTTACTCTTTTCCAGAGATGCTGCTTGGCCTGCTGAGTTTCTCCAGCAGTTTGTGTGTGTTACCTATATTAAGCAGTAATTGGGTTTCAAATTAAAGGACAGTTATGTAAGCAAATGGTACCATGTACAAAGCACAGCTGGAGCTTAGCTATTCAAGTGTTATGGGTTGTAAACTGACGTGACAATGAGACATTCTCTAATCATCAGCCAAATGTTAGACTGTGCTAATTGGCTATTTCAAACCATTTAAGTTTTTCTGCATTAATGTGTCTGATATCATGGAAATTTGATATCATTGGAAATGTATTGAGTCACCTGCTGCTGCCTTTGACCTTAACAGTTAAAAACATCATGTGCTTTGTGTTTGGGAAGATATTATTGAGAGGGCCTCCAAAAAAATGACTATTAGTTGTCATGAATTCCAATCTCCAGTGAATTAGTCACAGTCACAACAGAAACAAGTCATTACAATGATTCTAGCAGGGGAAGACAAACAAAAAAAAAGGCTTTTTATCTAGAGAAAAAAAGCAGTGAATGAAAAATAATTGCTTATGAATGCATAAGCTATCAAGCTGTTGAACGAACTTAATGGGACAGGAAGCATATGTGGCTGCAAAAGGATGGATGACATTTTGGGTCAAAACTGTGAGTCAGGAGCTTGCCTTTTGCTTCAGATTCCAGCATTGCCATCTCTTGTTGATGCAAAAACCAACTATTTATAGTTATACAGACAGCAAACTTAAGAAACAGTGACATCACACAATCTCCTCCTCTCAGGCTGGCTAAAACATTGTCATCAATTTCTGCTTTGAAATTATATAAAAGTTGGACAGAAATGCTCATGCAGAAGAATGCAGCAGACGCGATGGGTTGAATAGCCTAATTCTGCTCATATGTTTTATGGTCTTCTGGTCTTCTGATAATGGTGTGAGTGAAACTAAATGAAACTGGTTGGAATGCCTATGTCGAGATTCCTTATTTTTATGAGTTATAAACCAGTAGAGCAAGCTAACTGAAGGAATTGTTTCAATTAGCCAAGCTTGTGACTGTTTTACTGTTGGGGTGTGCACATGGTGCAGAATGGGAGAGCAAAGTGTGTGAACTACTGGGCTAACTAGGTTACTGACAGAATGAGGAGGAGTGACTAACCAGGCAAAGGGTCAATGTTAGTGGGAGAATTAGCATTGTCAACCTGTTCTGTCACAGGCACTAACACCTGTTTGCCATCTGCTGGACAACAATTCAGGCTGTCCAGAATGGAAACAGTTGCGGCATCATCCAGTAGCTGTCTTAGTTCACTTTCAGCTGACTTTATTGCAGGGTATGTGGCAAGGAAATGGTGGATAGATCTTCAATCAAGTTGTAGTTGTCTCAGCCACTCAGCTGGCTCTGCTGTTTTTAACACATACAAGCTCAAAGTGGCTTGTTGGTTGTTATATTTCACTGTTACCAATGCCAGTCCCTCAGGAGTTATCTTTTCTCTGGTATAAGTTCTTATTTGGATATCTGCAGGCTTCAGTTTAGTATCTTTGAAATGTCACTGAAGCTCATTTTGTGGAGTACCTGAAACAGCTGAAGTAGGATCCAATTGCATTTTAATTAATTTGCCATTCACTTCTGGTGTAAGTCATATTGCTTTGCTCTTTTTAGTTTTCACATGGCAAATTCCAAGGCTATCCAGTTTCGTGTCACCATCACCATTATTAGATTTTTCATCAACAGCATGCAGATTACTACTCTTTGCATCAGCATTACCTCCTTGCTTTTATATTCTATTCTCCTTGAAATAAATGCCAGCATTGCACTTGCCTTCTTCACCACAGACTCAAACTGTAAATTAACTTCTTGGAGTCTTGCATGAGAGCTCTTTAGTCTCTCTGCAACTCCAAAGTTTGAAACTTCTTCCCATTTAGATAATAGTCAACTCATTTGTTCCTTTTACCAAAATGCATTTTCATACATTTCTCAACACCGTATTCCATCTCTCATGTTTTTGCCCATTCTTCCAATTTGTCTAAGTCCTGCTGCAATCATTTTGCTTCCTCAGTAGTACCTACCTCTTCATTTGTCTTTATGACTTCCACAAACTTTGCCACAAAATCTTCAATTCCATTATCCTAATAATTGACGAGCAATGCGAAAAGTAGCGGTCCCAGTACTGACCCTGAGAACCACCTAGTCACTGGCAGCCAACCAGAAAATGCCCTTTTCATTCCCACTCGCTGCCTCCTGCCTGTCAACTATTCCTCTATCCTTGCACATACCTTTCCTGTAATGTCATAGAATTTATCTTGTTAAGCAGCCACACGTGTGGCACATTATCAAACGCCTTCTTAAAATCCAAGTTAATGACATCCACTAGTTCACCTTTGTCCACCCTGCTTGTTACTTCCTCAAAGAACTGGTCTTCAAGTACCTGAAACCTCATCTTTGATAATAGACTCCAACAATTTCCCAACCACTGAGGTTAGGCTAACTGTTCTATAATTACCTTTCTTTTGCCATCCTCCCTTGTTAAAGAGTGGAGTGGTACTTGCAAATTCCTAGTCGTCTGGGACCATGCAAGTATCAAGTGAATCTTGAAAGATCAAGACCAATGTATCCACTACCTCTTCATTAACTTGTCTCAGAACTCTAGGACCGGGGTCCTCAACCTTTTTGCACTGCGGACCGGTTTAATATTGACGATCTTCTTGCGGACCGGCCGATGGGGGGGGGGGGGTGGGAGGGTGTTCAAGTTCAAAGGTGCGTGATAGGGAATAAGGAAAGACGCAGCTGACTCATATCGTTTCATATTGCCAAATCATATTGTTTCCTCACAGCCCAATAGCGCATGTGCTTTGCGACCCCATGATTGGGGACCACTGCTGTAGGGTATAGTCCATCTGGTCCAGGTAACTTATCCACCTTAAGAACTCCAAGTTTGCCTGGTACCTTTTCCTTTGTAATAGTAGTGGCACTCATTCCTGCTCCCTGATACTCACAGACCTCCCTGAAGAGAGTTGCAAAGTACCCATTCAGTTCATCTGCCATTTCTTTGTGACCATTCCTGCCTCACCAGCATCATTTTCTAGTGTTCCAATATCAACTCTCACCACCTTTTTACTCTTTATATAACTGAAAAACTTTTTGGTATCCTGCTTTACATTATTGGCTAGTTTGCACTCATATTTCATATTTTCCCTTCTTATAGCTTTTATAGTTGCCTTCTAAAAGCCTCACAATCATCGAACTTCCTATTCACTTTTGCTACCTTAGATGCCCTTTCCTTGACTTTTATGCAGTCTTTAACTTCTTTTACCAGCAATGGTTTCCTACCACTGCCATTTTAGAACTTCTTCCTCTGGGGGCCATATCTATCCTGTTCCTGTATTATATATTCTGTATTCCCAGAAACTTCAGCCATCTCTGCTCTGCCATCTTCCCTGCTAGTATCCTCCTCCAATCCACCTGGGTAAGCTCCTCTCTCATGTCTCTGTATTTCCCTTTATTCCATTGCAATACTGATACATGAGTTATGCTTCTCCCTCTCAAACTGCCGTATGAATTCAATCATTTTATGGTCACTGCCTACTAAGGGTTACATTACTTTACATTAAGCTCCCTAATAAGATCTGGGTTATTACAAAACACCCATTCTAAGATAGACTTTCACCAAGGAGGCTCAAGCACAAGCTGCTCTAAAACGACATCTCATAGGCATTCAACAAATTCCCTATCTTGCGATTCAACATCAACCTGATCTTCCCAATCCTCTTGCATATTGACGTTCCCCCATTACAATTGTATCATTAACCTTATTACATACCTTTTCCAGCTCCCTTTACAATCTCAACCCCACATATGGGGTAATATTTGGAGGCCTGTAAATGATTCCCATGTTTTTTTCACCCTTGTACTTCCTTAATTCCAGCCACAAAGGCTCAATATTCTCTGACCCTATGTCACCTCTTTCTAAAGATGTAATTCCATCTCTTATCAACAGAGCCACACCATCGCATATGTATTATTGCCTGTCCTTTCGATACAATGTATATCCTTTGATGTTCAGCTCTATCATACTCCCATCACCCTGCCATATTAATTTAAACCACTCTCAAGAATATTGGTCCCCCTCTGATTCAAGTGCAACCCATCTCTTTTATATAGGTTCCCCCACTTCAGAAGATGTCCCAGTGATCCAGAAATCTGAAACCCTGCCTGCTGCTCCAATTCTTCAGCCATGCATTTATCTGCCACCTCATTCTATTCCTATCCTCACGGTTGTATGACACAGGCAGCAATTCCGAGGTTACTACTTTTGAGGTCTTTCTCCTCAGCTTCCCTTCTAACTGCCTGTATTCTTCCCTTTTTTTGCCTATGTCATTGGCATCAATGTGCACCATGGCTTCTGTCTGCTCACCCTCCCTTTTCAGGATATTGTGGACGTGTCCAGAAACATTGTGGACCCTGGCAGCTGGGAGGCAAACTGCCTTCCGCGTTTCCTTTTCACAGAGTCGCCCATCTGTCCCCCTGACTATAGAGTCCCCTATTACTGCTGCCATCCTCTTCAGTCCCCTACCCTTCTGAGCCACAGGGCCAGACTCAGGCCAGCCTCAGAATAGAACGCTGGCTCTGTAGACATTTTTCTCTCGAGTTAAATAATAAATAAGTAAACTCACCTTCTTACCTTGCAACTGCCTATTCTTGCCGAGCCTTGTTGAGCCAAACCCTTACTACTCTGCCTCAGTCTACTCTAATGACAAATGCTTCAACAATGACCACTCTGCTGGACAGTACCTGTCTTGTTGTGTCTGTATGGTACTCTAATCAATGATGGTTTGTCTGGCAAATGTGAGCCCCTGTCACAACAGTATCAGAGTTTGTTTGGCCAGGCTGGTTTCTGTTTAGATGTTGCCATTTTGTTCACACTCATTTTCATTTCTGACTGCAACTCAATTGTATCTCTGTCTGTTGTTTCCATTGACACAGCCATTTCAACTGCTCTTTTAAATGTATGTTGTGCTTCAGTTAGGAGGTATTTTTGAATGTTCTCTTGTAAGATTCCACAAAGAAAATGATCTTTTGGTGAGAATAAGCCTATTACTGACTGACAATGCTCAGATTACTTCTTCAGTTCAGCTATGAACATTGAAATAAACTCTCATTCCTTTTGATTCCGCTTTTTTTAAAATAAGTGCAATTGTGAACAATAGCCAGAACAAAAATGCTGATCAAGTCAACTAGTTCCCAAAGAGAACTCTGATATGCTCGTCAGATGGTTCACTGCTGCTCAGCGATAACAGGCACAAGGGTCGCTAGCCCCTGTGCCCCAGAAACACACCTGAACAGTGCAGCGGAGGTATGTGCTATGCATGACCTGATATGAAAGCATCATGTTGACTCATAGCAGATCGTGTTCACAGTGGAACAGCTTAGTCAAGGATAAGGTGATCAGCACAGATGGACAAATTATACCTCCACTACCCCGACACTTAAAGGACTTAAAGTGTTCTACAATCAACAAAGGTTTTGGTTCAAAATTGTCTGTTTTCTGCCTTTTTATTATACTCAACTGGTTCTCTCTCTTCCCAAAGAAGCACATATCGGGCTGTTTTCTTTACTTGACGGTTTATCGCTGTGCTTTTGTTTTAATTCAAATGTCTTGCTGTGCTTCAACAGGTAGATAGTTACCTTAGGTTCATTTAAAACTTCCATGTCACTACTGTAATGTTTTGTAACTCCGTAATATAAAAAAACTAACTGAAGGGAAAACACAGAACCAGGAATAACTTGTGTTCATTCTTAGTTTTACTTTAAGTAAGGCCTGCATGTGTGAAGTGGTTGCATGATGACATACGCCATTCACATAGTTTGCACATATAACCATGGTGCATTATTTAAACAACAAAGAATGCTTAATCAAATAACATATTTACAATATTACTCAAATATTACTGATATTTTATATACACAGCAATTTGGAATTCTTTTATGAGATAGAAAACCTCTGTCAATTTGAAATGTGTTTTAAGAATTTAAGTTTAAATGTGTATCACGGCAAATGAATGAACTGGAAATATCTCCTTTTGTTAGGAAGACCCATGCACAAATAGTGGGTATTGGCAGCTAAACTTACCATTGAGGATAAACAGGAAAGTGATCTACCCTTTGAAGTACAGTATAACCTCCTTTCATTTGAGTTCAAAACTTTGTGAACAGCAAACCCAATACCATCATATTTTTATGTATTTCTGTTATCACCACAGTGGTAATATTGGAAGTAAAATATTCCGGCAGATAACTGTCATTCAGCATTGAAAAGGCAACCAGAACACACAGAAATTTAAGAACTACATCTCAACACAGTAAGCAGACTTTAAAAGTTTATGTCTGCAGGAGTTTTTTTTACACTTTTCATCTTGAGGATGGTCTGGTCTCATGTAGAAAGCTTTAGTTTTGCTCTGTCTATGAGGTTGGCCTGCCTCTCGTCATACTAGCATCAGCACAGTGAATAACCTTCAACAAGTCAAAATTGGGTAGACACTCTCAGACAAGTAGTAGCACATTGCCTCTGATTGACACAACTGTAATGGAGGTATCATGTTAGGTATTAAATATCAAAAGATCTTGCTTCAGAGATGACACGGAAAATATTTCAAGACTGTTACTCCAAATATTTTGGCCTCTTCTGCTTTTTTATCTCTGGAATGATCTCTGCTTCTGCTGCAGAGTTTTAAATTGCAGTCTTGAATTTCTCCCCAACTCTCTTCACCCCCAATCAGAAATGTGCATTTCATCTGAATCTGTACTGCCTACCAGAAAGGTAGCACAGAGGAAGGTGTGGTATGAAATCTGCTCTAGAGCTAATCCACCATCAGGAGGAAATTCCAACCCACGTCAGATCGAAGTTCCCTCCTAACATCACTGTCTAATGCTATAGTAATACCATCTAAGCAATGTTTGACTCTGCACGTAATTTCAGGAACTTTAAGTGCACTATTCCTGCAATAAAAATAAATCTTTCAGCTTGAACAACACAATTTAAGGTATTTGCAATAACACAACTTTCAGCATCTCTAATTTATAAAGCAGTGTACTGACAGATTTCCGAGAAGTGTAACTGCAGGGTACTTTCTCTTTCCAGGTGATGGTTGCTACATTGAGAGTACTAATCATTTTCTAAAACTGCCAGATCAACTGCAACAAATAAGCATATAGAAAAAATCATGCCTGTAAGTACTGCAGTCTTAGGTTCTTTGATAATACTTTATAGTGCATGTGCCATGACATCTTGACAGAAATATTCCATTGAATTACTGGCAAAAAAAAATACTTTTAAGTGAACCAGACTGCATCCTATCTAAACGATATTTATTCCTGTTGATTCATTGTGAACTAGTTTGGGTTATAACCAATGCATGTTACATTGGCAATATGTATAACAGATTGATATGTCTAATTTAACAAAGGTTGTAAAATTTAAAATACCTAGATCCTCTTGCAAAAAAAAACTGAGAAGGTTGGAAACACTGAGCAAGTCAGGAAGCATCAAATGAGTGACAAAAGCAAAATCCCCGATGCAGAGTCTGAACCAAAAATATCAACTATCACTTTGCTGCTGCATATGCTGCTCAACCCTCTGAGTTCCTCCAGCAATTTTTTTTTTGAAAGAGAGGGGAATGAGTTGATATTACATGCTACTGGTCCATCACCAGTTCCAATGGTAGGGCATTAACCTGAAATCTTTACTCCATTTCTCTTTGCATATATGCTGTTTGACCTTATAAGTATTTCTAGCATTTAAGCTAAAAAATACAAGGCAGATCAAGCTGCACGTGTAGGAAGTGAAACAGAGCTGACATTTCTAGCTATAGATCCTTCGTCAGAATCAGTAAGGCCACAAAAGAAGATTGATAAGTGGCAGAGAAGGTGGGACAGATGTCATGGTGCATCACTAATAGGTAAAAATGCTGTAACCATGGAGATAATATGTACATAAGGTTGAAAGTACGTGAAATTCTGAAGATGCAACACACTCAAAATGCTGGGGAAGCGCAGCAGGTCAGGTAGCATCTATGGAGAGGAACATACAGTCGACATTTTGGGCCGAGACCCTTCATAAGGACCGGAAAGGAAGGGGAAAGAAGCCACAATAAAAAAGTGGAGGAGGGGGTAGATTACAAGTAATTAGGTAAAACCAAGCGAGGGGGAAGGTGGTTTAGTTGGGGAGAGAAGGTGCTCGAAGAAGCAGTCCCCCAATCTACGTATGGCCTCACTAATACAGTGAATCTGTACACCTTTGCTTTGTCTGCCTCAAAAGGCAGGGTTTTCCAGTGGCCACTGATTTCAATTTGACTTCCCACTCACATTCTGATATATCGGTCCATGGCCTTCTCTACTGCCCCGATAAGGCCACACTCAGGTTGAAGGAGCAACACTTCATATTTCATCTGTATAGTAGTGTCCCACATAATGGCATGAATATCAATTTCTTTCATCTCCAGTAATTTCTCCTCTTCCCCTTCTCTTTTCCTATTCCCTATTCTGGCTCCCTTCTACCCCTTTTGTCCTTACCAGCCCATTGCCTCTCTCTCATGCCTCTCCTCCTTCCCTCTCTCCCATGGTATACCATCCCGTCTGTCAGAGTCCTTCTTCTTTAGCCCTTTACCTCTTACACCTGTTGCCTCTCAGCTTCTTATTTCTTCCCTCCTCTCCCACAAACACACCTTCCCAACACCTGGTGGCACCTATTATATTGAACTACAACAGGAATGTCATTTCTGGTTATTTCAACATTCACATTAATTATCTTTAAAATGCAAACTCTATGACAGCTGAATTCATGAACTTACTAGACAGCCTAGATCTTACCCAACATGTCACTGAGCCCACTCATCAACGTGGAAGTACACTTCACTTATTAATGACAAAAGAGTTAAATATTATTAAAGTCACTCTGTTTGATACCACCTTCTCTGATCATTTTAATGTACTTTTTTGATGCCCTGTTGCCTGTAAGCAAGACCTCCAAAAAAATTACAGTTAAAAAAAAGCAGTTTCTTGGTTCTGCAACACAACTTATATTCCCTGAGTTAGCTAGTTTACCTGACCCACGTGACTTAAACAGCTCAGTAAATGAAATAGTTCATTCCTTCAACAATAACTTGACAAATATATTAAACACAGTGGTCCCACTTAGGATTAAAAAATAAATCGTGAAACATCACCATGGTTAAACAATTCTGTCCATGTACTCAAGAGATAATGCAGAATAGCTGAGAGAAAATGGGCTAGAGGTCAATCATAATATCTTCAAGAAAATACTAGCCTCCTTTAACATTACTATGCACTCTGCAAGAAGAACCCATTTTTCCAAGATTATTACAGAGAATAGTGGCAATTCAAGAATTTTGTCTCAACTATAAAGCAACTATTGAGACCTAGTCCAGCTTATAATGTCCTGAGTCAAGCTTCTACCACAGAATGTGAGGAATTCACATGTTTTAAAAATCAACAACATTATTTTCATTATGGAAAGTATAGATACAGATACTGGTAACCTCCACAGCCAACCTTATAACATGACAGCAACCATGTCAAAATTTAGATGTATTTCTGATTCAGAACTCTATAGGATTGTTACAAAGAGTAAACCATCTACTTGCTGTCTCAATCCCGTCCTTACCACATTTTTTAAAGACTGTTTCAATAGTATTTTCAATTCTGTTACAAAAAATATTAAAACATCCAGATGTTTTCAAATTGCAGATGCCAAATCCCTGCTTACAAACCCAAACTTGATTGTAAGGTACAAGCTAATGACAGGACGAAAGCAAATCTTTGCCACCGGAACAAGATTCTTGAGAAAGTTCCACCAACTTTCTGACTGAGAACAATGTTCTAAAAAGTTTCAGTCAGATTTTAAAGCAAATTACAGCCCTAACAAAAATTGTCAGTGACCTTAGCCTCAGCATTGATGCTAACAGGGTATCAGTTCTAATTCTCCAAGATCTAGGAGTTACTTTTGACATAGTTAGGAGAATTCTACGTGATTCCACAGATATACTAAGAACAAAAGTATTGCAAGAATCAAAACTGGTCCTCTGGAAAATGCACGGAGCCAATGGAGAGGGGGGAGATTTTCAGTGATTGTTTTTCTATCTGTATTTACCCAGGAGATGGACATAGGGCCTACATATTGACCCTATATAGATTACAGAGGAGAAAGTGTTTGCTGTCTTGAGGCAAATTAGGGTGAATGAATCCCTAGGGCCTGACAAGGAGTTTTCTCGGTATCTGTAGGAGGTAAGTGAAGAAATTGCAGGAGCCCTAGCAGAGATGCTTAAATCATCCTTAGTGGTATCAGAGGATTGAAGAATAGCTAATGTTGTTCCTCTGTTTAAAAAAGGCTCCAACAATAAACTAAGAAATTAATGGCTGGTGAGCCTGACATCAGTAGTGGGAAAGTTATTAGGAGGTATTCTAAGGGACCGTACATATGAGTATTTAGATAAACATGGACTGATTAAGGATAGTCAGCATGGTTTTGTGCATAGTAGGTTTTTTCCGAGGAAGTTACTAGAAAAGTTGATGAAGGCAAGGCAGTGGATGTTGCCTACATGGACTTTACCAAGACACCTAACAAGGTCCCGCGTGGGAGGTTGGTCAAGAAAGATCAGTAGCTCGGCATTCAAATTGAGGTAGTAAATTGGATTAGACATTGGCTTTGTAGAAGAAGCCTGAGAGTAGTAGTAGATGGTTATTTCTCTGACTGGAGGTCTGTGACAGATGAAATGCTGCAGGGATTGGTGCTAGGTCCATTGTTTGTCATCTATATCAATGATCTTGACGGTAATGTGGTTAACTGGATTAGTGTATTTGTGGAAGACACCAATATTGGGGGTATTGTTGACAGTGAAGAAGACTGTCAGAAAAATGGCCTGAAAAAAAGGCATTTGGAATTTAATGTAGACAAGAGCAAGGTGTTGCACTTCGATAAGACCAAGCAGGGTAGGTCTTACACAATGAAAGATAGGGCACAGAGAATTGTTATGGAACAAAGGGATATGGAAATATCTCTTTGATCTTTGCGTAAGCTCATTCTGAAGCTTTGCAGACGTGGAGGTAAGTCATCCAAGTGTTTGAAGCTGAAGAGATTGACAAGTGGCTTATGGTCTTTTTCAAGTAGGAATTTAATGCCCATAAAGTAGCAGCTGAAGCTTTCACAAGCTCACACGAGAGCCAGTGTCTCTTTTACAATTTGGTGTAACGCTGTTCAGTAAGAGTCAGTGCTCTTGATGCATAGGCCATTGGTTTCCATAAACCACTGGTGTATTGCATGACCACTCTCCCTAGGCCAAAGGAAGAGATGACTAGGACCTTGATTGCTTTGTCTGGATCAAAGAACACCAATATTGCCAATGAGATAAGCTTTGCTATGGTGCATCCCAGGTCCAACTGTTTCTCTGCGGGAGAAGGTCACGTAATGGCTTCTCTGCCAAATCTGTAATGAACTTTCCCAGCTGGTTTACCATGCCAAGGAAACTACAGCTCTCTGATAATTCGTACGTTGCTCCATGTTCTGAACTCCAACCAGTTTGCCTGAATCTAGTTGCACTGCTTCACATTCATCTGCACTGTCACAAAACATATGTAACAGACTTTTAGCAGGTAATGAAGGATTTTCTCGCTGGAGTTTCTGCACATCATCCATATGTGGTTTGTTTGCTAAATGACACTTTAACAAGTCAAGTTTCCAAACATCACTCCACTTCTTCCCACTTGCAAATTCTCCAGCAACTTTAGCATCGCGATGATAGACGCAGGTAACACCAGTTTCTGTATTGTACATCAATATTCCTCTTAGCTGCACATTTCTGACCTCATGAGCTTTTGGTGTAGCAGCTTCTACTGTTGCATTAAACCATTCCGCTTTAAATGATCCAGCAGTTCTTTTGCGCTTCATGCACTTTGCTTCTTTGGAATTTGACATAGTGAATCAATAATTCCATCAATAAGAACTGTATAAGTAAGCCAGTTCTAAAATCTGCAGACACATCGCCACAGACTCCGTGTTGTCAACTTCATCTGCATCAGAGGCCAGAAAAGGAAATGTGATTGTGTACGATCGTGAAATATACTTAACATGCCAACGATGCATCTTTTGTGCACAGTTTAAATTCCTCTGTGCACTAGTAACAAAATATGAGTACATGTGCACACACGCACACCTTAGAGGGAACACTTGGAGTAGGTATTTTAAATGGTTCAGCACTGACTAGATGGGCTGAAGGGCCTGTTTAGTGCTGTATTTTCTATGACTTTATAATCTAATTGAGCAAAATATTCTTCTAGATTCCCTTTAAAACTGGTTTGGCTTCTCTGGTAGTGTCCTTAATTGGTTTTGCTCATATTCAGTATCTTTGAGAGAATTTTTTTGTCAGTCTCAGACAAAAAGTAAACATGTACCATTTGGTGTTGCCTTGATCCCTTACTCTTCCCCTTGTACATGGCCCCCCTAAAAGACATCATCAGAGAGCATAAACCTGATTTCCACAGTTATACAGATGACACACAATTGTACATCTCAGTTGAGTCTGGTGGTGATAACACCCTATCTCTGACTTCTGGTACGACTGCAATAAACAAATAATGAGCAATATTTTCCTAAAACTAAATGAATACAAAACTGAAATACTTCTGGTTGGTCCCAAAGGCAATAGAAATAAACCTTGATAAACTTGGTAATCTGGCTTCCCTTGTAAAATCAGAAGTAACAAGCTTAGGTGTTAACCTTGAAACATAGAAACATAAAAAACATACAACACAATACAGGCCCTTTGAACTACCTACACTTTACCCATAGCCCTCTCTTTTTCTAAGCTCCGTGTAGCCATCTAGGAGTCCCTTAAAAGACCTTATCGTTTCCACCTCCACCACCGCCACCGGCAGCCCATTCCACGCACTCACCATTCTCTGCATAAAAAACTTACCCCTGACTTCTCCTCTGTACCTTCTTCCAAACACCTTAAAACTATGCCCTTTCATGCTAGCCATTTCAGCCCTGGAGAGAAGCTTCTGACTATCCACACATCAGTGCCTCTCATTATCTTGTACACCTCTATCAGTCACCTCTCATCCTCCGTCGCTCCAAGGAGAAAAAGCCAAGTTCACTCCACCTATCCTCATAAGGCATGCTTCCCAATCCAGGCAACATCCTTGTATATTTCCTCTGCACCCTTTCTATGGTTTCCACATCCTTCCTGTAGTGAGGTGACCAGAATTGAGCACAGTACTCCATGTGAGGTCTTACCAGGGTCCTATATAGCTGCAACATTACCTCTCAGCTCTTAAACCCAATCCCACAATTGATGAAGGCCAATGCACCGTATGCCTTCTTAACCACAAAGTCAACCTGCATAGCTGCTTTGAGTGTCCTATGGACTCGGACTCCAAGATCCCTCTGATCCTCCACACTGCCAAGAGTCTTACCATTAATGCTATATTCTGCCATCATATTTGACCTACCAAAATGAACCACATCACACTTACCTGGGTTGAACTCCATCTGCCACTTCTCAGCCCAGTTTTGCATCCTATCAATGTCCCGTTGTAACCTCTGACAGCCGTCCACACTATCCACAACACCCCCAATCTTTGTGTTATCAGCAAATTTATTAACCCATCCCTCCACTTCCTCATCCAGGTCATTTATAAAAAAACACAAAGAGTAAGGGTCCCAGAACAGATCCCTGAGGCACATCACTGGTCACCGGCCTCCAAGCTGAATATGACCCGCCTTTGCCTTCTGTGGTCAAGTCAGTTCTGGATCCACAAAGTAATGTCCCCCTGGATCCCATGCCTCCTTACTTTCTCAATATCCAGATTCAGATTTAGATTTGAAACCCACATAAGAAAGTGACTAGAGCAGCATTTCTACATTTAAGAAATATTGCAAATGTATATCAGTTCCTTTCACATAATAAACCTGAAAAATTAACTAATATCGAATAGACTAGATTACTGCAATGCACTCTTTACTGGCTTTTAAAGCAATCTATTGACAAATTTCAACTCATTCAGAAGACCACTATTAGACTTCTACCTAAAGTCAGGCTGAGAGCGTTATCATGCCCCACCAAACTACTCTGTATTGGCTTCCTGTATCTTTCAGAATTGATATTGAAGTTATTTTGTTTTTAAAGCTGGCAATGGTCTGGGATCACATAATCGCTTTTGCTTTGTACTTCTGCTCGAACTCTCAGATCTTCATCTTCCAGTCAAATAATTTTAAACGATTTCCCTCAAAAGAATCTGCAGGTCAGCTTTTCTGAACAACAATCCTAAACTGTGGAAGTCAATACCTAAAAATATAGGGGATTCAGATTCAGTTGACACTTTTAAATGCCAGCTCAAAACGTATTTATTTAAACTTGCTTTAAACTAACTTTTTAAAAAGATCTTTTATTTTCATGTTTACACATTATTCCATCGTAAAGCACTTTGAACTGCATCATCTGTATGAAAAGTTCTCTATAAATAAGTTATTATTATATATTTTTTCTCTCTCTGCTCAGGCGTGTAAAATCTGAGATACGGGCATAGCCAAGCACACTCATTTGTCAATTGCTGGGAACTTTCGCACTATTCTAGTGGTGATTAGTATTGTGGCTATCTGGAGATTTACACAGATATCACTGTGTGGCCCTAATTCTCTAACGCTATTGCATCATGCCTTTGGATGATACTTCCAGTTGTAGATATTTTTATTGGGACCATCTATACCTTGTTCATGTTCCAAAGTCTTTCAATTTCCTCTTTTAGTTCAGCATATTTTGGTGTTTTTCACATTGATTTCTGTATATTATGTGTGTATGGAATGACTATATCTATTAAGTAAGTTGTTCTTGTGTGTTATCCCGAAATATTATATCCAGATGGTTATTGTAGATTGTCCTATCTGTAATAAAGGATTGGACTCTAACTCTTAAACTGGCTCAGACTTGTATTATAGTAAGCTATGTTGTCTTTTATGTATTTATATTTTAAATCAAGATTCTGATGCATGATGCTTACCACTTGATTGTGACTGTGGAAGTAATTAGATTGAGTTAAACTGCTGCAAGATCCTGTACTGTGTTTGAATTTTTCTGGCTGCTCTTGGCATTTTCTGCATTTCTGTTCTTGAGTTTGTTGGTCTTTTATCATGTAGTTATAATATTTTTTGTGTTAACTACCTGGTTCTATATTGCCACAAAAAACCCTTCTATTTCTGGGAAGAGGATTCCAACTCTGAACCAGGCATAATATGATAATTATTATTATGTCACACAACTAAGACAAGAAACAGCTGAAGTTACAATGGATATGATTAAAATCTTTATAGATAATTCTGTGACACAGCAGAAATGTTCCACACTACATTGGTCGACCAGTTGCCGGTAACTCATTCTGCAGTACAAAGGGAAACAAGGAATGACTCAACATTGTCAAATGTCTATGATACCACCGTGCAACAATGGCCAACTCATGGTAACCCTGTGTTTCCAGGTTTCTCAGTGAGACAAGACCAACTGACAGTATGTCAAAGAATGCTGATGTATGGATCTTGAGTTGTGGTTCCCTCTAAACTGCACACTAGAGTGTTAGAAAATCTGCATGAATGACACGTGGGTACAGTCAAGTTGAAGAGTCTCACCCGGAGCTATCTGTGGTGTCTGGCAATAGATGAACAGATTGAAATCTTGGCCAAAAGCTGTTTGGGACGCCAAAGAGTTCAAAATACACCCCCTCATGCACCGTTATACCCGTGGATGTAGCTGGCGTCACCATGGCAAAGAGTACATATTGACTTTGCTGGGCCATTCATGGACTCCATGTTTCTAATTGCTGTGGATGCTCACTTGAAATGACCAGAGGTTATGTTAATGAAGTCAACTATTTCAGCAGATACTGTCTCCGCTCTGAGGACTATCTTCACCAGAAAAGGCTTACCAGAACTAATTGTGAGTGACAACAGACTACAGTATGCGTCAAAAGAATTTCAACTGTTCATGAAGAAATATGGGATCAAGCATTTCAAGTCAGCTCCTCACCACCAAACAAGGAATAGATTAACTGAAAGGTGTATCCAAACCTTCAAGAGGCCCATTAAAGCAATGGGCAAGGAGGATATTTCTCAACAACACAACTTTCTTTTTGGCTATCGGAACTCTGTTCATGCGATAACAAATCAAACACCTGCAATGCTGTTCATGAACAGGAATCTGTGATCTCACATGGACCTCCTGAAACCAGATCTATGTAGGGAAGTACAGCCTGTTGCCAAATGAAGCAGCAAGGAGCTTTGAGATTGGACAGGAAGTCGTAGCATGTGATGACTGAGAAGATAAGTGGATACCCAGTAGGATGGGGACAAGAACTGGACCACTGATGTACACAGTGGTGTCATAAGGGGGGCGTTGGAGGCCAACCCAAATGCAAGACATAGACACTGCAGTACTAGGAACAGAACTAGAAGTGTCGAGCAAGCAGGGGAAGTGGGGAAGAAAGAATGTTGGACAAGACACAGGCCCTGGATGAGGCTAGGATACAGGGCCTGGGCTAGGAAAGCGGGACCTGGATGAGGAACTAGGAACCTGGACAAGGACTCTGAGCCAGAGACTGGACAGGGACCCAGAACCTGGGACTTGACTTGGGCTCGGACTCCGGATTTAGCCTCGGACAAGACATAGCAAGGCAACAGGACTGGACGAGAGACTCCTGGACAGGACGAGGGAACCCCAGTACAGGACGAGGGAACTCCAGCACTGGGCTGGGTGAGGCATATGGACAGGACAAGAACATGAAGCCTTGACTTGGTCGAGGGAGACAGGAACGCATAGCCTTGGTTGAGGGAGACAGGAACACAGAGCTCTGGTCGTGAAAGAACAGGAATGCAGAGCCTTGGTCGTGAGAGAATAGGAACATGGAACACAGAGCCGGGACCCCTCCTTGGGAACAGGACTTGGGGCCGGTGTTCTACACAGAGTCAGAAATTTCTCCACAACTCTGTTTTAAATGGATGCCTCTCTATGCTGAGGTTGTGCCCTTTTATCCTAGACTCCCCCACAATGGGAAACATCTTTTCCACATCTACTCTGTCTAGACCTTTCAACATTCAAAAGGTTTCAATGAGATTCCCCTCCCCCCCACCATTCTTCTAACAGACCTAGATCTATCAAATGTTTCTCGTATGATAACTTTTTCATTACCAGAATTATCTTTGTGAACATCCTCTGGACCCTCTCCAATGCTGGCACATCTTTTCTTAAGATGAGGAGCCCAGAACTGTTCACAACACTAAAGGTGAGGTCCAACCGGTGACATACTAAGCCTAGCACATTCTTGCTCTTGTATTCTAGACCTCTTCAAATGAATGTTAATATTGTATTTGCCTTCCTCTGCACCGACTCTACCTGCAAGTGAACCTTCAGAGTGTTCTGCACAAGGACTCCCAAGTCCCTTTGCATCTCAGAATTTTGGATTTTCTCCCCAGTTAGGAAATAGTTTTCACATTTATTTCTTCTACCAAAGTGCATGACTACTAACATCAACTGGCTGTAAAGCAACATGACCAACTCTCCCTAGTCTCTACCCATGAAGATCGAGAGGGGCACAAAGTCAACTGGACATCTGTGAAAGTCACGGTGCAAGTGAACATGTGGCATGCAGGAGAATTTCTAGAAGTGTGGTTTTCCGTGAACAATTCTGTAACTAAATACTTTGATCCTATTTATGAGCCAATGCAGGCAAAATTCCAGACCACAACACATATAGTTCTCCACACAGCCAATCAGAGACGAGATTTCCTCCCTCCATCACAACTGCGTTTCTGTCATTATATCTGAGGACACTGGTGCCTGAATTTTTTCTTTGCACATAAAAGTGGCTTCTAGGAATTCAGAAACTGATGGGAAAGTATTAAAAACATTGCCACTAAGTGTTCACAAAATTTAAGTGAAGCTAAGCTCTTGCTGGTGCTCTATAGCA
This sequence comes from Mobula hypostoma, assembly GCF_963921235.1. Lineage (NCBI taxonomy): Eukaryota > Metazoa > Chordata > Chondrichthyes > Myliobatiformes > Myliobatidae > Mobula > Mobula hypostoma. The sequence continues at coordinate 73,841,062 of NC_086099.1, read as the reverse complement.
ATCCTAATCCTTGTGTCTAGGAGACAGAGAACCTCCATAAAATGGGAAAGGGAAATGGATTTGGTGTTGTGCAGAATATATTTTAAGTACTGATTCATCAGTTATAATAATCAAGTTCAAAGAAATAAATAAATGAGGTTTACATTACTCATCCAAACTAGAAATTGCAATTTATCCAACTGGTTGTTGTTAATTTCGTTAATATTGAATTCAAAAATTAGATACAGCACTTTATTCAGCTTTAGAGCAAGGGTGACAGTGAGTCACAGGGAAGATGGCGTACGCCCTGAAGCTATTAGCTGTTGTTCTAGCATCTGGTCTGTCAATCATCTTGCAAACACTTAAGGAAATTTGGGAGTGAGAGCACCAACTTAACCTAACTTGAAAATATCTAGAGTCAAATTGGTAATTTTTTTGAAACCCAATTTAATGGAAATTGAGTGGGGAGCATTATCAATGGTATAAGAACTACACAGAATGGTCTCGAATGAAATGCATTTTTGAAAATGTCATAAGGAGGTCGCTGGGAGCGGACCCAAATGCAGGACACAGACACTGAAGTAAGAGGAGCAGGACTAGGAGAGTCAAGCAAGCAAGAGAAGTGGGGAAGGAACGACGCAAGCCCTGGATGAGACTAGGATAAAGGGCCTGGGCTAGGACTAGACTAGGAAAGCGGGACCTGGATGAGGAACTAGGAACTTGGAACCTGGACAAGGACTCCAAGCCAGAGACTGGACAGGGACCCAGAACCTGGGTCTTGATTCGGGCTCAGACCCCGGATCTAGGTTAGGACAAGACGTGGCTACAGGGCTGGACGTGAGACTCCTGGACAGGATGATGGAACCCCAGCACCAGTCTGGGTGAGGCACATGGACAGGACGAGAACACGAAGCCTTGACTTGGTTGAGGGAGACAGGAACGCAGGGACATGGAACACAGAGCCAGGACTGGATGTGGCTACAGGACTGGACATGGAAGTCCTGCACAGGATGAGGCATATGGACAAGACGAGAACCCAAAGCCTTGACTTGGTCTTGGGAGAACAGGAAACAGAACACAGAGCCTTGGTAATCCTGGGAGACAGGAACATGGAACACAGAGCTGGGACCCCTCCTTGGGAGAAGGATGTAGGGAGTACAACATCTGATGAAGCTTTGGTGTACTATAGTCACCCTATCCATTCACAACCAAAAAAGAGCAACCACCATTATCAAAATAAACAAGATGTCCCGGTGAGGAAGATAAAGAATGGTAGGGTGAAGGAACCATGGGTGACAAGTGAGGTGGAAAATCTAGTCAGGTGGAAGAAGGCAGCATACATGAGGTTTAGGAAGTAAGAATCAGATGGTTCTATTGAGGAATATAGGGAAGCAAGAAAGGAGCTTAAGAAGGGGCTGCAAAGAGCAAGAAGGGGGGATAAGAAGGCCTTGGCGAGTAGGGTAAGGGAAAACCCCAAGGCATTCTTCAATTATGTGAAAAAAAAAAGGAAGACAGGAGGGAGGGTAGGACCGATTAGAGATAAAGGTGGGAAGATGTGCCTGGAGGCTGTGGAAGTGAGCGAGGTCCTCAATGAATACTTCTCTTCGGTATTCACCAATGAGAGGGAACTTGATGACGGTGAGGACAATATGAGTGAGGTTGATGTTCTGGAGCATGTTGTATTAAGGGAGAGGAGGTGTTAGAGTTGTTAAAATATATTAGGATGGATAAGTCCCCGGGGCCTGACGGAATATTCCCCAGGCTGCTCCACAAGGTGAGGGAAGAGATTACTGAACCTCTGGTTAGGATCTTTATGTCCTCGCTGTCCACGGGAATGGTACCGGAGGACTGGAGGGAGGCGAATGTTGTCCCCTTGTTCAAAACAGGTAGTAGGGATAGCCCGTGTAATTATAGACCAGTGAGCCTTACGTCTGTGGTGGGAAAGCTGTTGGAGAGGATTCTTAGAGATAGGATCTCTGGGCATTTAGAGAATCATGGTCTGATCAGGGACAGTCAGCATGGCTTTGTGAAGGGCAGATCGTGTCTAACAAGCCTGATAGAGTTCTTTGAGTAGGTGACCAGGCATATAGATGAGGGTAGTGCAGTGGATGTGATCTATATGGATTTTAGTAAGGCATTTGACAAGGTTCCACACAGTAAGCTTATTCAGAAAGTCAGAAGGCATGGGATCCAGGGAAGTTTGGCCAGGTGGATTCAGAATTGGCTTGCCTACAGAAGGTGGAGGGTCGTGATGGAAGGAGTACATTCAGATTGGAGGATTGTGACTAGTGGTGTCCCACAAGGATCGGTTCTGGGACCTCTACTTTTCGTGATTTTTATTAACGACCTGGATGTGGGGGTAGAATGGTGGGTTGGCAAGTTTGCAGATGACACAAAGGTTGGTGGTGTTGTAGATAGTGTAGAGGATTGTCGAAGATTGCAGAGAGACATTGATAGGATGCAGAAGTGGGCTGAGAAGTGGCAGATGGAGTTCAACCTGGAGAAGTGTGAGGTGGTACACTTTGGAAGGACAAACTCCAAGACAGAGTACAAAGTAAATGGCAGGATACTTGGTAGTGTGGAGGAGCAGAGGGATCTGGGGGTACATGTCCACAGATCCCTGAAAGTTGCCTCACAGGTGGAAAGGATATTTAAGAAAGCTTATAGGGTGTTAGCTTTCATAAGTTGAGGGATAGAGTTTAAGAGTCGTGATGTAATGATGCAGCTCTATAAAACTCTGGTTAGGCCACACTTGGAGTACTGCGTCCAGTTCTGGTCGCCTCACTATAGAAAGGATGTGGAAGCCTTGGAAAGGGTACAGAGGAGATTTACCAGGATGCTGCCTGGTTTAGAAAGTATGCATTATGATCAGAGATTAAGGGAGCTGGGGCTTTACTTTTTGGAGAGAAGGAGGATGAGAGAAGACATGATAGAGGTGTACAAGACAATAAAATGATAGAGTGGATAGCCAGCACCTCTTCCCCAGGGCACCACTGCTCAATACTAGAGGACAAGGGAGATATTAGAGGAATGTTTTTAACTCAGAGAGTGGTTGGTGCGTGGAATGCACTGCCTGAGTCAGTGGTTGAGGTAGATACGCTTGTGAAGTTTAAGAGGCTACTAGACTGGTATGTGGAGGAATTTAAGCTGGGGGGGTTATATGGGAGGTAGGGTTTGACGGTTGGCACAACATTGTGGGCTGAAGGGCCTGTACTGTGCTGTACTATTCTATGTTCTACGTTCTAACTGAGGCATTTTCTAGAGTGACTCTCAAAACCCACGATATTTTGTCTGGATTTAAATCCGCTCTCTAATTTACTGAATTGGATGAACATAGGGTAAACAAACAAACAAACACATTATACCTTGACATTCCTACTGTACATGAACGACTTGAAATGATGCGCTCTTTCATCAGTAAAGCTAAAGCAATTGATGCAAATATTTGAACAATTTTCAAAAGATATAAACATGAACATTGGATTAGATAAGTGCAAAGTATTAAACATAAAGGAAGGTGCAATTGAGCTATTAGAATATAAGACATAGCCGCAGGATACAATAAAACCAATGGATGAATATGAAACATATAAGTATCCAGGATATCAACAAGCAAAGGTAATAGGTCATACTGTGATAAAAGGAAAACTTTTGACAGAACTTACTTCAAGGCTGAAGAAAATCTGCCAAACAGAGCTCAATAGTGAAAATATAACAGAGGCACTAAGAACTTTCATTTCCCATATTACCATATTCTTTTGGCATTGTATCTTTGTCCGAAACTGATCTGGAAAATTTACAAAGATAATTAAGAACTAAAATGAGAAATTTCAGGAAACATTATGTACATTCAAATACATTTAGATTATCACTACTGAGGACAAAATGGGTAAGAGTGATAACAGATGTAAAAAAGTTTACACAGCAGTCTGATAGAAGTAGTAAAAGTATACTTACTTCAACATTCAGCACTCCATGTGAGTATAAGCAGTTCTGATAAGTACACACCACTAAACTTAAATGAAAGCACAACCCAGAAACGTGAAGAAATTATCACGACAGAAGAAAAAGATACCCAGTGGAAGAGCATGGCTCTCCATGGAAGACATCTCCATGATCTGAGCAGACTAGATGTTGATAAACAACTGTTGAACGCCTGGCTTAGATTTGGAAACCTCTTTCCAGAAACAGATGAGTAACTTGTAGCAATATAGATCCAGGTGATCAACACAAAAAAAAATCAAGAATACATGATAAAAGTCCAAGAAATTAAAGATGATAAATACAGAAAATGTCTAGAGAAACAAGAAATAAACCAACATATTTCAGGATCCTGCAGCAGTTCAACTCAAACTGATTACTTAACCAGTCTCAATCAAGTGGGAAGCATCATTCACGAAAATCTTGTTTTAAAATACAAACTCATAAAAGACACCATACCTCACTATAAATACAAGTGTGATCCAGTTTTAAGGTCAGAGTACAAAAATTTATGTTATGAACTATCCACTATTACAGATAGGACCATCCATAATAACTGTCTGGATATGATATTACAGGATAAACAAGCAAGAACAACTTACTGAATAGATATAGCCATTCCAATTGTATATAATATACAGAAATCAATGTAAAAGAACACCAGAAATATGCTGAATTAAAGAGGAAAATGAAAGACTGTGGAAGATGAACAGGACATATATTGCCCCAATAATAATAACTACAAATGGTATCATCTCCAAGTCACTATAAAATAGCATTAAACAATTAGTCCGACACAACAATATTTATGCAAATTTCCAGAAAGGTACAATGCTAAACACCACGAAAGTTTGTAACAATGGAGGAATGAGAGTGCTTGGCTATGCCAATACCTAAGGTTTTACCAGCTTGAGCTGATAAAACATTAAAATAATAATAATTATTATCATTATCTCCTAGCTTGTACTCCTTCCCCTCCCACCAATTACTTCCTTTGACTTCTATCTCTTTCCTTTCCAGTCCAGATGAATGATCTTGGCCGAATCATCGACTGTTTATTTCTCACCTTGGATGCTGCCAGATTTGCTAAGATCCATCAACATTTTGTGTGTATTGCCTTTTACGTAAGGTTATCTGCCAAAGATCAAATGGAGCAGTTGATAACACTAAGGGGCAGAAGACGCTGGTGGGAGTTGTGTACAGGCCACCTAACAGTAGTAGTGAGGTCGGAGATGGTATTAAACAGGAAATTAGAAATGTGTGCAATAAAGGAACAGCAGTTATAATGGGTGACTTCAATCTACATGTAGACTGGGTGAACCAAATTGGTAAAGGTGCTGAGGAAGAGGATTTCTTGGAATGTATGCGGGATGGTTTTTTGAACCAACATGTCGAGGAACCGACTAGAGAGCAGGCTATTCTGGACTGGGTTTTGAGCAATGAGGAAGGGTTAATTAGCAATCTTGTCGTGAGAGGCCCCTTGGGTAAGAGTGACCATAATATGGTGGAATTCTTCATTAACATGGAGAGTGACGTAATTAATTCAGAAACAAAGGTTCTGAACTTAAAGAGGGGTAACTTTGAAGGTATGAGACGTGAATTAGCTAAGATAGACTGGCAAATGACACTTCAAGGATTGACGGTGGATATGCAATGGCAGGCATTTAAAGGTTGCATGGATGAACTACAACAATTGTTCATCCCAGTTTGGCAAAAGAATAAATCAAGGAAGGTAGTGCACCCGTGGCTGACAAGAGAAATTAGGGATAGTATCAATTCCAAAGAAGTAGCATACAAATTAGCCAGAGAAAGTGGCTCACCTGAGGACTGGGAGAAATTCAGAGTTCAGCAGAGGAGGACAAAGGGCTTAATTAGGAAGGGGAAAAAAGATTATGAGAGAAAACTGGCAGAGAACATAAAAACGGACTGTAAAAGCTTTTATAGATATGTAAAAAGGAAAAGACTGATAAAGACAAATGTAGGTCCCCTGCAAACAGAAACAGGTGAATTGATTATGGGGAGCAAGGACATGGCAGACCAATTGAATAATTACTTTGGTTCTGTCTTCACTAAGGAGGACATAAATAATCTTCCAGAAATAGTAAGGGACAGAGGGTCCAGTGAGATGGAGGAACTGAGCGAAATACATGTTAGTAGGGAAGTGGTGTTAGGTAAATTGAAGGGATTGAAGGCAGATAAATCCCCAGGGCCAGATGGTCTGCATCCCAGAGTGCTTAAGGAAGTGGCCCAAGAAATAGTGGATGCATTAGTGATAATTTTTCAAAACTCGTTAGATTCTGGACTAGTTCCTGAGGATTGGAGGGTGGCTAATGTAACCCCACTTTTTAAAAAAGGAGGGAGAGAGAAACCGGGGAATTATAGGCCGGTTAGCCTAACGTCGGTGGTGGGGAAACTGCTGGAGTCAGTTATCAAGGATGTGATAACAGCACATTTGGAAAGCGGTGAAATGATCGGACAAAGTCAGCATGGATTTGTGAAAGGAAAATCATGTCTGACGAATCTCATAGAATTTTTTGAGGATGTAACTAGTAGAGTGGATAGGGGAGAACCAGTGGATGTGGTATATTTGGATTTTCAAAAGGCTTTTGACAAGGTCCCACACAGGAGATTAGTGTGCAAACTTAAAGCACACGGTATTGGGGGTAAGGTATTGGTGTGGGTGGAGAATTGGTTAGCAGACAGGAAGCAAAGAGTGGGAATAAACGGGACCTTTTCAGAATGGCAGGCGGTGACTAGTGGGGTACCGCAAGGCTCAGTGCTGGGACCCCAGTTGTTTACAATATATATTAATGACTTGGATGAGGGAATTAAATGCAGCATCTCCAAGTTTGCGGATGACACGAAGCTGGGTGGCAGTGTTAGCAGTGAGGAGGATGCTAAGAGGATGCAGGGTGACTTGGATAGGTTGGGTGAGTGGGCAAACTCATGGCAGATGCAATTTAATGTGGATAAATGTGAAGTTATCCACTTTGGTGGCAAAAATAGGAAAACAGATTATTATCTGAATGGTGGCCGATTAGGAAAAGGGGAGGTGCAACGAGACCTGGGTGTCATTATACACCAGTCATTGAAAGTGGGCATGCAGGTCCAGCAGGCGGTGAAAAAGGCGAACGGTATGCTGGCATTTATAGCGAGAGGATTCGAGTACAGGAGCAGGGAGGTACTACTGCAGTTGTACAAGGCCTTGGTGAGACCACACCTGGAGTATTGTGTGCAGTTTTGGTCCCCTAATCTGAGGAAAGACATCTTTGCCATAGAGGGAGTACAAAGAAGGTTCACCAGATTGATTCCTGGGATGGCAGGTCTTTCATATGAAGAAAGACTGGATGAACTGGGCTTGTACTCGATGGAATTTAGAAGATTGAGGGGGGATCTGATTGAAACGTATAAGATCCTAAAGGGATTGGACAGGCTAGATGCGGGAAGATTGTTCCCGATGTTGGGGAGGTCTAGAACGAGGGATCACAGTTTGAGGATAGAGGGGAAGCCTTTTAGGACCGAGGTTAGGAAAAACTTCTTCACACAGAGAGTGGTGAATCTGTGGAATTCTCTGCCACAGCAAACTGTTCAGGCCAGTTCATTAGCTATGTTTAAAAGGAAGTTAGATATGGCCCTTGTGGCTACAGGGGTCAGGGGGTATGGAGGGAAGGCTGGGTTCTGAGTTGGATGATCAGCCATGATCATAATAAATGGCGGTGCAGGCTCAAAGGGCCGAATGGCCTACTCCTGCACCTATTTTCTATGTTTCTATGTTTCTATAAAGGAGAACAGAGACAAAAGAATGAGGAAATTGCGAAATGCAGAGTCGCAAGATTTTAAGGATGATATGTTGGGGTTTTGGTTATCACTGATGAGTAGATCAGCTTGTCAAGTTGTCGTGAAGAATGTCACTCAATGGAATCTGGAAGCTCATGGCAGAGAAGTGGAGGGAATGAGTGGAGGGAGATATGTATAAGAAGAAATGACATGAGCAACTGCCTCATTGTTCTAGGAGGAAGATCCTTATCAGTCACCAAAAACATAAAAAAACACCTTATGGTCCAAATTAAAGGGTCCACGGTGCGATATCAGCATCTTGCTCACAGCGTTTGCTCAACTCATTTTGCAATGTACAAAATAACTTCTTTCTGCTCCCACAATGATCGCATAGTTTTTAAGATATTCACAAAGGAAAGTGTGGGTGGGTGGGGGAGGGGGGAATGTGTGCCACACACTATAAGAAGAGATAAGATGATATATTTCCTGGATGCTGCCAGATTTGCTAAGTTCCATCAACATTTTCTGTGTATTGCCTTTTTCCTGAAGTCTATATTTCCCGAGGAGACCGAGGTCCTTTAACATCTGCCAGATGATGCTGAGGATGTTCTACGAGTCTGTGGTGGCCAGTGCGATCATGTTTGCTGTTGTGTGCTGGGACAGCAGGCTGAGGGTAGCAGACACCAACAGAACCAACAAACTCATTCGTAAGGCCAGTGATGTTGTGGAGATGGAACTGGACTCTCTCACGGTGGTGTCTGAAAAGAGGATGCTGTCTAAGTTGCATGCCATCTTGGTCAATGCCTCCCATCCACTACATAATGTACTGGTGGGCACAGGAGTACATTCAGCCCGGGACTCATTCCACCGAGATGCAACACAGAGCATCATAGGAAGTCATTCCTGCCTGTGGACATCAAACTTTACAACTCCTCCCTTGGAGGGTCAGACACCCTGAGCCAATAGGCTGGTCCTGGACTTATTTCATAATTTACTGGCATAATTTACATATTACTATTTAACTATTTATGATTCTATTACTATTTATTATTTATGGTGCAACTATAAAGAAAACCAATTTCCCCCAAGATCAATAAAGTATGACTATGACTATGACTATATGAAGGCAGGCAAACCAATAATATAAAGAAGGATATTAAAAGATTTTTCAGTTATATAAAAAGTAAAAAAGAGCTGAGAGTTGAGGGAAAATGATGCTGGGGTGTGGGAAGGTAGAAATGTGGGACAAAGAAATGGTAGATGAACTTAATGGGTACTTTGCACGTGTCTTCACTGTGGAAGACACTAGCAGTGTGCCAGAGGTCCATGAGTGTCAGGGAGAAAGAGTGAGTACCAGAAGAAAAATGTGCTAGCCAAACTCAAAGGTCTTAAGGTGAGTGTCATCTGGACCAGATGGACTACACGCCCGAGTCCTGAGAGAGGTTGCTGAAGAGATAAACTATGCATTTATCATAATTTTTCAAGAATTACCTGATTCTGGCATGCTCCTGGAGGACTGGAAGATTGCAAATGTCACTCCACTCTTTAAGAAGGCAGGAAGGCAAAAGGAAGGAAATTATAGGCCAGTTAGCCTAACCTCAGTGGTTGCGAAAATGTTGGAGTCTATTATTAAGGATGTTCGAGCTATTTGGAGACTAATGATAAAATAGGTCAAAGACAACCTGTTTTCTGTAAAGGGAAATCTTACCTGATAAATTTGCTAGAATTCTTCAAGGAAGTAACAAGCAAGGTGGACAAAAGAGAGACAGTGGATGTCATTTAATTAGATTTTCAGATGATGTTTGATCAGGTGCCACACATGAGGCAGCTTAACAAGATAAAACCCTATGGCGTTACAGGAAAGATACCGGCATGGATAGCGGAATAGCTGACAGGCAGGAGGCAGTGACTGGGAATAAAAGGGGCCTTTTCCGGTTGGCTGCTGCTGAATAGTGGTTTCCCTCAGGTGTCAGTATTGGGACCTCTATTTTTCCCATTGTTTGTCAATGATTTGGATAATGGAATTTGTGGCAAAGTTTGTGGATGATACGAAGATAGGTAGAGGGTTGGGTAGTGCAATTGCATGAGGACTTAGACAAATTGGAAGAATGGGCAATAAAGTGGCAGATGGAATACAGTGTTGAGAAATGTATGATAAAGCATTTTGATAAAAGGGAACAATAGTGTGGATTATTATCTAAATGGCAAGAAGATTCAAAGATCAAAAGTGCAGATGGATTTTGGAGTCCTTGTGCAGGACTCCCAAAGGTTAATTTAGAGCTTGAGTCTGTGGGAAAGAAGGCAGATGCAATGTTGGCATTTATTTCAAGGGGAATGGAATATGAAAGCAAGGAGATAATGCTGAGGCTTTATAAGACGCAAGTCAGGCCACACTTGACGTATTGCCAACAGTTTTGGGCCCCATATATCAGAAAGGATGTGTTGTCATTGGAGACAATCCAGAGTAGTTCCATGAGGATGATTCCCAGAATGAAGGGGTTAACATATGAGGAGGGTTTGGCAGCTTTGTGCCTGTACTCACTGGAATTTAGAAGAATGCTGGGGGATCTCATTGAAACCTACCAAATGTTGAAAGGACTAGATAGGGTAGATGTGGAAAGGATATTTCCTATGGTAGAGGTATCCAGAACTAGAGGACACAGCCTCAAAATTGATGGGCAACCCTTTAGAACAGAGGCAAGGAGGAACTTTTTTAGCTAGATAGAATGGTGGAGCAGAATCGATGGGCTGAATGACCTAATTATGCTCCTATGTCTTATGCTCCTATGGTCTTACTATGGCTGTCTTAATTTCTCCCCTCATCTGTGTTTCCCTCACTCTCATGGCAATCATTTGCAGTTGGAGATACATTTTTTAAGTTCCAATGACCTTTCCATATTCCTGTACAACTGCAGCATGGAACTTGCAATCTTTTTTATGTAAATGCCATTGGGAACCATGTAGCTAAAGCTTTATATATAATTGTGGGTTCTGTTATTTTTTTTTCTCAATTTCCCAATTATTTCTTTAGCATGTCATCTGTGTGGGTGCTTTACCACACACTACTATGTAGTACAGCAGAAAAGGGTGAACTCCCAGTTTCTTGGCTCACATGTTCATCCTCCTATACAAAAATGCTGTAAGCATAATGAGTCAAGTTTTCTGTGTTGCCCTGAATGTGGAAGGGAGGGCAGGTCAAACAATTTTCTCAGCTGCCAAAACAGAATAATGCATTTCATTAATTGTAAACATCTTAATTTAAATTAATAGAAAGACAACATTCTTGAGAACTTGGAATGAGAAAACCTGATATAAATATTTTGGTCAATGAAATTGAATGAGCAAAATACTTTTGCGTAAAGTATCATTTTAGTATTAGTATTAAATATAAAGTTTTATTTTCAGAGTCAGTGCTAATAATCTTGAAAATAATACATTTAACTAAAATAAATTGAAAGTTGCTGTGTCCATTTCAAAAGAGTATAATTAAGCTACCCATCTATTTATATCTTGCAACTTCTAATGCAACTAATTCTATTTCCTTTTATAATGATGTGGAATTTCAGGGCACATAACTGCAAAGAAATGTGAAATAAAGAGAATGAGGGTTGTGGTCAAGGTCTTGAATTTTACCCTATTAAGGGTGTGAATCTTCAGGAGCTCACTTGCATTTTACCACATTGGATCAAACTCCATTGAGGCCTTTGGCACCAGTGTAATTAAACATTACACTGGTGCCAAAGGCCTCAATGGAGTTTGATCCAAAAGCAGTCTACACTTGTTATAAGACCAGGTTGTAAAACTAATCGGCCTCAGAGCCACATAATAAATTATTTTTATGGATAGTCTGAAGACTGTTTTAGGCTTTGGAGAGATGACCAGGTTGTCGGGTTGATATGGAGCCAATACTCTATGGAATGACAGAAAAAGGGAGGTATGGCGCAGGCCTGGAGAGGATCTGACCTGGGCCTGACATATAGTCACAATCACAAAAAAGACACACCAGTGGCTCTACTTTATTTGCAGTATGAGGAGATTTCATATGTCATGAAAGACTCTTAAAAATTACTGCAGACGTACAGTGGACAGCATTCTGACTGGTTGCATCACAACCTGGTAAGGAGGCTCCATTGCGCGGTATTGCAGTGGACCCACGGTAGTTTGCCTATCGCCACAATAGGTCAACAGCAGATGCAATCTCAGTGGCTTTTCATATGGCCTTAGACCACCTGAACAATACAAACACCTATGTCAGGATGGCGTTCATTGACTGTAGTTCAGCATTTAACACCATCGTTCCCCCAATCCTGATTGAGAAGTTGCAGAACCTCTGCAATTGGATCCTTGACTTCCTAACTGGAAGACCACAATCTGTGCGGATTGGTGATAATATCTCCTCTACGCTGATGATCAACACTGGTGCACCTCAGGGGTGTGTGCTTAGCCCACTGATCCATTGTCTCTATACCCATGACTGTGTGGCTGAAATACCATCTATAAATTTGCCGATGATACAACCATTGTATAGAAGGCTGAAGGCACACGCTCAGTGATTCAGGAACATCTTCCCCTCAGCCATCCAATTCCTAAATGGATATTGAAACTTTGGATACAACCTCGCTTTTTTAATATACAAAGTTTGTATGTTACTCCTGTTTTTGCATGATTTTTAATCTATTCAACATATGTATACTGTAATTTATTTATTTATTTATTTATTTATTCTCTCCTATATTATATATTGCACGGAACTGCTGCTGCTAAGTTAACACATTTCTCGACATATGCCAATGATAGTGAATCTGATTCTGATTGCAAGAGGCTGCAGAGGATTGTAGACTCAGCCTGTTCCATCAACGACATAATTCTCTCTAATATCGAGGACATTTTTAAGAGACTGTCTCTCAAGAAGACGGCATGCATCACCAAAGACCCTTGCTATCTTGGACATTCCCTCTTCTTGCTATTGTCATCAGTGTAGAGGCACATGAGCCTGAAGAACCGCACTGAATGATTCTGAAACAGCTTTTTCCCTCCATCGTCAGGTTTCTGAATGCTCCATGAATGCTATCTCATTATTCCCTTTGATTTGCACTATTTATTTATTTTATAATATATGATAATTTTATGACTTTGTGCTGCCTCCACAAAACAAACAAACTTGATGTCATATAGGGCAGTGATAATAAATGTGATTCTGATTCTGTTTGTGGAGGAGAGGCAGAAGTAAAGACATGAGCTTTCTTATTGCCCTGGGAGGGAGAGCAAGGCATGAGTGCAGTGCAGGAAATAAAACAAACATGGTTGAGAACTCTATCAATCATTTCTGATGGAAATAATTGTTTAAGAAAACTCTTACTTAGGAATGTGCAGATTTGTCAAGTCCACCAGCATTGTAGCTATTATTTTGGGAGATTAGTTCTTGGCATTGGTCTCTTTGGGGAACCTCATGCATAAATAGTACATGTTTGCTTGGCAAATAGTTTGTCTCTTTAAAGAAACAGTTCCTCTAAAAGGAATGGTTATGCCCTCTTACGTTATTTACTTATACTGTACTTATAAGTGTAACATCACTGAAATTAGGCTGAAGTTTTCAATCATAATTCCCTCTCTGTCTCTTATTTCTTGTTCCTCCTCTAAAACATTCCTTAAAACCTATTAGTGTAACAAAACTTTTTGCTGACACACCTTAATCTTCCATTTGGATGTTAATATCAACATTTTTTTAAAACTTTGACAAGTTTTGTTATGCTAGAGGTAATATATGAATAGAAATTTGTATTATTGTTGTACAGAGAGTAATTGAAAATAAATGCAAGGAAATTATGTTTTAAATTGGTTTGGCTCCTTGCCAGATTGAGCTACCAGACTTTCGGAAGTAAATCAGGTTTTCGGGAGGTTTCAAAGGAAATGCAGATCATAGCTATGTGAAAGGATTAAGGGAACTGAAATTGCTTTCCTTGGACCAGTGAAGCTAAGGGGAAATTTGATGAAAGTGTCAAGCAAAATGGCATGGCTTTGACAAGGCATTGAGAATTTGTGTAAGGATTAGCAGGCAAATGAAGAAAATAATTTAATCTAGAATTGATTGGTAAATTGGTCTATTATAGTCACATGCACTGTGATACAGTGTAATACTTATTTTGACGGCCATACATATAAGTAATTTAATTGCAACAGTCCATTGAGGTAATACAAGAAGAATCAAAAGCAGAATGCATAGTAAAGTCTTACAGTTACTGAAAAAGAGCAGTGTAGTCAGACAATAAGCTGCAAATCATGATAAGGTAGATTGTAAATCAAGGAGTCCATTTTATTGTATCAGGGGACCATTCAGTACTCTTATATCATGGGTTCTATGTTTTATGTTAGCTGCTTTGACAATGCTGTGAGATGTGTAGGCAGAGTCCATGGAGGGGACGCTTATTTCTCTGATGTGCTGAGCTGTGTCCGCAATTCTCTGTAGTTTTCTTGTGGTTTCAGGCAGAGCAGTTGCCATATCAAGCTGTGATGCATCCAGATAGGATGTTTCTGTGGTACACTGATAAAAATTAGCGTGTAACATAGAGGACATGTGAGATTTCCTTAGACTTCTGAGAATGTAGAGGCACTGGTGAGGTCTCTTGATCATGATGCTAACATGGTTGGACCAGGTGTTGTTCACTCCTATAAACTTGAAGCTTTCAATCTTCTTGACCATTGATACAAAAGGAGTGTGTGTATTCTTCTCCACCCTCCCAGTCCCCTCCTGAAGTCAATAACCAGCTCTTGTGTTTTGGCATTGATTGGGATTGAATCTATAAGAAAATAATATTGGTAACTGAATAGTCGGTAAACACAGAGCACACACTTGGGGTAACTATTAAAAAATAGCAAAAAGGAATAATATGATTGCATAGTGATCTAAAGTATAATTTTTGAAAAAATTCGGAATGTGATCGCTAGAAAGGAATACTCAAAATGAAAATAATTGCAGAGTTCAGGAAAAAAGCTTGAGAACATGAACTATGGACTCTATCATCGTATAATGTTCTGATTTTCTATAATGAAATATGACATAGGGATTTAAAGAATCTATTTCTAATTCAGTAAATATTAAAAATAATTAATAATGTATCAATTGCAAACAGTTTTCATGATAAAGTAATTTTACTTTGAACTTCACCTGAAAGTAATAATAACAATAACAATAGTGCACCACATCTTTATTACTTAAACTTAATCCATTTCTTGACACAATTAACCACATTCATTTTGAAGCCTCATTGATGTAGACATTAATGGTATCAGTTGCCATGAAGAAATTATGACAAGGGCAGAGTTAAATGCAATTAAAAGGGCTCAAACACATTCCAAAAGGTCTGGTTCTGACAACACAGAGCGGAAGTCTTACTCATGACAATCAACTGAGGACGCAGAGAGTTTTGTCCAATCTTCAAAATTCCCCTAAGGGCATAGCCATTTTGGATGCTTCAGCAGACATTCAAACATCAAACAGTCACACTTTTCAGTACAGCAACTTACTTACATGTGATGTTGCTCTGCTACGTTAGACTGACATTTTATTGATAACTTGGTATCCTGAGAGTGATGAGACTTGCTGATCACACTTGCTTTTCAGTCAAAGTTTTTATCAGTTTAATTTGACATTAATTTCTCATACTGGTGGATAACAATGAAAGTGACAGGATTCTAATTTTGTGAGGTGACAGCCAGCAACCCGTCAGTTAGAAGTGGTGCTGTCCCGCTGTTAGTGTGGAGGAGATGAATGCTTCAGTTTCAGCTCTCAGACTCCTCAACCCTCATAACAAACACCATAACCAAAATAAGAATCAGGTTTGTTGTCACTGTCTTATATGATGTCAAATGTTGTTTTTTTGCAGCAGTACATAAAATTACAATGTATTGAAACATTTATATATCGTCCAAAAAAAGGTTAACAAGGTCATTGTCATAAGTTCATGAAACATTCAGAAATTTGATGATGGAAGGGAAGAAGCTGATCCTAAATTGTTGAGCATGAATCTTATGCCCTTTTACTTCCTCCCTGATGGTAGTCTGAGAACAGCGCAGATGGTAAGGGTCCTTAATGATTGATGTTGTCTTCTTATAGCATTGCCTCTTGAAGATACTTTCAGGGGCGTGGAAACTTGTGCCAGCGAAGGTGCTGGCTGAATGTACAACCCTCTTCAATCTCTGATGATACTTTGCATTGCAGTCTCCCTACCAGGCTATTATGCAACCAGCCAGAAGGTTCTCCACTGTACATTCATAGAAATTTGCTAGAGTCTTCAGTGACATACCAATCTTCTTAAACTTCTAACAAAGTAGAACCACTAGCATGCCTTCTTTATGATTGCAACAATGTGTTTGGCCCAGGACAGATCCTCTGAGATGATGTCAACCAGCAGCTTGAAGCTGTTCACCTTTTCCACCGCTGACCCTCAGTGAAGACTAGTGTATGTTCTCCTGACTTCCCCTTCCTGAAGTCCACAATCAATTCTTTGGTCTTACTGATGTTGGGTGTGAGGTTATTGTTGCGACACCACTCAACCAACAAATCTATTTCACTCCTGTATGCCAAATCATCACCATCTGAGATGTTACCAGAACAGTACTGTCATCTGTGAATTTATAAACATCATTTGAGCCATGCTTAGAGTGTAGAACGAGAGTAGATCATTGCGCTAAACTCACACACTTGAGGTATGTCTGTGCTAATTGTCAGCAAGGAAGAGATGTCATCACCAATCTGTACTGACTGTGGTCTCAAAATGAGGAAGTTGAAGATCTAATTACAACGGGAGGTGTGGAGGCCTGGTCTGATGATTAATACTGAAGGGATGATGTTATTGATTGTAGAACAGTAATTGATAAACAGCAGCTTGACATATGTTTTGCTGTTATCTAGATGCTCCAAAGCAGGTGAGACTGAATCCACTGTAGACCTCTTGTGGCACTAAATGAACTGCAGTGGGTCTTTGCTTGTTCTTTGCTCAGGCAGGAGTTAATTCTAGTCAATACCAACCCTTTAAAGCTTTTCATTACAGTAGATGTGAGTGCTACCTGTCAAAATGAACAAAAACCTTCAAAGATGTGAGTTATTACGCATGATCAGAAATCAAATATCTATTATAATTACAATGAAAGCAAAATAGAATAATGCACAGATATGAATGTGATCATGAAGTAAAACATTGATCTTCATAGCTATTCAGTTCCATTCTGATCCATCGTAGAAGTTAAAATACTAATGTGAAGCCATTGAGTTTTGCAGAGTGCAGGCAAGATTTTGAGAAATGTTGTTATTGAATTGCTTGCTCACTAGACAAAGGAAGAATTAATATAAAACAACCTGGATTCTAGAGAAGGCTTAAAACTAAAACACTCCAAAGAACTTCACAGGAATATAATCAGATGAGGAAAACTATTCTTAAGCATAAATATAATATTAGATCAAGTCACCAAACAATTCTCATAGAGACAGGAGATAAGCAGCAGCTTTAAGTTGGTGTTGAAGTAAAAAGATTGAAGTCACGAGTTAGGGTGAAGGATGTGCACAGAGTACAAGAAACCAGACATGAAGAGCTATGAAGTTAAAAATGATTACTGAGAAAACCTGCTCACATTTCTCATCATGCATAAAGAAACTGCGTGAAGAATAGAAATGATTTAACAAGTATCAAATACAAAATCTATTATTTGAATGGAATATAGCTTTGAAGTGGCCAGAATTATATTAACATTTTACATTAATGATTGTTTACAGATGAATACATAATCATGCATGCATAATAAAGCCTTTTTGTCAAATTGAAAGAGACCATTTTCATTCTGTCTATTTGTTTGCAGCTTTCTTCATTCACATATGCGAAGGGAAGAAAAGTGTCGAAAAGTTTTTGTCCGATTTATTTTGCTGTAGAATCCCTGTGTTTCACAAAGAAGGCAGAACACTGTACTTGTGATGGAAAGAAGTGATAATTGGGTTTACACCCAGTCTTTTTTGTCATATTCCTTCCCTTCAACAGTGACTTAGGAAGAGTAAGTGTCTAACTATGGTTAAAAGGAGGGTTTTTGGAGGAAGATTTCCAATTTATGAGGAATTTGCAACAGTACTACAGAAAATAAATGGGGTCTGTTCCCCATAGCTGGTTATATCTAAGTAAAAACTGAACTAAATGCCTTGCTCGTCAGCACAGATATAAACTGAAAAACCATTCTAAATTAGGAAAATACAAAAAATATACAGCAAATACATTTTTCAGCTACACCTAATCAATAAAATAGAATATTAATTTAACAAATGTGAGGGCATGGTACTTCAGCAGAGGTGTTTACTGAACTTGCACTTTGTGCCTTTATCACCAGAAATACTCATCAAAGATCTTTGAACCAGGAAGAAGGTCCCATCTTCATTCGGAGGAAGATTGAGGCATATTCCTAGAGTCTGCCTGATCACTATGTATGATAGGATATGACATGTTATTGAAGCCCGGGAGTTAAACTAACCCTGGAATCTTATGTTTGCAGTGGTGATTGAGTCTCCTATTTATTGCATTATCCATGCAGCCAAAATTAAGATCAGTGCCATTTTCTTTTCAATGAACTCCACAAACTGTCAGAAATTCTGAGGATATCCACACACAGTGTAACAGATTATGTTTTATTAATAGAGTTAAAGTTTGCACTCAGCAGCCAGAGTTTGCAAAAGTGAAATCCAATTCTTATAAAGAATGATCCAGTATGTCAGTAGGTAACAATGATTAATAGCTTGCTAATAACTTGTACAGCAGCTGAGTCTCAGGTTATGCTCAGGTGAATGTTAATGACAGGACTGCCTTCTCATGTGGAACTTCTCATCCTGTTTAGACCTTGCTTTACCTTTTTGTCTGTATTCATTTCCATTTAACTGTTATGGAAGACTGATGGTTAGCAAGAATTAATCAAGCACTTCCCCCTCTTGATTTTTTTTCAGCCTGTTTGCCTGGCTATTATGAAAAAAAATCATATCTATCAAGTCTCACCAAAAGCTTAGAAAGCATGCTGAAGTTCATAGCTTTTTCAATGCACAAACAATCTAATCAAGGAGCTATAAGCTTTCCAGGTGGTGTATATGACTTGTCCGGATTAGATCAAGAATAGGCCAACACTGAACCCTGATGGGTATTTTCTTTCTGGATTTCTTCTGAGTGCATGGGACCACTACAGATTCCTCTTCTGCCTCTCATCCATGGTCTGTTTCACTCAATAACTGCTGCTACAATGGGGGGCACATGTTATTTTCCAGAATCAGAACATCTTTTCAACCCATGTACAACACATGTTAACTAGCTGCAGCTCTTTGCTGGGGATACTGAAGAACTTATCCTAAATTTTCATGAAATTATGATATTTTTAAGCCTATGCTTGGTCTGTATGGAAAAAAATAAAATGGAAAATGGTATCTGATTTTGCAGACATTACAGAAATAGAGAATATGGGATTAGTGCAGAACAATGGTACTGAGACAAAAAAAAATCTGTATTGATCTTATTAAATAATGAAAAAAAATACAAGAGGCTGAATGATAATTTCCGACTATCTCTTATGCTATTCTCTATAAAAACAATAAAAAAGGAAAAATATTTAATGCGATATTCACTGGTGCAAGAATACCTCTAAGTGAATGACCCACATGATCATAACAAGGCACAGAATTGCCTCATTCATAAATTGGGTTATTTAATAAAGGGCTCTGTCTTTATTGACCTTTTTGTTCCAATCACAGAGCCATCTTAAATATTGACACTGCTCAGTCTCCTCTAAAATCCTTTGATGTAATTTTATCAGTTTTCCCAAATTGAGGTAAGGGTAGGCTGAAATGGAATTACTGTCTTTTCTGTAAGGAGGAATGGATCTCCAAGGAATAGATTTTGATATAGATTCACAAACTTGTCCCTAATTGGTAAAAATAGATCTATCATAGTCAAATTTAATTAGTTAAACATCAGGTAAAAGCACATGCTTCTTGAAAATGGATTACTTTTACTGATTGATTTAGCCATGCGGTATGTTAAGATGTTATATGGGTAACCTCATCATTTGAATTTGTAACATACCTTTTAAGATTTCTAATGAGTAACTACAAATTACAGGTTCATTGGTTCAAAATGAGAATTTTCAAACTGAATGAAGTTGATGGACTACAAGATGTATCATGGAAAGCTACTAGGCATTGTGAATATGCTCGAGATTTCAGCACCTGGATGAAAGAATAAATTTAATATTGGGACATGCAAAGCCCTTCCAAGTTAGAACACAAGAGGCAGTTCCTACTTAACTGAAACTAAAATAATTTTCCTGAAAAATGAAGGTAATTGAGCATCAAGATTAACAATAAACTGAAGCTGCTTTATTATGTACAGGTAGGATGGATTAAAAGTTCAGTATTGCACATAAATGGTGATTAAACATACCACTTTTAACTTAAATACTACTATATGCATTTCTATTTGCCGTATATAAAAATATTTTAACACTGAAGGAGTAGGGAAGAATGATAAATAGAAGGTGGCAGAATGATCTGACTATGAGTACATTAATTGGATGTGTTCATGCTGGAAAATTAAAGGATGAAAGATTGCAATCGTACAATTGTCAATAAACTATATAAAATGGATCAGGAAGAACTATTTCACTTTGTTAAGACTGGTGTAAACAGAAGGAATAGCTGAAGTAGGGGAACAGGTAATAAATTGAAACATTACTTTTGGAAGATGGCCTGGATTTTCCAGAGGAATGTTGATATTCATCAGCAGAAGTTGTCTCAGAAATTTAGAACACCTTCTCAAATGCACAATTTCCAAACTTTGAGAGGTTCATGCCAGCAATTTGTGACAATTGAAACAATTCCATGTATCTTGTACAGTTATGCTGTGAAATGTCTGACTATGTGTGGTTAGATCTGATGCTGGTGCAGAAGCACCATTCATCTTACAGGAATGTCTAAGAATGTCTATTTGTTACAAGCAATTTTCACCTTTGGAAATTAAAATACCTTAAATATAGTGTATGTAATTGCTTAGTTTTCTAGTGTTTTAAGTGCTTCATTAAAAAATATCAACTGCTATATTTAATTTTTCATGTTTTGAATATTAAATGTTCATAAACATTAAAGCTGTTTCAGCGCTTTGACGGGCAATTCAACCCGGGATCATAGTTTAATCAATTCCCAAAGCATGTACAATATGAAGATATTGTACAGAAGATGGCTTTGATGATCATATCAGATTCAGTTGGGAGATCTGCTCCAGGTATACCTGGTTTTAACAGGTATGGAGTCAGTGTGCAATCGAGGATAATGGATAATTTCATGGGATTATCTCCAAAACAGATGCAAAGGCATGATTGGAGCACAAGATATTAATAGCTGTGAAGAACCCTGCCAAAATGGAGGTATTGATGAGTTTAGCATAGCCATGGTAACCTATGTGGGGGGAAATATGTGGGAGCATGATTGCAAAGGCTGCTTTAGTGGTCAATCCCAGACTGAGAATTTGTTACAACAGTTGAATTGGAAAACTCAGTGAAGATGAAGAAGATTTAGAATATGATATTAAAAAGAAGTCAGAAAGAGGCCTTAAATCTGCCATTATCTAATAGCAGGAATTTAAGCTCATCATAAATATTGCAGTAGTTTTGATAGGTTGATTTATATTATGATGAGTAACTCCATTACAACTATTCCTCTTACCATTCTTCTCTTGTTTTCTTGGCAGTGGAGCTTTAGAATCAGTCCCGAGGAAGGGTCACAGCTTGAAATAGTACATTTCTCTCCATAGATTATGCTTGATCTGCTGAGTTCCTCCAGTATTTTGTGTCAATCGGACATTGTGTGTGTGTGTGTGTGAGACAGAGAGAAGGCCCCGCAGCTTTGAGTTCATTTCATCGAGCAGAGTCAGAATATGATTTTGAAATTCTCCCCAGGTGCCCAATGCTTTTGTATAATCTTGTTCACTTCTGAGCTAATGTGAAAATTCAACTGATTACGTACAAGTGCCTGAGCAGAGCAGTCATTCATTTACCTGACAGGCTGCCAGCTGATACTCTAGTGTAGTATTGAGGAAATTTGTATTGTTGGAGGTGTGATCCTTCAGAAGATTTATGCAAAATGCGGCTACTAATTATCCTTCAATTAGCATGCTAAAAAAACTATTCCTAATCAACTTGTTGGTTGTATAAATTAAATGACACGTCTCCTACATTATAACAAGGACTATATTCCAAGATAGTACTTCTTTGCAGTCAATGCATGATAATAACCTGAAATTGTATACAAATCTTTCTCCAAGATAAACATGAGTGCTGCGGCAGTGCGTCTTCAGGAATAATCAACTCCTGAGGTATCATTGTTCTGTCAGTCCAGGGTCTACTGCTGTACACGGTGAAGAAAGGAGGCAGAGTTGAATTGGTACTGGCAATGTTACAGCATTTGACTTAACTCAATTAAGTTTATGATATTCCATTTTGCTAAAATCAATCAATTTGACTGAATCATCTTGGAGATCTGTGTTTGAAATATTTAGTACTGTCAGAAGTCCTTGCAAAGCTGCAGCCTCTCGTTTCGCTGTTTGTTAATGTGTCACTGTCCTCTTGGTCTCAGGCTCTAATGATGTCAGCTACACTGTCCATGATATCCAACTTCCTGTTTCTCTCCTTTTGTTATGGAGTCACAGAGCACTACAGCACCAAAACAGGCCCATCAGCCCGACTAGTCTTGCTGATTTGTTTCTCTGCCTGCCCTAGACCCATCTACCTGCATCCAGACCATAGCTGATGCATGGATCATGATACGTGGATACCACTCATCCACGTATCTACCCAACCCTCTCTTATATGTTACAAATTGACCGAGCATCTACCACTTCAGATGACAGCTTGTTCCAGAACCACTGAGTGACAAAGATCCCCCCTTATGTTCCCTTTAAATATTCAACCATTCACCCTAAACGTATGTATGGCCTCTAGAGCTAGTCATACTCAACCTCAGGAAAAAAAGCCTGCATGTATTTACCCTTTTTATACCCCTGATAGTATTGTATACCTCTGTGATATCTCCCCTCATTCTCCTACAGTATTGTAGGCACACATATATATATATACGGTTAGGGTGCCTAAGACTTTTGCGCAGTGCTGTTTTTAAGGTGGAGTGGAGAACAAGTTTGTAAATCTGATAGGAGCAAAGGGTGTTGTTAACAGAAAGGGTGGAGCACTGCAGGAGAAATAGGTGGGGCCCTGAGGGAGAGGTGTGGGATAGGTGGGGGAGAAGCAGTGTCAGTGGTGGAGAGCAGCGTGGATGCTGACACACCTAGCCCTGAGACCAGGAAAGATTATTTGATTCCAAGCAATTGTTTTATAATAATCAGTATCTTTTTGGTGTGTCCGTCTCCCTCCCCTCTCCTTTTCCCTTTTCCCAATCATGATTCCCTTCCCACTCTCAGTCCACAATAAAGTCCCATATCAGTATCAGGTCTATCGTCATTCACATGTCATGGAATTTTTTTTTTTGCAACAGCAGCAGCAGTACAGTGCAATAAATAAAATTACTACAGTATTGTGCAAAAGCCTTAGGCTTCTTAGCTGTATATATGTGTCTAAAACTTTTGCACAGTACTGAATGAATAAGGAATAAGGAATAATGTCAAAACCTATTCAACCTTTGCTTATTACTAAGGTCTTCAAGTCCTGGCAAAATCCTTCTAAGTTTACTCTGCAGTCTTTCAAGCTTATTGATATATTTCCTGTAGGTTGGTGACCAGAACTACACACCATACTCCAAATTCAGCCTCACCAATATCTTATACAACTTCAAAATAACATCTCAATTCCTGTACTCCATGCCCCGATTTGTGAAGGCCAATGTGCCAAAACACTGCTTATGACCTATCTACCTATGATGCCAATTTCAAGTAATTATGGACCTGTATTCCCAGGTCACTTGGTTCTACTGCACTCCTCAGTACTCTATCTGCTCACTGTTCAAGTCCTATGCTAGATTGTCCTGCCAAGTTGCCACACTTCACACTTGTCTGCATTAAGTCCCTTTTGTCATTTTTGTAGCCCATTTCTCTAGTTGGTTCAGAGCATACGGCAAGCTATGATAACCTTCCTCGCTGTCTCTACTCTCCCAATGTTAGTGTTATCTGCAAAGTTGGTGATCCAATTTACTACATTATCTTCTAAACCATTAACATACTGATCAACAACAACAGATCCAGCACTAGCACCTCAGGATATCACTAGTCACAGGCCTCTAGTCAAAGAGACAACCACGTATTACCAACTCTGGCTTCTTACACAAAGCCTGTGCTGAATCCAATTCGCTACTTCATCCTGAAATACCAAGCAACTAAGCCTTCTGGATCAGCTTCCCATGTGGGATTTTGTCAAATGCCTGCATGGGTGGACATGGCCTACGACACACAAAGTCATGTTGACTATTCTTAATCAGAGATCCTGGTTATATACTGCATTCTGTTATTTAAAATACCTTCCGATAATTTACCTATGACTGATGTCAAGGTCACTAACCTCTAATTTTCTGGCTTATTCTCAGAGCCTGTTTTTCTTAAATTTAAAAATATAGCAGGATAACAGGCCTTTCTGGTGCAGCAAGCCCGGAATGCCAAATTATACCTCTGTGACCAATAAACCTACCAACCCATATGCCTTTGGAATGTGGGAAGAAACCCAAGCACACAGAGCAACCTGCACAGTCATGGGGAGAACATACAAACTCCTTATAGACACAGGCAGAATTAAAGCGGGTCATTGGCGTTGTAATAGCATTACGCTAATCGCTGCGTCACCATGCCAACGATTCTTGAACAATGGAACAGCATGTGCTATTCTGCATTTTTCTGACACCTCACTCGTGGCTAAGAACATTTTAAATATATCTCCTAAGACCCCTGCAGTTTCTGAACTAGACTCCCACAGGGTCTGAGGGAACACCTTGGCAGACTCTAGGAACTTATCCATCTCAAGATCACAAGCATCTCTTCTTTCATAATCCAAATACAGTGTATGACCTCAGTACTCTTTTGCCTCAGTTCTGTATACCATATATATATCCAGTTCCATCCTAAAATCCATAACTGTTTCTGCCCCAACCACATCAACAGGCAATGAATTCCAGATTCCACCCACAAGCTGTTAAACTATTTTCCTTATAACCCTTAAATCTTCTCCAGTTCATTTTATATCCAAGACATTTGGTCCTTGACTCCTCCAAAGTGAATAACTTTCCACTATCCTCTATGTCTGGATCCCTCATTTTAAATATTTGCATCATCTTCCTAAAAAAAATTTGTTAGCATCTTTTATCTATCATAGTAATCTTCGTTCTGCATTCCAGAAATCATTGTCATATTCTTTTTCCCTGTGGATTTTCTCTAATACATTCACATCTTCCTGTAAAGAGGCAATCAGAATTTAACTCATTGATTCGGAAGTGCTGTTGGAATGGACTGGGTGAGTAACTGCTGTGCATTTAGTAGGTGTTATTCTATTAATGAAGGTTCATGGAGGTTGATGGGCTGCCAAGTAATTGTCCAGAATGATATTAAATATTTTGTGTTGGTACATTCTTCCAGATAATTAAGGAGCCTTCCATCATGCCCCTGACTATAGATGTTGGAAGGGCTTGCATTTTCATGAACTGAGTCACTCATTACAGGATATCAACCCTTTGACCAGCTCTTGTAGCACCAATATGTAAATGTCTTATCCATTTTAGTTTCTGATTAATGGATGCTGATATTTGGCTCCTCAGCGATGGTAATGGGTAATGCCTTTGTAATTCCAAAAGTAGAGTCTCTTGTTTTTTGATGATTATCGCATGGAATTGTTGGGGCGCCACAGAAGTGTAGCAGTTAGGATGATGCTCTTACACCTCTGGTGACAGAATTTGGAGTTCAATCTCGGCATCCTCTGTAAGGAGTTTGTACGTCCTCCTCATTGAATGTGTGGGTTTCCTCTGGGTGCTCCAGTTTCATGCCACAGTCCAAAGGTGTACCAGTTAGTAAGTTAATGGGACATTGTAAATTGTCCCGTAACTAGACTAGGGTTGCTGGCAGTGCAGCTTAAAAGATGGAAAGGCCTAGTCTGCTCTGAATCTCTAAATACAATAAATAAATAGAATTTTGCTTGCCATCAGTAAACCCATAGCCGAGGGTCTTCTAGGTCTTATTGCATTTAGTATGGCGAACATTGTGAACATGTGATCTTAT
This sequence comes from Mobula hypostoma, assembly GCF_963921235.1. NCBI lineage: Eukaryota > Metazoa > Chordata > Chondrichthyes > Myliobatiformes > Myliobatidae > Mobula > Mobula hypostoma. Next base: position 73,815,056 of record NC_086099.1, on the reverse strand, counting down.
AATGGAAAAATAATCATTGACAATGTAACCAGAGATGTTTGGTGTAGGACAGAGCCTAAGGAGATCATGTAGATAACTGCAAGCATTGTTTATTGTGTAAACTATAACTCCAGTCACAGAAGTATTTTCTCTTTGATTCTCATTGACCATTTTAATCAGAGTTCTTTATTGCTACATGCAATGTCAAGGTCAACCACTTTCACCTTACCTCTAGAATTCATCTCTTTGGATCATGTTTGGATGAAGGTGCAATAAGATCTGGAGCAGAATATTCCTGGCAAAACGAAATTTGGCTTCTGGGGGTGTCTTATTGATGATAGATTCTCTTGCTTTGCTGATGATTGAGAGTGAACTGACTGGGTGAAAATGAACTGAATTACTTTTGTGAACAAGCCCTCTGCTTGTCAGGAAGATCTTGTAACTGTACTGGATCATCTTGGCTAAAGGCATATTATTCCTGGAGTACAATTCTTCAGTATTACAGCTGGGATGTTACTGAGCTCCTTCACTTTTACTGCATCCAGTGCCCTTAACTATTTCTTGGCGTTATGTGAAGTGAATCAAATAAGTATGAGATTGGCTGCTGTGATGATGGGAATCTTAAAGAAAGAAAAGGTGGATCATTTTATTGACACTTCTGTCTGAACACGGTTGTGAATGCTTAACCATTTGGGGAGATTATAATTTTTCATCCTAATGTTAACAACTTTAGTCATTTTTCAGAAAAAGGTTTAACTGCCAATAATTATTCTGGACAGTGCACAATCACCCCTCCCCCAAGACAAAATACTTCCAGATAACAATAGATTATGTACAGTATTTTATTTTAAATGGAGAATGTTTACTTTGTTTATTTCAAACAAAGATTTTAATTCTATAAAGGATTTCCAAACACAAGTTCAGTTCTGACAATCTAGAAAACATACCAATGAGTCAGTGACAAACCTGTTGTCCACCACAGAAAGGAGACCCTGTGAAGAGCCACGGGTGCCATGGTAGTGGAGCAGTTAGCACAACGCTATTACAGCTTAGGGCATTCCAGTTTGGAGTTCAATTCTGGCACCTTTCTGTATGGAGTTTCTGTACATCCTCCCTGTGGAATTCATGGGTTTTCTCCAGGGCCTCTGGTTTCCTCCTACAGTCCAAAGACATACAGTAGGCTAATTGGTCACTGTGAATTGTCCTGTGGTTAGGTTAGTATTAATCGGGTGTATCAAGGTTGCTGGGGCAGGATGTCTCTAAGGGCCAGAATGTTCCTCTGCATCTCCTGCACTGTTTCTCTAAATGAAAAAGTAAAAAGAGATCCACCTCAGTTTGAGGCTGAGGACTGAACTCAATATCTTCATCTATTTAAGTCCTCCCTACCCAAGATACCTTCTAATATTTATATTTCTTTATTTACCATTCAACTCGTGACATTTTCATAACTGCATTGATCAGGTCAAATGGCAGGAGATTAGATCAACATACATTGTTTTTTCTTCAGATTATGCTGCACTCTTGGTTAAATGAGCAATAGGCTTTCTGAGCCTGGAGCCTATTGTTTCTCAGGAGGGTGGCTAACTAATACAAGTTGAAGATTAACTATAAAATTCCTGAACCTTGAACAGTTTCTTCTGCTGTGTTGAACAGCTGGGCTTAACAAAAAGTCTCTTGACCCTGGATAAGGAATATCCATCACAATTTTTGGTTGTTATACTTGTAATACAGTTTTACTTGGCTGGCATTTCATTATGTTCAGGTGGACTTGGTGCTGTTATCAGTATCCCATTCTGCACTCGTCATTGAACGAGCTTTAATCTCCTGTCTTGATACCTGTGATTAAGTGAAGATCATGCCTGGCCATGAAATCAGTGATTATGGCTGGAAATATGTCTTATTTTGATATTCCATAGATAGGGCCAGTTTTAATATGTCATTTCTACTCTGAGTATATGTCAATTAGCATATTTGCAGTTCAGTTCAATACAAAGGTGGGTGCTTATTCAACTGGTGTCATGCCTTCCTTATGGATATTAGAAAGATATTTTTCATTGTTTAGGGTGAGCAACAAAGTAGAACATCGTATGCAGAGGTGATTGGAAGGTGCTCTTCAGAACTGAGGCAGTGAGGCATGGTGCGATAGAGAAAAATGACAAGCTGACTGACATGAAAAGATTGTTCTCAAATGAGAGACACCCAGCTGAAAAGAGAAAGAAAAGCTCAAAACACTTTGTCGGAGCCAGAATAAATCAGATGTTCAATGAAGTGACAGTAAAAATAACCTTGTTAAAACAGAATGAAACTGATGCTGAAGATAAAGTGTTAACATGTAGTATTCTTCAAATCATTCATGTAAACAGGAGGATAATTAATGTACACCATATAACTAGAAGAACAAATTTTATGGTATGGAACAAGGAGAATTTGCCATAACATTCTAAAAAATCAGTTTGGTCTTCTGTGGATAAAATATTAGGTGCACAGATTGCCGGTCTGAAGCCAAACTCACTCAGACATTTAACTTTTATTCTTACATATTATGTTAAAAAACTGCAAACAGGAGTAGATTTTGGAGAGAAATCATAGCATCATAAAAAGAATATAGGTGGAGAGGTGCCATTCAGAACTTTATAATTATGAGAGTCCTTTGAAATATCATCCAATGAATCACATTCCTGTGCTCTTTCCAATCAACTCCCCACCCCTTTCATTTAAAGAATATTCTTTTGAAGATTATAAGCAAATTTCAGAAAGGACATTTGAGATCACAGCTCATTGTGGTTTTCATTGTCTGATGCCAGCCCTGGTTCTTTAACAAATTTCAGAAGTCTATGTGCGAAGTACAAAGTACAAAGTATATTCATTATGCAAGTGTGTATACAGAATGCAACTCAGAGATTCGTCCTCACACTGGCAGCCATAAAACAAATAAGCATCATGAAACCTGTTCCTAAAAGAACATCAAACCCCCAATGCACAAAGAAATACAAATTCTACAAAATGCTAAAAGTGAGTGAATAACAACATCAAAACGGAAGTACAGGAGTACTCAGTTTAGTTCAGTTCAGTTCTCTGCCACTAGCGGACTACAGGCCACAGAGGCAAACTTCGCGGAAGCACCCCGATCAAACCACTCAAAAACAGCAAAAAAAGAGTAACAAGAATCTAGTAAGACATACAACATGAAGCTCAAAGTCCCCCCAAAATGAGTCCACAGCCGAGAGCCTTACTGATCAATGCTTGCAACATGAATCCTAAGACTCCTACATTTACCTCTGACAACAATTAGCGAGAGGGAGAGAAAGGCTGGTCAAACACATACAGATGGTACTAAACACCTGCCCACACCCTGCCCTTGTCTTTGTCAAGTTCAGACTTGCTTGATGCCTCAATCAGAGAGAAGCAATGTAGTTGAGTATGGACACGTGCCCCACTTCCAGGCCATGCACTCAGCTCCCATACTCACCAAACCCCCTCAGCCCAAAAACACACCAGCAAGATGTAAGTCACAGGGTCCAATTGCACTCAGCTTAATAGTAGAATCCTAACTGAAAGAAGAACTAAAAGAATTAGTTTCATAAACCGTCTGCAGGATGTTGTCGTTGGTTGCGTTGTTCAATGGTACCATCTACATCATCTCTTCACTGATCTTTACAACAATAAAAACAGTTTCTTTTTTCTGTCTACGAACATTTCGGTTCCCCTATAATATGTCCTCTTAACATTAGAGCCGTGAAGTCACACAAAATGGAAGCAAGCCCCTTAGCTATTTGAGTCTGTGCCAACTAATATATGCTAATCAGAATCAGAATTAGGTTTATCATCACCGGCTTGTGACTTGAAATTTGTTACAATTACAGTATACGCTTATTGAACAGAAATACTAAATATTAAAAAAGTGAGGAGGTGTCCAAGGGTTCAATGTCCATTTAGGAATTGGTTGGCAGAGGGAAAGAAGCTGTTCCTGAATTGCTGAGTGTGCATCTTCAGGCTTCTGTACTTCCTACTCGATGACAACAGTGAGAAATGGGCATGCCCTGGGTGCTGGAGGTCCTTAATAATGGATACTGGCTTTCTGAGACACTGCTCCTTGAAGATCTCCTACAAGTACCTTGTAGGCCAGTACCCAAGATGGAGCCAACTAAATTTACAATCCTCTGCTGCTAACTATCCCCACTTCTGATCCCTCTACGAGGATTGGTATGTGTTCCTTCGTCTTACCTTTCTGGAAGTCCACAATCAGCTCTTTCGTCTTACTGATATTGAGTACCAGGTTGTTGCCGCAACACCACACCACTACTTGGCATATCTCACTCCTGTACGCTTTCTCGTCACCATCTGAGATTCTACCAACAATGGTTGTATCATCAGCAAATTTTTAGATGGTATTTGAGCTATGCCTAGCCACACAGTCATGGATATATTGAGAATAGAGCAGTGGGCTAAGCACACAGCCCTGAGGTGCACCAGTGTTGATCGTCAGCGAGGAGGAGATGTTATCACCAATCCGCACAGATTGTGATCTTCCAGTTAGGAATTTGAGGATCAAATTGCAGAGGGAGGTATAGAGGCCCAGGTTCTGCAACTTCTCAATCAGGACTGTGGGAATGATGGTATTAAATGCTGACCTATAGTCAATGAACAGCATCCTGACATAGGTGTTGTCCTGCACTGCTACCAATTTTATAACATACACAAATGATAGGCAAGATGAGCAACCTGATGGCATGCACACCAATTTCTCTAACTTCAAATGAATCCCCCCCACTTTTTACTATTCCCCATTCTGATTTCCCTCACACCCTTTCTCTTCTCCTCATCTGCCACCTCCTCCCTCTGCGGCCCCTCCTCCTTCTGTTTCTTCCATGCTCCACAGTTCTCCTATTAGATTGTTTCTTCTTCAGCCAATTATCTCTTCCAACTGTCACTTCCCAGCTTCTTACTTCATCTTCCTTCTCCCATTTACCAGCCTAGTCTCACCTATAACCTGACAGTTTGTACTTCTTCCCGTATCCCCCTACCTTCTTGTTCTGACTCCTCCCCCTTGCGTTCCAGTCCTCAGCCTCATTGACTCTCTATTCCCATCCATAGATCCTGCCTGAGTTCCTCCAGCATCTTGTGTATGTTGCTCAAGATTTCCTGTATCTGCAGAATCTATTGTCTTTACCATTTTTAAAATGTCTCCTTAAATTCTCATCAACTTCCCTCCACTTACTTACTCAATGTTGGTCATGAATAGTAGGCACACTGGCGGCTTTATTTCTTAGAATGTTAAGGCAATTTGACATGTAAGTGAACACTCAAATAGACTTCTAGATGTACTATTGAAAATACCTTGACTGGTGGCATCACTCCTGGTGTAATAATTCAAATGCACAGGAACATAAGAAGCTGAAAAGAGTATATTGCAGTCACATTCCACTCAGTAGTAACTAAATAAGGTGCAGATTCTAGAGAGTAAAACCTATCATCAAAAATCTGCACCGTCCAGGACATGCCATCTTCTCACAGCTGCTATCTGGCAGAAGCTCAAAGCTCCACGCCACCAGATTCAAGACTGCCACTTCCCTTCAGTGATTTACTTCTTGAACCAATCTGCACAACCTTAATCACGACCTCGGGATAGCAAGATGATGACCACTTTGATCACTTTGTATTACAAGGAACAAGGCTGGAAACCCACACGGAGTACCTGGAGGGCTTTGAAAACTTACGCCAAACAACTGCCGGGAGTATTCAAGGACATTTTCAACCTCTCAGTGCTATGGGGGATGTTCCACTTGATTCAAAAAGGCAACAATTATGCCAAAAAGAATCGTGTGAGGCAAGAAGAATAATGTGAGCTGCCTGAATGACTATCACCCAGTAGCACTCACATCTGCAGTGATGAAATGCTTTGAGAGGTTGGTCATGACTAGTCTAAATTCTTGTCTCAGCAATGACTCGGCCACTGCTATTTTCCAATCGCTGCAATAGGTCAATGACAGATGCAATCTATGCAATCTCAAAGGCTCTTCACACAGCCTTAGACCACCTGGACAATACAAACACCTATGTCAGAATGCTGTTCATCAAATACAGCTCAGCATTTAACACCATCATTTCCACAATCCTGATTGGAAAGTTACAGAACCTGGGCCTCTGTACCTCACTTTGCAATTGGATCCTCTACTTCCTAACCAGAAGACCACAATCTATACAGATTGATGATAATATCTCCTCCTTGCTGATGATCAGGGGTGTGTACTTAGTCCACTGCTCTACTCTCTTTATGCCCATGACTGTGTGGCTAGGCATAGCTGAAATACCATCTATAAGTCTACTGATGTTACACCATTGTTGTTAGTATTTCAGATGGAAATGAGAGAACGTACAAGAGCGAGATATACCAAGTAGTGGAGTAGTGTCATAGCAACAACCTTGCACTCAACGTCAGTAAGACAAAAGAGCTGATTGTGGACTTCAGGAAGGGTAAGATAAAAGAATACAACCAACCCTCATAGAGGGAGCAGAAATGGAGAGAGTGAGCAGTTTCAAGTTGCTGGGTGTCAAGATCTCTGAGGACCTAGCCCAGTCCCAACATATTGATGCAGCTATAAAGAAGGCAAGACAGCGGCTATATTTCATTAGGAGTTTGAAGAGAATTGGTATGTCAACAAAAACATGCAAAAACTTCTATAGATGTACCACGGAGAACATACTGACAGGCTGCATCACTGTCTGGTATGGGGTGGGGCTACTGCTCAGGACCGAAAGAAGCTGCAGAGGAATGCAAATTTAGTTGGATCCATCTTGGGTGCTAGCCTACAAAGTACTCAGGACATCTTCAAAGAGCGGTGTCTCAGAAAGGCAGCGTCCATTATTAAGGACCGCCAGCACCCAGGGCATGCCCTTTTCTCATTGTTGCAGTCAGGTAGGAGGTGCAGAAGCCTGAAGGCACACACTCAGTGATTCAGGAACAGCTTCCTCCCCTCTGCCATCTGACTCCTAAATAAACATTGAACCCATGAACACTACCTCACTTTTTAATATATATTATTTCTATTTCTGCATGACTTTAAACTAATCAATATACATTGTAATTGATTGATTTATTTATTTACTTTTACCTCTTTGCTTTGATATTCTGTATGTGATTGAATTGCTGCTGCTAAGTTAACAAATTTCACGACACATGTTGATGATAATAAACCTGATTCTGATTCTGAGATTCTTCAAGTGCCATCACCTCAAAGATGTTACTGTCTCTGTTACTTTGATGCCATTGGTGAGATTCACTGTACTTTCAATTTATCCAGCAACTCCTCAATCCAGCACTGCCTAGCTATTCCATTCCACTCTGTTCTGTTGCTGTATTATCTGATAAACAGCTTTTAAATTGTTGACCTTTTGTCCATGTTCTCTGTCCAAATGTCAGATCAATTCTCACTTGTTTCTAACTGTCCCTTTCACTTAGATTGGTTACACATTGACTAACAAGAAACTGCCACTTGCTGACCCATTTTTTTCCCTGTCAGTCTTGCTTCCTCCGTTCGTTGTTTAGAATCACACTCCCCATTTAACTCTTCTCTAACTCTATTTATAATTTATACCAGATATTGATAAACACCATCTTACATATGATTTCTAATTTTGTTCTTCGGTCATTTTACTTAAAGCCTATAGATTGAGCTCACATATTCCTGAATGTGCCAGCTTGATGTGGGATTGGTGTGGCTTCAAATGGACATGAGTAGTCTCAACAGGATGTGCACAGAACCTGACATCTGTTTCAGATGGCCTCTCTTTTAAACAGCCCAACTCTTTCATATTTCTAGATTCCTCATTCAGCTGCACGATGAAATATATTCAGTGGCCACTTGATTAGTACACCTGTACCACCTGCTTATTAGTGCAAATATCTGATCAGCCAATCATGTAGCAGCAACTCAATGAATTAAAGCATGCAAACATGAACAAGGGGCTCAGTTGTTGCTCGGCTTCAACAGCAGAATGGAGAAGAAACATGACCTAAGTGATTTTGATCATGGAATGGTAGACTGTAAGACCATTAGATATAGGAGCAGAAGGAGGCCATTCGGCCTATCAAGTCTGCTCCGCCATTCAATCAAGGGCTGATCCAATTCTTCCAGTCATCCCCACTCCCCTGCTTTCACCCCCTACCCTTTGACGCTCTGGCTAATCAAGAACTTATCTATCTCTGCCTTAAATATACCCAGTCACTTGACCTCCACAGCCACTCGTGGCAACAGATTCCACAGATTTACCACCCTCTGACTAAAGTAATTTCACATCTCAGTTCTAAAAAGATGTCTTTCAATCCTGAAGTCGTGCCCTCTTGTCCTAGACTCCCCTACCATGGGAAATAAGTTTGCTATATCTAATCTGTTCAGGCATTTTAACATTCAAAATGTTTCTATGAGAGCCCCCTTCATTCTCCTGAACTCCAGGAAGTACAGCCCAAGAGCTGCCAGATGTTCCTCATATGGTAACCCTTCCATTCCTGGAATCATTCTCGTGAATCTTCTCTGAACCCTCTCCAATATCTGTACTTTCTTTCTAAAATAAGGAGCCCAAAACTTCACACAATACTCCAAGTGTGGTCTCACAAATATCTTATAGAGCCTCAACGTCACATCCTGGCTCTTATATTCTACACCTCTAGAAATGAATGCCAACATTGCATTCGCCTTCTTCGCAACTGACTCAATCTGCAGGTTAACCTTTTGGGTATCCTGCACAAGGACTCCCAAGTCCCTTGCATCTCTGCATTTTGAATTCTATCCCCATCTGAATAATAGTCTGACGGTTTATTTCTTCCACCAAAGCGTATGACCATACACAGTCCATCGAGAACGTTTCACTATTTCATCATGGCTGATCCATTTTCCCTCTCAGCCTCATTTTCCTGCCTTCTCCACATAACCTTCCATTCCCTGACTAAGCAAGAACCTATCAACCTCCACCTTATATTCACCCAATGACCTGGCCTCCACAGCAGGCTGTGGCAAAGAATTCCACAGATTCACCACCCACTGGCTGAAGAAATTCCTCCTCATCTCCGTTCTAAATGGACGTCCCTCTATTCTGAGGTGGTGTCTTCTAGTCATAGACTCCGTTACTATAGGAAACATCTCTCCAATGTCAGTATATCCTTTCTAAAATAAGAAGCCCAAAACTGCACTCAATATTCCAAGTGTGGTCTCACAAGTGCCTTATACAGCCTCAACATCACATCCCTGCTCTTATATTCTATACCTCTGGAAATGAATGCCAAAATTGCATTCGCCTTCTTCACAACCAACTCAAACTGGGGGTTAACCTTTTGGGTATCCTGCACAAGGACTCCCAAGTCCCTTTGCATCTCTGCATTTTGAATTCTCTCCCCATCTAAATAATAGTCTGCCCTTTTATTTCTTCCACCGAAGTGCATAACCATACAGTTTTCAACATAGTATTTAATTTGTCACTTCTTTGGCCATTCCCCTAAACTATCTCAGTCTCTCTGCTTCCTCAACACTACCCACTCCTATCTTTATATCATTGGCAATTTTAGCCACAAATCCATTAATACCGTAGTCCAAATCATTGACATACATTGTAAAAAGCAGCGGTCCCAACATCAACCCCTGTGGAGCTCCACTGGTAACCGTCAGCCAGCCAGAATAGGATCCCTTTATTCTGACTCTCTATTTTCTGCCGACCAACCAATGCTCCACCCATGCTAGTAACTTCCCTGTAATTCCATGGGCTCTTATCTTGCTCAGCAGCCTCATGTGCGGCACCTCGTCAAAGGCCTTCTGAAAATCCAAGTACACCATATCTACTGCATCTCCTTTGTCTACCCTGCTTGGAATTTCCTCAAAAAAATTGCAATAGGTTAGTCAGGCAGGATTTTCCTTTCAGGAAACCATGCTGGCTTTGGCCTATCTTGTCATGTGCCTCCAGGTACTCCGAGTCTCATTCCTAACAATCGATTCCAACAACTTCCCAACCACTGATGTCAGGCTAACAGGTCTATAGTTTCCTTTCTTCTGCCTCCGACCCTTCTTAAATAGTGGAGTAACATTTGCAATTTTCCAGTCCTCCAGTAAAATGCCAGAATCTATCAATTCTTGAAAGATCATCGTCACTGCCTCCGCAATTTCTCCAGAGACTTCCTTCAGAACCTGAGGGTGCATTCCATCAAGTCCAGGAGAATTATCCACCCTGAGACCATGAAGCTTTCTAAGCGCCTTCTCAGTCTTAATTTTCACTGCACAAACTTCACTTCCCTGACACTCTTGAATGTCCAGCATACTGTAGATGTCTTCCACTGAGAAGACTGATGCAAAATACACATTCAGTTCCACTGCCATCTCTGCATCTCTCCTTACAATATCTCCAGTGTTACTTTGTATTGGTCCTATATCTACCCTTGACTCTCTGTTACCCTTTATATGCTTAAAAGAGCTTTTAGTATCTTCTTTGATATTAGTCACCAGCTTCCCCTCATAATTTATCTTTTCCTTCTTAGTTTCCTTCTGCAAGTTTTTAAAAACTCCCCAATTCTCTATCTTTCCACCAGCTCTGGCTTCCTTGTATGTCCTGTCTTTTGCTTTTACTTTGGCTCTAACTTCACTTGTCAGCCATGGTAGTGTCCTTCTTCCCTTTGATGGTGCCAGACAGGGTGGGTTGAGTATCTCAGAATCTGCAGATCTCATGGGATTTTCACACACAACAGTCACTCAGGCTTTACAGAGAATGGTGCAAAAATTAAAGAGAAACATCCAGTGAGCAGCAGTTCTGTGGTCAAAAATGTCTTGCTAATGAGAGAGGTCAGAAGAGAATGGCCAGACTGGTTCAGCTGACAGGAAGGTGAAAGTAATTCGGATAACCACACATTTTTTGTCTTGTCTCTGCCTTGTCTCCCTTTCCCTTCACCATTTACACATCGGACTTCAACTACTGCACAGAGTCTTGTCATCTTCAGAAGTTTTCAGATGATTCTGCCATAGTTGGATGTATCAGCAAGGGAGATGAGGCTGAGTACAGGTCTACGGTAGGAAATTTTGTCACATGGTGTGAGTAGAATTATCTGCAGCTTAATGTGAAGAAGACTGAGGAGCTGGTGGTAGACCTGAGGAGAGCTAAAGTACTGGTGATCCCTGTTTCCATCCAGAGGGTCAGTGTGGACATGGTGGAGGATTACAAATACCTGGGGGTACGAATTGACAGTAAACTGGACTGGTCGAAGAACACTGAGGCTGTCTACAAGAAAGGCCAGAGCCGTCTCTATTTCCTGAGGAGACTGAGGTCTTTTAACATCTGCCAGACGATGCTGAGGAAGTTCTACAAGTCTGTGGTGGCCAGTGCTATTATGTTTGCTGTTGTGTGCTGGGACAGCAAGCTGAGGATAGCAGACACCAACAGAATCAACAAGCTCATCTGTAAGGCCAGTGATGTTGTAGGGATGGAACTGGACTCTTTCACGGTGGTGTCTGAAAAAAGGATGCTGTCCAAGTTGCATGCCATCTTGGTCAGTGTCTCCCATCCACTACATAATGTACTGGTTGGGCACAGGAGTACATTCAGCCAGAGACTCATTCCACCGAGATGCAACACAGAGCGTCATAGGAAGTCATTCCTGCCTGTGGCCATCAAACTTTACAACTCCTCCCTTGGAGGGTCAGACACCCTGAGCCAATAGGCTGGTCCTGGACTTATTTCCTGGCATAATTTACATATTACTATTTAACTATTTATGGTTCTATTACTATTTATTATTTATAGTGCAACTGTAATGAAAACCAATTTCCCCCGGGATCAATAAAGTATGACTATGACTATGACTATTAGATGGTGCTGTGCAGAAGAGCATCTCTGAATGTACAATGTGCCAAATCTTTAAGTGGACGAAATACAGCAGCAGAACACCAAGAACATACACTCAATAGCCACTTTATTACGTACAGGAAGTACTTAACAAATGGCGACTGAGTCGGTGTTGTTTAGGATGGTGTTTATGGGTTTCTGGTAGAAATTTATTTTCACACAATTGCAATTAGTTTCTATTCATCTCAAATATGATGTGGGTTATGCATAAAAGCTGGTCACATGCTACGATGTTTTTTGCTGGTTTTATATTCTTCAATCTTGAACACTCTACACTAAAGCAGAAAATACAAAACAGAGATACCAGAATGGATGACCGGCTGTCAGCATTCACAAATCTAGCAAGCTAAGGTTGACATTGCTACCACTTAGTCTCAACACAAATCTGAAAAATGTGGCACAGTTTACCATGGCAATCAAATGATCAATTGATCTTACTCGGTCTTGGCAACACAGAAAATGATAAAATTAACATGAGGCTATACTGTTTGATCATTGATTGTCTCTTAATGGACAACAAAAGCAAGCAGGCATTTCATATTGTTAAATAACTAAATATAGAAAGATATCTGTCGGAAAAGGTAATTGATTATCTTAAATTGAACAAAATATCAATCAGTGGGTCAATCTCAAACAAGAGAAAATCTGCAGATGCTGGAAATCCAAGCAACATACACTCGTGCTGAAGGATCTGGAAAAGAGTACAGTCAGAGCATTGACCAAGACCCGAAACGTCAACTGTATTCTTTTCTATAGATGTTCCCTGGCCTGCTGAGAACTTCCATCCCGCATAAGTGTGTGTTGCATTAATCAGTGGATGATGAGTAAACTCACTTTGTTAAGATGGACCGAACAGTACAACAAGACTCTTGAAGACTACCTAATCAGACTGATATACTGTAGATGTTAGAGACCAAAATGGTAATATGGAAGACAAATAATGTTTGAAATTAATATGGCTCCTATTGAAGAGAACAAATGAAGGAAATGGAAGCAAAGGTTTCAAAGGTACATTTAATGGCAGAGAAATGTGTACAATATACATCCTGAAATGCTTTTACTTCACAACCATCCACGAAAACAGAGGAATGCACCCAAAGTATGAATGACAGTTAAATGTTAGAACCCCAAAGTCCTGTCCAGCTCCTCTCTCTCCTGTGCGTAAGCGGCAGCAAGCCTCCCCCCACCAGCAAAAAAAAGCATTGGCACCCACCACTGAGCATTCAAGCGTGCAGCAAAGCAACAGCAGAAACACAGATTTGCAGTACCCCAAAGGCTACTCGTTCACCCAGTATTCGACATACCACAGGCTTTCTCTCTTCCTAAAAGGAGAAAGGGATGTCTTCATTTCACAGTGAGAAGGGAGACATAACAAACAACTTGCTTGCTTATGATGTTAAGAGTCTATTGTGTTGCTTTTTCTGAGGTTTGTGCCCAAAGATCTCAGGTCTCTGGGCACACAGTTGTAGATCTTCCGACTCCCATGACACACCGATGTCCTGCTCAGACACCAACCCTCTATCTGCTTGTCTCCAGAGCCATCAAATCTCGGACCTCCGAAGGCAAGCAAAGTTCTTAAGCTGCGTCCTTGGCATGTTGAATAACAGCCAGTCGTGAAACCCCGAGAGTGAATCCCATTCCTGCAAAGAACCAAAGTCAGTGTGTGACTCCAGGGCAGGGTCTTCAAAAGAACCCTGAATGGGAAAAGTAGAGATATTAAAGATGGAAATAGAGCTGTTTCCAAAGATACAAGCGAAGGAGTTGCCATTAGGCACCATTGACTCTGCTAAGTTGCTCGATTTTATTAGTAAGTGAAAACTAAGATAAAGTTATCTATTTTGAATAGTTGACTATTTTAACTTTGTATATTGTCAAAAAGGACTATCCAAGAAAAAGCAAAGTACTGAAAATGAATTCAGTAAGACGTATTATAGCTATTCTTAAAAAAGTAACTATTCATTACCAATTTAGCTTCAGAGAATGTAGTTTAAATCCACGAAGAGACCAGACATTGGTTATACCTCATATTCTGATTTGGCAGTCTTCAACCTGATGGCATGACATCAATTCTTTTCTAAGTTCTCTTAACTATTCCCTTCTTTATTCCCTCATACTTTTGTTTTCTCTCATTCCTGTGGCCCCCTCACCCCTTCCCTTCACCTCCTTTGCCCTCACAACCTGACTTTCACCTCCCTCTGGTTCTCTAACTCCCACCTTGTATTCCATGGTCTACAGGGCTCTTCTGTTAGATTTCTTCTTCTTCAGTCCTTTGTCTCTTCAGTCTATCGCCTCCCAATTTCTCACATCATTCTCTTTCATACCTCTCCTCCCCAATTCATCTACCGTTACCCTCTGATCTGGACTCACCTTTTACCTGCTAGTTTGTCCTTCTCTCCCTCCTCCTACCTACTTATTCTGCCTTCTTCCCTCTTCCTTTTCAGTCCCAATGAAGCGTCTCAACCTAAAATATCAACTATTCATTTCCCCCCAGAGAGGCTGCCAGACCTGCTGACTTCCTTCAGCATTTTGTGTGCAATGCTCAAGATTTCCAGCATCTGAAAGATCTCTTCTGTTGTGAAATATGTGACTTATTTAAGCAAAGACAGTTTTTTTTTTCTTTTAGTTCAATGATGGAGTAATGATTCAAAAAATTTCAGTCAAGGCCATAGGGTTAATAATACGTTGCTTTCAAGAAAGTTTAAAATGATAGAAAAGTGCAATTTAAAGTGCAATCAGCCTTTCGAATAAGCTTAAGCATGTGTTTGAAATTGCATTATATGCATCTCTCTTTCTAGCTCTCCCATACCAGATGGGTGTGCTGAGCAGATTAAGAGCAATTAGGCTAATAAATGAATATTTACAATATTGTTGTTAGTAGCATTGTAATAGTATTGTTGAAGACAAAACAAACAGAAGCAAAAAAAAACAAGTCATTAAATTATCAACCATGATAAGACAAGGAAGATTATATAAAATTAAATATTGAATCTGAATGATGTGTTTATTGTACAAACCTGTGAATATTAGTAAGCATAAGTAATAGAAGTCATCGGATGCTTTAAGGAAAAAGTGGACAAATATTTGATGCAGTATAAGATGCAAATTCTTGCAAATCAAAATCTATTGAATTAATTGTCACAGGCAGCAGTGGAAGCCAAGTATTTACGGATATTTAAGGAAGAGGTTGATAGATTTTTGATTGGTATGAAAGGATGTTGGGAGAAGGCAGGAGATTGGGGCTCAGAGGGAAAATGGATCAGCCAAGATGAAAATGGTGGAGCAGACTCAATGGGCCAAATGGCCTGATTCTGCTCCTATACCTTATGGTCTTATGGTCTTATTACTTTAGCGTATCTGACAAGAGCCAGCACACATGTGAGCGTGTGAACTTCATTCTATAAACTCCCATGCTACAATGAATTAACAAAGTGTTTAGGAAGGAAGAGCCAGGTGGGAGGTGAGTATAAGAAATGATATTAACTATTGTCCATTTGCCCTCTCAATATTATGGGAAAAAGCAGAAGATGAAGCTGAGTGAGTGCACAAGTAAAAGCAGATCTTCAAATTGAGGAAGAGGCATTGTTTTAAAGATTCAGAAATTATATTGGATCATAACAGGATTCAAACAATGAGGTTAGAAATAATTCACAGAATAGATTAATACTAGAAACCTTCAAACTATTTCGAAATGTAACTTATAAACAGTAAT
This sequence comes from Mobula hypostoma, assembly GCF_963921235.1. NCBI lineage: Eukaryota > Metazoa > Chordata > Chondrichthyes > Myliobatiformes > Myliobatidae > Mobula > Mobula hypostoma. The sequence goes on along the minus strand of NC_086099.1, from coordinate 73,799,491 downwards.
GGGTTTTGAACTTTCAAAGAATGCAACATAGATTTTCTTCTGTGTGGGTGCAAATTATAGTTTCACATCAGAAGGCCACTTGGTTGGGTGCAGTCATTCATTGATTCTATTATGGTTCTTGGATTTAATGAGTATGCGCACAAGAGAATATATCTCAGGGTTGTATATGGTGATATATATAGTATGTACTTTGATAATAAATTTATTTTGAACTTTGTGATGTGCTTTGGAAACTGACACTTACCTACCTAAAATATGTTAAATATTGCAAAAATTTACATGAGATCTTCATTATGCATTGACCTAATATACATCCCATCTCTCTTTGTCTGTTTTACTCCTTGTTCTTTTTGCTTTCTATTTTCAAGGAGTACCAAATACTTTTGCTAAAATCTGTTCTAGTATTCATTATTCCAAAGTAACACTTTACCACATCAGTATGTATGAACTTTCAAATCGACCCACTTCTTACAGCGGTAAATATTAACTCTAATTATGTCTCACTTGTACATGTTTTTCATTTGCAATAAAACTTCCCTTGCTTCAAAAAGAACAAATGAATAAATCAGACACGGAGAGATAATATGATTTATTGAAAAGTGGAAATCAAGGAGGAAAAAAACAGTTCTCATTAATTGTGGATACTTCATTCTGTAAAATTAAGTTGATGTTAAATAAAGAAACCCAAAGCAAACATAAGTACTTTATTAGATACAAGAAAACAACAAAAGCAAGAAGGGTCTGGAATGACTCAAAAGGCTGTTAAACACAGCTACATAATGCAAAGGAAAGAGGTCTGTACTGAACAAGAGCCATGCAGCAGATGCAATTTGCTTGGATTTTTCAAAGACATTTGACACAATTTTGAAAGAATGCAGAGAAAATTTACAAGGATGTTGCCAGGACTTGAGGACCTGAGTTATGGGGAAAGGCTGAATAGTTTAGGAGTTTATTCCCTGGAGTGTAGAAAAATAGGGGGAGATTTTATTGAGATATATGAAATTTTGAGGGTATAGATTGGGTAAATGCAAGAAGGCTATTTTCATTGGGGTTTGCTGAGACTAGAACTAGCAGTCATGGGTAAAGGGTGAAAGGTGAACTGTTTAAGGGGAGCATGAAGGGGAATTTCTTCAATCAGAGTTTGGTGAGAGTGTGAAACATGCACCTAGTGGAAGTTATGGATTTGGGTTTGATTTCAACTTTTAAGAGACATTTGGAAAGGGACATAAATGAGAATGATATGGAGGGCAATGGTCTGGGTACAGGTCCATGGGATTAGGCAGATTAATTGTTCAGCACAGACTGGATGGGTTGAAGGGCTTTGTTTCTGTGCTGTAGTGTTTTATGAATCTAAAATTTTGCAGGGATAATTAAACCTTGAGAAACAGATAACACGAAATCCAGATGGGCTGAGAATTGGATCAGCCACGGAAGGCAGTGGGTGCTGATGAATGGAAAATGCCTTGTCAGGTAAAAAGTAACCAGGCATGTTGTACAGGAATCTGTTATTCAAAATCTGCTATTTAGAAAATTTACGAAAACTGTGAAAGTGTTGACAAATTCTAAATTAATTGACTAAAAATGTCTGTGAGCCTGTAATTGGTTAAATTTCAAACATTAGCTTTGGATTTATTCAGGCAAAAATATTACCTCCTTTGGTTTTGCTGGAACATTTGGTTGGTACCTGTCAATGAAGAAATGAAGGCATGGAAGATACTTTAAAGATGTTTTATAAGGATACATTTAACAGTGTAAAGGCAAGCGAAAATGGAGTGTTGCAGGTGGTAAATACAGGGTACTGATGACAAAAGTCTTTAGTTCAAGTTCAAGTTCAGTTTATTGTCAGTTAACCATATAGGTGCATACCACCAAATGAAACAAAATTCCTCCAGACCAAGGTGCACAACACAGTAGATATAACTCATACACAACAGATACTGTAATATCTCCCTAAGTAAATTAACAAATAAAAAGGTGCATTTATGACACTTCATACATGATGGCTCCTGGGTGGTGGCAGGGAGTTCAGTAGGCTAATGGCCTGGGGGAAGATGCTGTTTGCTATCCTAACAGTTCTTGGCTTAATGCTATGGTACCTCCTGGGATGTAGGGAGTCAAAGTGATTGTTCGACAGGGATGTGAGAGATGATTGACAATGTTAAGGACACTGCATGCGCAGCACTCCTGATAAGTTCTCCAATGGGTGGAAGTGAGATCCTCATGATCCTCTCTGCAATCCTTGCAATCCTTTGTTCAGACTTGCGTTCAGATCCTGTGCAATTCCTGTACGAGACGATGATGTAGCCGGTCAGGAGGCTCTTGATGGTACTCCTGTAAACATTGGTGGCAATGGGGGAGGGGAGGAATCTTGCTCACTTCAATCTAGAATAGAAAAATATGGGAATGCTGTAATAAAAATGTCAGCAAATATTTATTAAATAAAGTATGATTGATAAAGGACTGCAATAATATTTGTGCAGATGGGTTCCACTGATTGGCGTGGACATGGTGAACTGAAGTGTCTGAATCCATGTTCTGTGCCTTTATGAATTAAGAGAAAATTTGAGAGTTAGAGATATATTAATAGCAGTCTGAACTATTTATTGATTGGGTAAATAAATATTTATGCATTAACATTCTCTACTTGTTCTTCTAGATAAAAGGGCAATAGTAAGTGCCCGCTGCCTGTTACTCATTAATGAATATACTCAAGGCTGTTTTTTTTTGATATACAGGGAATTGGATGTTATGAGGAATTGATCATCCATAATCTTGTGGGAAAACAGGCTTGAGGGATTGCAAGGCCTACTCCTGCTTCTATTTCTAGATTCTTTTTTCCCTAATAATGTCTGATTAGTAATTGAAACTTTACACTAGGAAGAATTTCAGATACTCCAAAAGCCATTTTATGTAACTTTTAGGGAAGCATACAGATGCATTTTAATGAAAGTGGCTGTTGGAGTATTCAAACTGATAACCTAGGCTGAGGGTGCAGTCCTCTGCTAAACCAGGCAGAGAGTGTCTATGTATGCTTCCAAGCAAATAATCTCCTGGTTTAGTTGGTTCCGTTTTCATCTTTGTTTTCAATGACTACAGATTGTAGCAAACAAACTAAACTATTGATCAAATGCAGGGAATAATTCACTGAAGGATACAGAATAATTTGGATAAGATGCTAAACCAAGATCATGTTTTCTCCCTTCTACACATATTAAAGAACTAAGTTATTTTGAAAATAATTAGAGCTTTCTCTTGTGATCAATATTTATTTTGTTAAAATTGTGAAAAAAAAGATGTTTTGATTATTATCATACTTCTGCTTATAGAAGTACAAACTAGCTATCATGTTTATATTGCACAGGTCACTATCTTCAAAACTATCTCACTCTGTTAAAGGTGTTGGATATCCAGTGTTATAAAGGATTCCATTTGAACAAAATGCTTACCTGTTTTCTAGCTCACATTCTTTTAAGTACTGCTGGAAAAAAATAGCAAAATAGATGTTACTTTTTTTTTATATAAGGCTTTGAAGAGCATCCATCTGCATCAGGATCTGTGATCAACATCAGATCTGCACCTAGCCCAGGCAACATTGCTGCCATGTGACTTCCTTCCATTGCTTGCCAGGGTGTTGGCTGAAAGTGGAAGTTCAGTATTTTCCTGCCCTCTCAGAGTTGGTGGGCAACAAATAACAACCTGCAATGTAGGTTTCTTTCCACTATTGCTCTGTCCCTCCACGCTGAATATGCAAGGGCCTATTCTGTGGTTTCTTCTTTTGGGCATCAGAGAGTCTGTCGCTCTTCTATTGATTCTTATACAGGAATATCTAAACGTCCACCTCATTATAATTTCATGGTCTTTTTCCTAGATGCTTCCCTGCTCATCCTTCAGATTATTTTTCCAAGGAATCCTATGGAGCAAGATGTTTTAAAAGGGTCACAATATCCCACAGTAACAACCTAAACTAATTATCTTCTAATCAACGCCATGGAAAAGTTTATAGCCTCTGTAAATGCTTGTGGTGAAATCATCAGTCATTCTAGACTTTTTAAAACAAATTATTTGAATTTACACCCAGCACAGTGCTACAGGACTGTACTTACCTAATGCAAATGCAACTGAGCACATGTGTTAACATAAGAACATGAGAAACAGGAACTGGAATAGGCCACCTGTCCCATCGAGCCTGCTTCACTATTCAGTAAGGTCATGGTTGATCTGGCTGTGGACTCAGTTCCACCTACCTGCCTTTCCAAAAAAAGAAGAAATTTTCGAATGGAAAAAGGATGCAACCGTGACTGACTAGAGAAGTCAAAGCCAAAGTTAAAGCAAAGGAGAGGGCACACAAGGAAGCAAAAATTAGTGGGAAGGCAGAGGATTGGAAAGTTTTTAAAAGCTTACAAAAGGAAACTAAAAAGGTCATTAAAAAGGAAAAGATGAACTATGAAAGGAAGCTAGCAAATAATATCAAAGAGGATAATAAAAGCTTTTCAATAGAGTAAAAGACAGGTGAGAGTAGATATAGGACCGATAGAAAATGATACTGGAGAAATTGTAATGGAAGATAAGGAGATGGTGGAGGAACTGAACGAGTATTTTGCATCAGTCTTCACTGAGGAAGACATCAGCAGTATACTGGACACTCAAGGGTGGCAGGGAAGAGAAGTGTGCGCAGTCACAATGACGACAGAGAAAGTACTCAGGAAGCTGAATAGTCTAAAGGTAGATAAATCTCCCGGACCAGATGGAATGCACCCTCATATTCTGAAAGAAGTAGCTGTGGAGATTGCGAAGGCATTAGTGATGATCTTTCAAAAGTCGATAGATTCTGGCATGGTTCCGGAGGACTGCAAGATTGCAAATATCACTCCGCTATTTAAGAAGAGGGCAAGGAAGCAAAAAGGAAATTATAGACCTATTAGATTGACATCGGTGGTTGGGAAGTTGTTGGAGTCGATTGTCAAGGATGAGGTTACGGAGTACCTGGAGGCATATGACAAGATAGGCAGAACTCAGCATGGTTTCCTTAAAGGAAAATCCTGCCTGACAAACCTATTACAATTTTTTGAGGAAATTACAAATAGGCTAGACAAGGGAGATGCAGTGGATGTTGTATGTTTGGATTTTCAGAAGGCCTTTGACAAAGTGCCACACATGAGGCTGCTTATAAAAATAAGAGCCCATGGAATTACGGGGAAGTTACCTACGTGGTTAGGGTGTTGGCTGATTGGCAGGAAGCAGAGAGTGGGAATTAAGGGATCCTATTCTGGATGGCTGCCAGTTACAAATGGTGTTCCACAGGGGTCTATGTTGGGGCCGCTTCATTTTAGGCTGTATATCAACAATTTCGATTATGGAATAGATGGCTTTGTGGCTATGTTTGCTGATGATACAAAGATAGGTGGAGGGGCCGGTTGTGCTGAGGAAACAGATAGATTGGAAGAATGGGCAAAGAAGTGGCAAATGAAATACAGTGTTGGAAAGTGTATGGTTATGCACTTTGGCAGAAGAAATAAACGGGCAGACTATTATTTAAAAGGGGAAAGAATTCAAAGTTCTGAGATGCGACGGGACTTGGGAGTTCTCCTGCAGGATATCCTTAAGGTTAACCTCCAGATTGAGTTGGTGGTGAAGAAGGCGAATGCAATGTTGGCATTCATTTCTAGAGAAATAGAGTATAGGAGCAGAGATGTGATGTTGAGGCTCTATAAGGTGCTGGTAAGACCTCACTTGGAGTACTGTGGGCAGTTTTGGGCTCCTTATTTAAGAAAAGATGTGCTGACGTTGGACAGGGTACAGAGAGGATTCGCTGGAATGATTCCGGGAATGAGAGGCTTAACATATGAGGAACGTTTGTCTGCTCTTGGACTGTATTCCTTAGAGTTTAGAAGAATGAGTGGGGACCTCACAGAAACATTTTGAATGTTGAAAGGCATGGACAGAGTGGATGTGGCAAAGTTGTTTCCCATGATGGGGGAGTCTAGTACGAGAGGGCATGACTTGAGGATTGAAGGGTGCCCATTCAGAACAGAGATGCGAAGAATTTTTTTTTAGCCAGCGGGTGGTGAATCTATGGAATTTGTTGCCACGGGCAGCAGTGGAGGCCAAGTCATTGGGTGCATTTAAGGCAGAGATTGATAGGTATCTGAGTAGCCAGGGCATCAAAGGTTATGGTGAGAAGGCGGGGGAGTGGGACTAAATGGGAGAATGGATCAGCCCATGACTCGATGGGCCGAAAGGCCAACTTCTGCTCCTTTGTCTTATGGTCTTACCACATGACCTATAATTCCACTGTTATGTTAAAAAAATCTAATTGTGTCTTAAATCTATGTAATAAGGTTGTCTCTACTGCTTCCCTGGGCAGAAGAGTTCCTCAGATTCTGTACTATCTGGGAAAAGAAGCTTCTCCTCATTTCCATCAAAAATCTATTCCTCTGACTCTTGAGGCTATGCTTATTAGTTCTAGTCTGATTTACCAGTAGAATGAGACCTACCCCTATCTGGTCTATCTGATCTACCTCTTTCATAATTGTGAATGTTTCTATAAGACCCCCCTCTCATTTTTCAGAATTCCAGCAAGTCTAGTCCCCAGGCAACTCAGTCCCTCATAGGTTAAACCCTTCATCTGCAGAATCAGCTTCATGAATCTCCTCTGCAACAGCTTCAAAGCTAGCACGTTTTTCCTCAATAAGGAGGTCAAAGCTGAATGCAGTACTCCTGGTGTGTCTTCACCAGTACTTGGTATATTTTCAGTATAACCTCCCTGTGCTTAAACACAACCTCTAAGCATGCTGCAATGTACCAGTATTTAAATAATAATCTGATCCATTTTGTAAAATGGATGACATTGCATTTACAAATGTTGTACTCCATTTGCCCACTCACTTCACTTATTTACAACTGTCTCTGTAGACTCTCTGCATCCTCTGCACAATTTGCTTAAACATTCAATTTAGTGTCATCAGCAAACTTAGATACATGACACTTGGTCCCTTCATTGAAATCATTATTTTCTATCATGAACGATTGTGGGCCCAGCAACAACTCCTGAAGAACTCCGCTCACCAATGACTACCAACCAGAAAAACATCCATTTATCCCAACTCTCTGCCTTTTATTGGTTAACCAAATCTTTATCTATCCTATTACGTTACTCTCTTTCCCAACTCTCTGCATTCTAATCTTATGGTTAAGTCTTTTATGTAGCACCTTATTGAACACCTTCTGGAAATCCAAGTATACAACATACACCTGTTACCTTCTATCTTTTGCTCTCATTAATTCATGAAATAGCTTGAGGAAATTTATCAAATAGAACCTGCACTTCACGGGTCCATGTTGTTTCTGCCTGATGGAACCACTTCCATGCAAATGTCTCATTATTTCTTCCCTAGTAATGGTTTCAAGAATTCTCCCAACTACAGACATTAAGTTAGCTGGCCTTTAGTTAGCTGCCTTTTGCCTTTATCCTTTTTTTAAAGAGTGGGGTTACATTCACTGTCTTGCAATCTCAGAGTCCAGCGAATTTTGGTAAATTAGAATCAGAATCAGGTTTAATATCACTGGCATACGTTGTGAAATCTGTTGTTTTGTGGCAGGAGTACATTGCAATAAAATAGTGAGATAATGTTTATGGATTCATTGGGTATTTAGCAATCTGTTGGAGGAGGAGAAGAAGCTGTGTGTGTGTCTTCAGGCTCCTGTACCTCCTCCCTGATGGTTGTAATGAGAAGAGGACATGTCCTGGCTAATAGTGGTCTTTAATAATCGATACAACTTTTTTGTTGCATCAACTTTTGAAAGTGTTCTGATTGCTGGGGATGCTAGTGCCATGATGGAGCTAGCTGAGTTCACAAATTTCTGCAACTTTTTCCAATCTTGTGCAGTTATCCCTCCACATCAGATGGTGATGCAACCAGGTAGAAAGATCTCCATCGTACATCTGCAAGATTGTTGTTGTGACATTACTCAACCAGCTAATCTATCTCAATCCTGTATGCATTTTCATCGCCATCTGAAACTTCGCTAGTGATAGTTATGTCAGCAGCTGTGCCTAACATCAGAGTCATGGGCGTAGAGAAAGCAGAGAAGTGTGATAGGTACACATCCTTAAGGCATGCCAGTATTTGATGTGTTAATTCTGATCCACACAGACTGTAGTCTCCCAGTGAGACAATCAAGGATTCTGTTACAGAGGTTCAGGATTCGGAGCTTGTTGCTTAGAACTAAAGGTATGATTCCGTTGAACGCTGAGCTGTAATCAATAAACAGCAGCCTGATGTAGGTATTACTATTGTCTAGGTGATCCAAGGCCAAGCAGAGAGCCAATGAGATCACATCTGTAACGTATTGTGTGAGGATTCGTAGTATCAGAGTGCGTATAACATCAGGTTCAAAAAATGGAAGTCTGGTGAATAAACGTTGGTTGTTCAATCTACACCGGTGTCCGAGTCACATCAATATTAAATGGTATCAGAAGAAAACGTGGAAAAAATGAAAAGGAAGAGAAGACATGTAAAAGATGTCACAGTTACAGCCACCGTCAGGTTTAAGCCTACAAGGTAATCTTGCTGAAAACTGGAAAATATCGATCCAGAAGTCTGAGCTGTTTTGCACTGCTAGCGGCCTAGCTGAAAAGACGGAGAAAGTGCAATGTTCTACGTTTCTGCACGTAGCGGGAGAAGAGGCAATAAAGGTTTGCAACACGTTTGTCTTCCAAGATGATGAGCAAGAAAAAATTGAAGTGTTGAAAAAAAGTTTCAAGGTTACTGCGAACTGAGAAAAAACTTACCGTTCATCCGACACTGGTTTTTCACGAGGGCTCAAGGACCAACGGAGACCATAGACGCCTATGTAACAGATTTAAAGAGCAAGGCAAAAGACTGTGAGTTCGGATAACTGAATGATTCTTTAACACGTGACAGGATTGTATGCAGCATACGAGATGATCAAGTGAGAGGCAGATCTTACATTAGAAAAGGCGATTAATGTTTGCCGTGTCAGCGAGATCACGTCAAGTCAGGTCAAAGTGCTCAATGAAGAGATTGAAGTGCACAAAATAAAAACTGTGAAAACTGACAAGAGTAGGACAAAGTCAGCTCCACAGGATGATCAAAAGGAATTTAACTGCAACAGATGTGGTTATAAACATGCATACGGAAAATGTCCAGCCTTTGGACAGACATGCAAGTTATGCCAAAAAAAGAAATCACTTTGCAAAGATGTGCAAATCGAAGGAGCCCGCAAGGAAAATGCATGCTATGGAACAGAGTGAGGGCAACAGTGACATGTTCATTGGCACAGTTGAAGTGGAACAGGAGGTATGCATCAAGAATATTGACAATGCAGAGATGGAGGATGAAGATGATTGGACTCAAGATCTGATAATAAACAGGAGGAAAGTGACATTTAAGCTTGACACTGGGGCAAAGGGCAATGGAATGTCAGCAGAAACATTCAACTCACTGGACGTCAGAGGAAGACTGAGAAAATCCACCTGCAAGCTTGTTGCATATTTCGGCCACAAGACGGCACCACTGGGCAAAAAAGCACTCACCTGTGTGTACAAAGGTCAACAATACAAGATCGAGTTTGAAATAGCGCAGCAACATGTTCCAGCAATACTGGGCAAAGCAACATGCACAAAGCTAGGCCTGGTGAAGCGAATCTATGGTGTTGAAAAAGAAAATGACATTCTCAAAGTCTTTGATGACTTGTTTTCTGGATTAAGATGTTTACCAGGGAAACACCATATTCAGATTGATCCAACTATTGCAACAGTCATGCATGCCCCGAGAAAGATTCCAGTAGCACTCAGGGATCGAGAGGTGGAGGAGCTACACAGAATGGAACAGATGGGGGTCATAACAAGACAAATAGAACCGACCGACTGGATGAATAGTATGGTGACAGTGGTCACAGAAAAAAAGACGAGGATTTGCATGGATCCACAAGATCTCAACCAAGCCATCAAAAGAGAGCACTATCCGCTGCTCACGGTTGAAGAGGTTGTCTCCCACATGCCTAATGCAAAATACTTTTCAGTATTAGATGCAAATCAAGGCTTCTGGCAGATCAAGCTGGATGAAGAAAGTTCCAAATTATGCACTTTCAACACGCCCATAGGGAGATATCGTTTCCTGCGTCTACCCTTTGGCATTTCTTGTGCATCAGAGGTATTCCAGAGATCCGTGGCACAAATGATTGAAGACCTGGATGGGGTGGTCAACATCATTGATGATTTGCTGATATGGGGTGACACAATTGAGGGACATGATCAGAGACTGAGGAAGCTCCTGGAGAGAGCACGTGAGTACAACCTAAAACTGAACAAAAGTAAATGTAAGATCAGAACTACAGAGATCAAATACATAGGTCATGTACTCAGCGCTGATGGGCTAAAACCAGAAGATGAAAAGGTCAGAGCTGTGGTACAGCTACCACCACCCAAAGACAAGCAAGAACTACTGAGGTCCATGGGCATGATACAGTATCTTGCCAAATTCATTCCCAACTTATCAGAGGTCAGCGCTCCACTCCAAAAGCTACTAGAGAGCAACACTGAATGGCATTGGGAACACAAACAAAAGAAAAGTTTTGACACATTGAAGCAGTTGGTTACCAATGCACCAGTACTCAAGTTCTATGATGTCAATAAACCAGTGACGATGTCTGTGGATGCCAGTTCGGAAGGAATAGGAGCTGTTATACTGCAGGATGGGAGGCCTGTGGCGTATGGATCACCAGTACTTATGGACTGCCAACGCCGATATGCTCAAATCAAGAAGGAATTACTCGCCATAGTTTATGGGTGTGAGAAGTTCCACCAATATGTATATGGCAAAGAAATCCAGGTTGAGAGTGATCACATACCACTTGAGAGCATCTTCAAAAAGCCACTCCACCAAGCTCCTATGAGGCTGTAAAGGATGCTTCTCAGGCTACAGAGGTACGCTCTCACAGTCACCTATAAGCCAGGAAAAGAACTGTACATCGCTGATGCTTTGAGCTGTGCTTACCTCAAAGAGCAAAAGGAAGAGTTGCTAGGAAGAGAGCTGGAGGTCAACTGGGTTACACCTCAGCTACCCATCCCTGAGGAGAAGTTGAACACATTCAGGAAAGCGACTGCACATGATCCTGAAATGCAAATGCTAAGAGACATTACAATGAATGGATGGCCAACAGAAAGAAAAGATGTTCCAAAGGAAATGCAGAAATACTGGACATTTAAAGAGGAAATCAGCTATGCATCAGGACTAATGTTCAAAACGGCAAAACTCATCGTACCAAACCAAATGAGACAGGAAATACTCAACAGAATTCATGAGTCACACCTGGGGATAGTGAAATGTAAAGAAAAAGCAAGGGACATTCTCTATTGGCCAGGCATGTCAACTCAGATAGAAGACATTGTGTCTCAGTGTGCTGTCTGTAATGAAAACAAAAACAGCAATCCAAGAGAGACTCTGCTTCCCCACCCACTACCAGGAAGACCATGGGAGAAGATTGGCACAGATCTCTTTCACTACAATGGTACAGAATATCTGCTTGTGTGGACTACTATTCAAAATATCCGGAGATCACCAAGTTAAGTGACACGTCCAGTTGAGGTGTCATTACCACAATGAAGTCGACATTCACAAGACATGGTATTCCAGATACTGTCGTTAGTGACAATGGTCCACAATATGCCAGTGGTGAGTTCAGAGGGTTCTCAGAAAGCTGGGAATTTCAACATGTTACTTCCAGTCCAGGGCATGCTCAGTCTAATGGACAAGCAGAGAGAACTGTACAAACTGTCAAGAACATGCTCAAGAAGGCACATTTCAGCAGCAGTGACCCTTACATTGCTCTGCTTGAATACCACAACACACTGATTGAGAGTGTGGGGTTCTGTCCTGCGCAGTTGTTGATGGGACTTCGTCTGAAGTCCAAACTGCCAACATCTACAACTCTACTAACTCCTAAAGGTAATGCTCAAGTACATGACAAGCAAAAGTACAAGCAAATAAAGCAAAAGAGCTACTATGACAGACATACAATACAGTTGCCAGATCTACATACAGTTGAAAATGTCAGAATACAGAGGGGACACCTGACAACCAGCTGTGGTTGTGAACAGACATCAGCAACCAAGATCCTTCATAGTTGGCACGCCGGATGGAAGAGTCTACAGGAGGAACAGGAAGCATCTGCTGAAGACAGGCGAGAGTGAGTTTCCACGTACAGATGCACAGGACATTTCCACATATAGAGACATGGAAACAAACGACACCAAGAGTGATGCAGACCGCAAAGACACAGAGGTCACTCTAGAGACTGACATTGATGAAGGACAAGCACAGTCACAGTTGTATCACACACAGTCTGGGACACAAGTCAAACTTCCAGCTAGATACAGACAATAGACATACAGTTTGAGGCAAAGTCACACATGTCATAAGTTCCAAGGTGTGAAATAAAAGATTTATTAGTCTATGTTAGTAAAAGAAAATACACTGCTGTTAGTATTATAAAATACAATGCAGAATACAGCACAAGAAGGTAAGATTTTTTTAGTTTATGTCATGGTTGTTGCACTGTAAGAAGGGCATACCTAGAGGCATTGTTTTGGTAATTCACAGTGTTGTAAAAAAAATCTTGAGAAGGGGGATATAATGTATTGTGTCAGTATTCGTAGTATCAGAGTGCATATGACGTCAGGACGTGGAAAAGGGTTTAAAAAATGGAAGTCTGGTGAATAAATGTTGGTTGTTCAATCTACACCGGTGTCCGAGTCACATCAATATTACAACATCCATTGTAGACCTATTGTGGCAATAGGCAAATTGCAGCATGTCTAGGTCCTTTCTTGGGTAGGAGTTGATTCTGGCCATTACCAAACACTCAAAGAACTTCATCACAGTAGATGTGAGTGTCACTGGTCGATAGTCATTGAAGCAGCTCACCCTGCTCTTCTTGGGCACTGGCATAATTGTCATCCTTTTGAAGAAGGTGGAAAACTCTGAATGAAGCAGTGAGAGTTTGAAGATGTCCTTGAACACTCCCACCAGTTGGTTGACACAGGTTTTTAGAGCCCTACCACATACATCATCAGGGCCTGACACTTTGTGAAGGTTCAACCTCTTGAAAAATCTTCTGATGTCAGCCCCTGAGACAGAGGTCACAGGGTCACCAAATACCAAAGGGGATTCACACAGGTGTAGTTTTATTCTCCCTTGCAAAGCATGCATAAAAGACGTTGAGCTCATCTGGGAGTGAAGTATTACAGCCATACATGATGTTAGGATTCACTCTGTAGGAGGTATAATGATCTGTAAACTCCTGCCAGAGCTGAGTGCATCCGATCCTGGCTCAAATCTCTATTGGAATTGTTTTTTCACTCTTATATATGCTTCCATTGGTTGTCCTTGGACCTCTTATATAGTTTTGGATGACCAGCCTTGAATGCCTATGATCTAGCCCTCAGCAAAGTATGAATTTCCTGGTTCATCCACAGCTTTTGGTTTTGGTATATCTGGTATCTTCTCAAAGACACACAACTGTGGTATAGTCATTCAGATTCAAAGATGAATACTCAAATATTATCCAATCCACCGATTCAAAGCAGTCCTGTAAGTGCGCCTGCGCCTCCGCCTCCCTTGACCATCCCTTCTTGATCCTCATCACTAGTGCTGCAGGCTTTAATCTCTGCCTATGTTCCAGGAGAAGAAGAAGAGCTAGGTGATTGAAGTGTGGGGATAGGGTGGCATGCTAAGTGTTCTTGATGGTGATATAACAGTGGACAAGTGTGTTGGCTGTTCTGGTTCCTCTTCTGATACTTTGGTGGTAGTTATTCAGAGACTTTTTAAAGCTGGGCTGTACTGGTGGTACCTACATATACCATGAAAACGAACTGTTCATACTTCCCATCCAGAATAACCTGCAGATTCTCTGAGACATCCATGACCCTTGCACCAAGGTGGCAACACACCAACCAAAAGTCCTGTTTGCAGCCACAAATGCTCCTGTTTATCATCGTTAACAGAGGTTAACCTACCACAAAAGTTCTGCTACTCTTTCCTCTGTCCTCCTGTGCAGAAGACCAAACTCATAGGGATATGATCCTGGTTAATGCTGCCTTCCCCTGGTGTGCTATTTGCCCCCACAGTATCCAAAGCTGTATATTTGGAGGGTGATAACTGCAGGAAATTCCTGGACTATCTTTCTGATACTGGTCTGCCTGTCGGTCACCCACTCCCTATCTTTCCCTAGGCCCTTAAACTATGCTGTGACCAAATCGCTAAATATCTTAGCTATGACTTTCTTAGCATCGCAGAGGGTCCAAAGTATGGTTTGTCAAGAGCTGCTGCAGTTGTACACACTTTCTGCACACTTAGTCATCAGGCACCCTGACAGCCTCCCTGAGCTCCCATAATATGCAGAAGAAGCATGACATGAGGCTCAGCTCACCTACCCTAACTGAAAAGCTCTTTTCAGTTCTCCCACTTTTGTAACTTCCGGAGGCCTTAGTTTCGCCCTCTTGAGCCAAGGCCTCAATTCCCTACCCTAACCCTAACCACGCCCACAATGGCCGCTCTGCTTAACCTAACTTCTTTTTCTTGGCCCTTTACCAATTCCCTAATTATCCAATCAATCTACAACTCAGCAGGTAGTCCTGATAAGCACCACTTCTTCAAATCTCCCTCTTGTCAGAAATAATGGCTCCTGCCACCCAAATCTGAGCAGAAAGTTTTGACAGCCTCCTCTTTTTCAAATTACAGCAGAATGGTTTATGGGCCTTGAGTCTCGAATCCGCAACAACAAATGGAGAAAATGACCACATCAGACATCAAGGTTTTATGGACTTATGTTATAAGCTTGTTAATACTTCCTGAATCACAACTGCCCACACTTGCGGCTTTCTTCCGCATTCTCCACACCACTGTCTTATGTGAGAATGTTATTTTGCTCTATGGCTTTTCATTCTATTCCTGAGATGCTCTTTATATATTAGCTTTCTCATGTTGTCAACCTAAATCAAGGTGTTTGGAAATTCATCCCAGGGTCAGTAATTGAAGTCAATTGTATCAATTCTGCACAAAATGCTAATTCAGCTCATTAGTATGTTTAAAAATGGATTACTCTGCCAATCTGTTTCGAGCCTTCACTTGTGGTCAGTATCTGTCATTTCCTCCGTTTCTTTGATTTGTTCTGTACAATAGTTTTGCACAACGCCTTTTGGCATCAAGTCCTGGTGCTAAATCTACACTCAAGAAAGTAACCTTTTCTTAAGCTGTTGAATCAGTAGGATTTCACCTCATTTCATTTTTCAAATTTCCAAGCTGTACAATTCTGCTGTTGAATAGCATGTGCTATTTGTGTGATGCAGAGGGGTAAACTTTCAACAAATTTCTACATTACTTATCAACAGCAAATTTTAACACCAGTAGGGCTAGCTCCTGCTGGTATTTGACAAAATCAAAACAGATTACTTAACATTACTACAAACTGATCATTGCCCAACTGCATGGGAAATTGAAGCTGTGCAGCTAGTCATGTATGGAGAGAACGAGCTGCTTTAAAGAACTCCTGTTAGAAATTTTAAGCCCTTACATTTCAGAATCTTGCCGTCTGGCAAGTAAAATAATTTCATCCATTGTTTGCATAAGAATTTCTAGGAGAGACTAATAGGAAAACATGTTACTTTTGAAGAATAATTGAACAACATGAAGTGCAAATTACAAATCACAAAGGACATCAAAACTAATTCACCAAGTCTCTTATGTCATAAATATGCAGAGGGATCTGGAAAAGTGCCAGCAGCTTTTGGCATAGACACCAGAGCAGAGTGTCCTCAGAGAATATCGTGATGAATTGAGACCCATTTTTATCAGTGCATCGCTGAGAAATAAAACTTCAAAACTGGATGGAATTTTGATGATTTTTATCTGTTTTACAAACACCAAATGGTTATTGAAACATAGGCAGTGGCAGGTGCGACACAAGGTGGAAAAAGAAGCTCCTTGAATCTCTGTGTGAAACAGACATGGGACTTCCACCTGCAAGTACAGGGCATGTCTGAGAGTCTGTGTAAACTTGGGCAATGCATGACCACACAATGTATGGGGACTAGCCATTAATGCTTAACAAGTGCAATGTTGGATTACCCTTTCAGCTGGAGTTATTATGCCCAATACTCAGACACCAGACAGATATTATTCTAAAACTGGTATATTATCATCTACATTGTATAATATCATCTACATTGCGGTGGGCAATGGTGGTGCATGAAATATTTATGGACTGATCATCTTGATGAAGCAATATTGGTAACTTGATTACTTATTCTAGGAACTACTCCTGATTCTTTTGAACAATTGAGAAAATGCAAAGAGCGCATGGAAAATCGGCTCAATTCCTTCTTCATACAAAGTTTGTAGATATATATTATGTAAACTAGTGTTTAATCAATTTTGAGCTTTCTTAGTCTGGTCAAGATATCAATATTATGTATTTTAAGCATAACATTGCTAATCAATATTGACAAGATGCCAGAAAAAAGCCTTCCACAGCTCTTTCTGCCCACCTTATTCCATCTGCAAATCACCCCTCCTCATCTGGTTCTAACTATTGCTTGCCAGCTGTTGTACCAGCCCATCCTTTCCATCTCTTTATAATGGCTCTCTTCCCTCCACTGTCTAAATCTAGGTGAATGGTCTTGATCTGAAATACTGACTCTTCCTTTCCATCTACAGATGCTGCCTGATCCACTGAGATCTTCCAGCGACCTGTTTGTTTACTCCAGGTTCCAGCATCTATAACTGTGTCTGCATTTCTACTTCTCTTCATTAAAGAGAAACCATGTCCGTCCTCTGGTCAGAGGTTCTAGAACATGGAGGCATAATCTTAAAGCTCAACTCAGGTCATTCATATCTGATAACAGGAAGCATTTCTACTCCAATTAGAATGCAAAACATGGAATGTTTCTCCCCAAAAATAAAATATTGGAAAGGAGGTCAGTGGAAAATTTCAAAGCAGAACTTGTTAGGTTTCAGTTGCCAAGTGCATTAAGAATATATACCAAGTGGGTCAATGGAGAAAAGATAACACTTAGATACAATCTAATGGAATGGTAGAATAATAGACAAAATACACAAGACTGTAAGATCTTTTCCAATTCACACATTCCTATTAAAGTTTGAAGGGCATCTATTTTGGCAAATGTTTAATATGGAGAATACAAGAATAGTGAGTAGCTGGAGAATGGCATGTGGTGAAATGAGATTAACAGTTTACTGAAAATGGACACTCACTACTTTAGCAATGCGCACAAAATGCTGGAGGAACTCAACAAGTCAAGCAGAATCTATGCAGAGGAATGAACAGTCAGAACCCACTATTTTAGTTATGCAATCACATGGCCAAATTGATATTTTTGCAGATTTCTCTTCATAATGAGTCAAGCATGTTCCCAATGCTGCCAAAATTGGTAATTGATTGTCCATCTCTTTAACTGGAGAGTAGGGAGAGATCAATTGGGTTTCATTGCTTGAACTGAAAGGCAGCCAACACTTCTTAAATTATGGAAATACTGAGTGAAAATAGATGGGACTAAATGTAATTAGAAAGACTGCTATGGGAACTAAAGAGACAAGAACCAGATTTCCCTTGGAGAGATCTGGTGGTTTTGTTTCAGCAAGTGTAATGCAGAAAGGAAATCATGTTGGTTTGGGAAATAGAAACCACTTGAAGCAACACATCCATTTCCTGTACAAAACAGTGAGGGATATCAAACCAAGATCTTACCTCATGGAAACCCATTGGATATATGCCCTGCAGCTGGTAAGGAGCAAATTGTGTAAAGGTTAATCACCACACTGACCTTGACATCCAGTACTGTGTTGAGACTAGTTTAAACCTTATGCACTACCTTAGCGCTCTTCATTTCCAGCCCAGTCCACCTCTTTTTGAAGATCAAGAAAAGTTGTTGGCCGTAAGTTACAATTCAATAGTAAGTAATGAAAGGGTCAGAAATTATTAATAATTTGTTTTCTGTGGAACTATCCTGCAAATACTACTGCTGCAGGGTCCTTATTGTAAATGGAGAAGATTTTCACAGAAAGTATTAGGCACTAGTAGAGTTCACTTTTACTAGAAATTCCTTCAATATGGATTCTTAGTTAAGTATAAGAATGAACCTTTTAAATACTCAGTGTTTCCTACAGAGGATCATATTCTAAAATGGCAGGTAGTTAGATCACTTGGAATGAGCACCTGAATATATCATACTGCCAATCTGGAAGCTAAGGCAACCCCATTTTATGAGCAGACATGAACCATTTTCTAGTCCACTAGTCATTAAGAGAATGCAAATGCTTAATGAATGTGCTTTGAGCCAAATCACAGTGGAAAAAATGTGAAAAAAGTCTTGCATCTATATTGAGATTAGAAAGAGCAAAAATACCTTCTTTATCAATAAAAATTGTTCTAATCTGAAATATGGATTTCATATGGAACTGTGTATAATCATGTTGACCAATGAACTCAATATAATTTTAAGTCAATAGAATGGGATGGTTGGAGTGTGAAGGCTTTTGAAGTTCACTGCACTGTAGTAACTTTTACCACAATAGATGTTTTCCTATCCAATGCTATCTAGTGTATCTGTAAACTCTGTTGGCTCCAGAGTCAATTTTATTTACATATCATTTAACTAAGAATTCTTACAGCTTTTGGGATTTGTTTATCCTCATTCATAAAATAAAATACAGTTCCCTACTGTGAATGATGCTGTGCTTATCTCAGTCATGTTAATCATCCTGTGTTAAAGATTCCTCTTAATCTCCTTTGCCATTCTCCCACTTTGCTATTCATATGGGTATGCTTTTGAATGCTATTTAAATAATCTGTCGCAAATCTGTCGAAAGTGTTCATCTTTGTTATCAGATTATGCTAAAATATTTTTAAAATATTATGTGGTATGTATGTATTTTTAAAGTTAATTGACCATCTAATTTGCCATTGCCTACAGCTAAAGGTGATTAATAGTAAATGGATTTATAATTTGTAGTGTACCTTAATTATCAATAACTTTAACATTATTATTGTTCGGCAGTCATGAATAGGTCATATAATTTAATGTGTCCTATTTATCAGCTAAAATGGACAGAACATTAGAATTTTTCAAGCAAGGGTCAATTTATCCTATTTAAGAGGTTATTTCATTAATTTCATAAAATGCTGAAGATTTATCTGAGATTGATGGGGTTAAGTTTTGTTATTACTTTAAGTTTGGTTTACCAATTGTCAGGACACTGGAGCAGGGATCCAAACACAGACCCAGTACTGTGCACACAGTGATATTAATCGAGTAACAAGTCCTGAGGGGCAAACAAAGTCAGCGACAAAGTTCAGGCAGAGATCAAAACATCCAGAGAAATCCAAAAAAAGCAGAACCGGGAAACAGGCAAAGTTGATATTCAGATGGACAGAGTACAGATACGAATGCTGGAAAGGCTCAGGAAAATTCACTGGCACAATCTGGCGACAAACAGGTGAAAACACAGGACTGAAAGACACTGAGCAATAAACAGAGAGGCAGGTGATAGGTGGAGCACAAGGAGACAGAAGTGGTAGCAAAACAGGTAATAATGAGAAACAGGTGAGAGGCAGAGTACTCAGTAATACAGGGGCCGGAGTAGAGCAGGAGCGGGGACAGGAGCACATGGGGCATGAAAACAAACAAGAGCACATGGCAATACAATACCACAGACTGACGGATAGGGGGAAAACACACAAAAAAAACATAGTTCAACTGGAGGTACTGGCTTCAATATCAATGAAAATATAACAGGGGATAGATAGGGTCAATGCTTGCAGGCTTTTTCAGGTTGGGTGAGACTGGAGTGAACAGCCTTAAAAGTGGTAGCTGTGAGGTCACTTATAACATTTAAAAGAAGTTTGGATAGGTAAATGGATAAGCAAGATATGGGGTGTTATGGTCTAGATCCAAGTAGGTGGTTCCTGGCAGAATACCAGGCTGGTACAAACTAGATGGGCCAAAGATCCTGTTTCTGTGCTGTAGTGCTCTATGACTCTGTAACAGAAGGGTGACATAATTGGTAAGGACTCTGTAGGGCTGTAGCATAATTGATTTTTTAACTGCATAGTCACAGAGCAGAAAACTGCGGCATGGTGCATCAAGTATATTGGAAGGTGTGTGCTGTGTCAGTCATTAAAATGAGTTTCCATTGTTTTCAAAAGTCACTGTCAAAGATGCTCTTGCATCAGATTATTCTATATCAGTGATTTTTTGGAAATGTTTTATTTGCAGTGCTGCAAATATCTCAAGTTAAAGCATTTGATCAAACAACAATCAAGAACAAGCTGCTGTATTAAAAATAACAGAATGAATGTGCTACTGGAGAAATGGAATCTGATACTTTTCTCAATAATAATGTATATTTCTCTAGATGGACATTCTAAACAACAGAAAGAATTCTACAAAACCATTTCACTCCTGTCCAGTCAATAATCCCTTACGTTGTTACAAATTGATCACAAAAAGCAGGTATACTGTTTACAGGTGTTCTAGTGAATTGCACAAAAGTATGATTAATTATTTATCTCATGAGATAGGAGTGGATCTCTCTGCCTGACAGTGGAAGACAAATCACTCCTGATGCATCTGATTCCTTTAAATACTTTTCATTGTAATATTACATTGCCCATGCATTTATGTCTTTACAAATAAAGCTTAACATGTATGGTATTCAAATATTTAAGGCATACTACAAGCAACTGGGGTAGTAAAATGGAATGCATTTTAACTATTGAATAGGTTGAATAATAGAAACTAGGCTCACTGACCCATTGGGAAATAGGAAATCCAGATCATTTGAATGAGCAAGTTACTGGCATACTGCTGTATAATAATGGTGGAAGAAGAGGTTAAAATAAATGAAAAAGGCAGAGAAAGGAGTGGTTAAAACAGGCACAAATATTTATTGATACATTTGATGTTGCCTTTAGTCATAAATTATGCTCTCAATGTATTTTATTTTTTATATTATATTATGAGGATATTTCAATCCTCGTTTATTGTCATTTAGAAATGCATGTATTAAAAAATGATAAAACCTTCCTCCAGAATGATATCACAAGAAAACACAGGACAAACCAAGACCAATTATATTTGTGATACAATTTGTGAACAACAGTCTCAAACATGAGAATTATTTTAATATTGATGGTATCATGGAAACCAGGTTCAAATTACATACATTATGTTATGGTTGTTTTGATTTAACTTGTATTTTATTCTTGATAACTCTGAATAATATAGGAGTGTAGGGGAAATGCTTGTACCAGATTGTAAAAATAATGAAGGAAAATGTTTGGTCACAAGGACTGTGTGGCCAGGAGAATCACCCATTTGCCTCTCAGGTATCAGTTCTTTTGACTCTGGAAGTTAGCGATCAGCTGGAAATCAAATGCTGGAGAATGTGACTTCCCATTATATGGCTGAATTCAGCAACGAGTCAACAACTTTGTTGAGCAAAATGCCACACTTGGCCATGTATTGATATTGCAGGATATGGGGTATCTGTACCATAGGTGATGTGAGAGAAATGAGTTCTGACTCATGGGGAAAGAGATAGCTGAATGTGTTTGGATGGGCTTCAATTAAAGAGTGCTATGATTAGTATCTTGATGGATTACATAAATAGGGCTTCAGACAGGGCTTCAAACTAATTTGAGGAGATTAAAGTTCTCATGACAGGGTGTTTAATAAATCAAAAGCAAATGAGAGATTAGAAGTACAAGATAGTGAATAAGAAAATGAAAATCAAACCATGACAAGACGGTAAGAATATATATGCAAAGTTGTGTGGCAGAAAGTACACACAGAATATGTCAAAAGAGAAAGTGTATGGCTCTTTATCTGAATGCACAAAGCACTTGTAAGAAGATAGATGAGTTGAGAGCATGAATAGAATTATATGAGTATGATCTCATAGCTATAACAGAGGTAGGGTTCCAGGGCTGAGAACACAATATTTCATGTTATTGAAAATTCAAAAAAAAAGACGAAAAGTAAATAGAATAACTTTGTTAATCAAGGAAGGAATAAATGTGGTACTACGTTATGATACTGATACTGAATTGGTTTAGGTGGAAAAGAAAACATGGGTGGGAGAAGACTGTAGACTCCAAGATGATTCTTCTCAACATGTTAAGTCATACACAAAGAAATATCAAAGGCATGTAAGAAGGGACGTGGGTGATGGATGATTTTAATTGGTGTACTGATTGGACTAACCAACTTGTAAGGAGAATATGTGGAGTCCATCCACATATTTTTAGAGCTGTATGTTAAAATATCTAATTTTGAACAGCCTTTCTCTGATTGCATGCAGTTGGATAGGATTAATAAAATGTGTTAAGGGTTTAATAATCAAATATGTTAATATTCTGGGTGTAGCTTGTAAGTCCAAAATCAACGTTCTTGACTTAAATAAAGGAATTTACAAAAGGTGGAGTTATCTATAGTGGACCAGATAAATATGGCGAGCAGTGGCAAATACTTAGCAGCCAATTCATCACACTCAACAGAAATATATCTTAATCATAAAGTGGAATTACAGGATAAAGGTGAACCATCCATGGTTTACAAAAGAGGTAAAGAAAAATATTAAATCCAAGACTAAAGCATACAAAATAATAAGACAATGTATGAGGCATTCTCCGAATCCTTCCCAATCAAGTTTCATTCGGATGATAAATGTTATGAATTACAGCTCAATAAACCAGGGACGGAAAATAGGGAAGTAATGGATGTTTTGCTGTTCATTCCCCCTCATGATCATGCTGAACTTAGTGATAGATCTAAGGACTGGGAATTTTAGAAGAACCAGTAGTGAGGAGCCAAAAAGTCCACAAGGAGGGAGAAAATTAACTATGAGAAAAAAAGACCAATGAACAGCATGAATTTTGGAGCAAGCAATGGCTTGGGGTAAGGAATCTCAGCAGGTCAGGCAGTATTTGTGGAGGGAAAAAGACAGACAACATTTTAGGTTGATATCTGTTTGGAGTGAGAGTAGTGGGAGGATAGTCAGTATAAAGAGATGAGAGGAAGGATTGGGGCAAGGGATGGCAAGCAATAAGTGGTTCTAGGTGAGGAGAATTTGATTAGCAGATGGAACAGTGATTTTTATAGATATATAAAAAGGTAAAATGCAGCTAGGCCAAGCGTAGAACTGCTGGTGTTTAAAAACACTGAGGGAAATAAATAAATGGTAAAAAAGATAGATCAATTTTATGCATTATATTCATGACGGAGGACACTACAAACATCCCAGGGTCATCTGATGGGCTGATTTCCAATGTTATGGAAGAGCTTATGACAAATATTATCATAAAGGAAAAAAAAAATTTAAACTCCTCTGATTTCAGGTTGACAACTCACGAGGTTGCATTAACTTGCACACTTGAAAATTTTAAAAGAAGAGTTTGTAGAGCTAAGTTATCATATTGGTAATATTATTAAAATCTCATGGAATTCTAAGAGGATGCTGGCAAACTGACCAGCTGCTATTGTGACTCTATTGTTCAAGAAAGCTAGAAGACAAAAGCTGGATAACAAAAGATAATTTGCTAGCTTAATATCTTTAGCTGGAAGATGTTGGAGTCAATAACTCAGGGAAAAAAGTAGTTTGGCGTTTTGAAAATGTAATACAATGAAAACAAGTCAGCTTTGTTTAATGAAGGTTGAGTTGAATTCTCCAAGGTTCTCAAGGATGTAGCAACCAGAGTTGATAGAAGGGAACCTGGAAATACAGTTTGTTTGGATTTTCAGAAGGCATTTGGCAAAGTACCACATAAAAGCCTGGAACATAAGGGAAGATCTCATGTATGAAGAAGTGGGTTAACATGGATTGGTTAATGCATAGAACACAGATCTTTTCAGACTGTAAGGATATAACTAGTGGAGTCACACAAGGATGAGTTCTTGGTCCTCAATTGTTTACAATTTGTGTTAATGATCTGGAGTAGAGATCAGAATGTAAGTTATCTAATGACACACTAATGAATGGGAGGGTGTGTTGCAATGATAATATTTGGGCTTTGCTACAGGATATAAATCAGTTAAGTAAAAGGACCACACACAAAATGCTGGTGGAATGCAGCAGGCCAGGCAGCATCTATAGGAAGAGGTACAGTTGATGTTTCGGGCAGAGACCCTTTGTCAGGACTAACTGAAAGAAGAGATAGTAAGAGATTTGAAACTGGGAGGGAGAGGGGGAGATCCAAAATGATAGGAGAAGACAGGAGGGGGAGGGATAGCGCTAAGAGCTGGAAAATTGATTGGCAAGAAGATACAAGGCTGGAGAAGGGAGAGGATCATGGGATGGGAGGCCTAGTGAGAAAGAAAAGAGGAGGGGAGCATCAGAGGGAGATATTGTGAAAGGGACAGAGGGAGAAAAAAGAAAGAGAAAGGAAGGGGGAAAAAATTAAAAAATAATAAGTAAATAAATAAGGGATGAGGTAAGAAGGGGAGGAGCGGCATTAACGAAAGTTAGAGAAGTCAATGTTCATGCCATCAGGTTGGAGGCTACCCAGACGGAATATAAGGTGTTGTTCCTCCAACCTGAGTGTGGCTTCATCTTGACAGTAGAGTAGGCAGCAAGGACATTTGCTCTAGATTTCTGTACTGAGATGCTTTCAGATAATCCTTGGAATTAATTTGGCTAAACAGAGATACTCGATGGTTTTGCCAGTTAAAATGTTCTCTGTAAGTTTATGGAACCATTTATCTACAGGACATCCAAAATATTAAAGTAAATTGTGGTTTACAACTACTGAATATTTAATCATTTGCTGCTACCTTTATACTTACGAGTATAAAATATCAATGTCCTTTAAGTTCAGAGAGATTCTACCAGCAAATTCTCCTAGTACATTCTTCCATCAGGCATCCTACTTTCTGCTTGCATTTGCAGAATAAACTGTGTTTCATCTGCAGCTCTGGTCTTTGTGCAGCTCATTCAAAGTCACAATAACTGGCATTGGAGGCACCCATCACATTGCTATTTCATGAAATGAAAATATTCTTCTGCTATGAATGACTAAATATATTATTATTTGGAGTTTGGAAGCATGAAGGGAGAACTTAAATGAAGAGAAATAGTTACAAAATTGGAGGATGGTTCTTAGAATTGAGAAGCATGGAACTTTCGGCCATGAGTAGTGAATGCTCTCCCCAGGAGAATTGTGAATCTTGGATCATTGGTGGTGTTGGAACAGAAAATATAGAAGGTTATGAAAGATCAATGAATTGTGGGCAATTGGGAATTAACACAGAAGAGGCCTGGGACAAATCAACTATTATCATATTAAAAGACTGAGCAGGCCTGAGGGCTTATTTGATTCTGCTGTTATTTTGAATGAACAGGTAAACAGTTTCATCAGTTTTCTTCAGTTTTCTGTTTTTAATTGCTTTAATAATAGCATGGTAATGTTATGTTAATCTATTAATTTTAATTTCAGTTTTCATTGTTGTTTAAATCTATATGAAATGTGTTCAAATGTCTGATTATCACATATTAAAAAATAGTCCCAAGGTGCACGACAGCACGAAAGGCCATCATAACACTTCGGAGCTGAGGCTTCAGGATCATCAAATATGCTCTCAATAATAATTACCCGGATTAGGATGAATTGTTAAGGGAGGCTCGAAATTGGTGAGGCTAAGGGTTATAGGAGAAAGGAGGGAGACTAATATTGAAAAAAATTATTAGCCATGGTGGGACATATTCATTAGGCAGAAGGGCTTAATTATGCTCCCATATCTTATTTCATCCAGTTGAACTGTGGCAGGAAGAGCCCAGTCCAATTTTCTAATGAGAACTTAAGTGGATGTAAATAATTCAGAACATACCCAATATGACAAGTGATGTCTTTCCTGATAGTACTAAACTCATGAGGTATCCAGGAGGGGCATCACCTCTGGCGAAAGTGCTTGTCGTGTCTGTTCTATGGCAGCTCATTCACCTTTGGGCTCCACCAGACATTCAGCTCCCACATATGGCTGCAAGTAGCAGTTTGCATGTGACAGCAGTCACACCCAGATACACCTCTTTGACTGGCATGCTAAACTAGGTGAGGGTAGCTTGCAGACCTCCTACCTGGTGAAATAGGGACATGCCTGTTCCAGCATGTGAAGTCAGTTCTGGTGGACTGTGAGTATGAGATCAACAGTGAGGTCCAACAGCCAGGAAGGCCGTTCTGTCATGTTTTGTGGAGAGCAAAGGGCATGACAAGGCACAGAGGGAGTCATGGTCATCTACTACAACCAAGGAAGAGTTTGTGATGACTACTCATACCACTGGACCCAGACTTCTGATATCAAAAGAGCGGAACTGCCCTAATGCAGTGGATTTTCCACTTTAAAAAGTCTCTTGCATAGGTCACCTCTCATTGTTGGATATGACAGACAATCACCAATGCCAACCCACTAACAGAAGCTAATTGTGAAAAAGAAAAGATTTTAAAAAGTGCTCAAATTATTATGGTTTATTATCAATTCCAGCACAGAGTTATCAAAATTATTATCTCTATGATTGGGTATTTAATTGGAATGGCTGGGAAAGCTAATCTTTTCTGCAACAATCCTAATTGGTATTTGCACATTGAGTTGCTGTCACAGCTAATCCTGTATGGCCTGATCAAAAGTAGATCATCTGTATTGTGATATTTATGGTTTTGGTTCATGCAGCCTC
This sequence comes from Mobula hypostoma, assembly GCF_963921235.1. Lineage (NCBI taxonomy): Eukaryota > Metazoa > Chordata > Chondrichthyes > Myliobatiformes > Myliobatidae > Mobula > Mobula hypostoma. Next base: position 73,772,729 of record NC_086099.1, on the reverse strand, counting down.
AAAACAATGTAGAAAATTGACGATATTATATTGAATGCTACTTAAAAAGCATGTCTTCTTCCTCTAAGTTGCTTCTGTCTGGCACTAAGAAAAACAGTAGAATTTAAGCATTATTGCTTTTGTTTAGATATTCAGTTCCTAGAGAGCAATAACAGCTTGGTAAGCAAAAATAAAATAAAAGATACTGTTCATATTTAGCTTTTTAAATATTGATCTAATGTTTTCTTAATTCTAATAATGTGCAGATATACTGTCGAAGTACCTGCACAGTTCTGTAATATACTCAGCACATTAAGGGCAATAAGGCATTGTATTTATAAAATTATTCTTCAAGACCATCTATGGACAACGGGACATTACTTCACATTAAAACAAGTGATAAAAGATTCAGCCAGTTTCAAACAACTGGTAAGTATAAATAGCACAATCAATGGTCTTCTGCTAATGTTAAATGATGTAAACTATTCCTTCGATTCAACCACCACAACACATGGACATATATTGGTCATAATCAGTGGCAATTGATTATTACTGACAGGAATTGGAAGTTCCCACATGGTATATCAAATCTATGTATACACAGTGGCCATTTAGTCTCAACAGAAGAACATTTACAGCAGAAAAGACTAACCTGGTGTCTCACAATGCTGAAGGGCATTTGTGTGTAGACATATTTTATGAGGTCTTAACTCACCTTTAATTGTATTAGAAATAGTGATTTATCTTGAAGCACAAACAGTAACTTGAATTTTACTTAAGGCTATCTTCTTACTTGCAGGTTAACTAATTTTTTTTTAATAAGCAAGATGCAAACCCTGCCAATATTAATAGTGGTTATTTTCTGAGATTACCTGTAGATGCTATTTATAATAAAATGCATGCAAACCATATGAGTGATAGTTTCTTTGATTACAATCATATATGTTTCAATGTAGCTTATTCAATTTAAGGCTTTTGCAGAGAGAGAGCCCAGTATGTGAGAATAAAGCTGAGAACAATCAATAAAATTCCAGGTTCACTTCAAGTTAAGAGCATCAATGGGATTTATTTTGCAAGTAATGCAGTTTGTTAGTTAGCAGCATGCAAAATTCTAAAATAACTAATTTTTCAGTTACACAATTTATATCTGTATTTCATTAAAGAAATTTTGACCATGAAACCCTTTGAATAATACTATACCTTCTACTTAAGTATATTTTTACTCAAATATAACTGCTTGGCATGTGCTAACAGTGCCCCCTACGGATCGTACAGAAGCAGTTAAGGATTTTAGAGCTCTTCAAATTTAGTTCATTGTTATATGATTGCAAACATATTTGTGTTTTTTCCATTGTTTATAAAGTAATATATTCAAAAATGTACTAGCCAATAAAAAATGTTATTGCTAATCTCTCTAATTGTCCAGAAACTCATTGCAACATCATTACTTTTGAATCAGGTATTTTCAGCAAAATGGTTTACCACTATTAGGTCATTCAGTACAGCTGAAAGCAGACATTTTTCTATCTTGCTTTGTTAAAGATAAATTTCACTCCCTAATAATGGCAGATATTCAGGTCAATGGGAGGTAGGACTGCCTATTCTTACTAAAAGGCTGCAGTGAAAAATCAATAATTTAATACTCTGGTTATCCAGAATCTTTCATCCAGAAAATAAGGAAGTATAGACTTCATCATCTACATTAGCTCATTTATTTAAATGCTGCAATACTGGCAATAAAAGTAGATTAATGAAAAGCATCTGAAATGCTGAGTGTATTTCATTAATCGCTGAATAAGCCTAAAGTAAATCCTCCTAGGTTTGGAATTGCAGGGCCAATTGATTTTCTGATTGGAAAGAAAGCTACAATTTGCCATGTTTAATGGTTTCATTTTTTTTTGTTCAGGATAAAACCCATGGACTGTGGCTAAAAACATAATAACTGTAAGCTCTTTTACACACTGGTTCAAAGGACAATAAATAGCCAAATTGCAATGTGGAGAAATGACATTCAGGTTCAAAAGATTCAAAATATTGTTGCACAAGATTTTAGTAGTATTTTGAGTATCATATATAATTTTTTGAGAAAAAGTATCACCAGGGACTTAACTGCTGCTGGAAGGACTGACACTTATTAACTATCTCTGGCTACTTTCCAAAAGGTAGTGATGATCCTTTAGCCCTCAATGCTGTTAGGCAGAGTTCAAGCCAGCAAAGATGATGGAGAAACTGCAGCATTGTTCCAAGTCACAATAATATACAACTTGTCATGTTACTTACAGAAGATAATGTACCCACAAATCTGCTTCATTGCCCTAAGGTATAGTGAGGAAAGATGGTGCCAGCGGATTTTGGAGACCCAGGAGACTTTTTTCAAGTTCACCCACAAAACCAGGTTACTTTTCTTCTCTTCTGTCTTTCTTTTCTTATCAAGGTAGTTGGAGTTCTGCTGGAGTCTGTGATCTACACTTCTCCACAAGTGCTGGGTTTTTGGACTGACTATGTGTCCCAGAGCTTTGCTATCTCCAGGAACGACCTGGAAGATGTGCGCCTTTGGGGCTGGGAGCTTGGAAGGCAGGGAGTGGCCATGTGTATGACCCGGTTCCTCACCAATTTCACCAACTGAAGAGTTGTGGGAGACTGAAAATTCGAGACTGGAACACTGAGACAGCAGACAGTGTGTTTGCTAATCACTGGCTGCTGTTGGAAGATGACTGACATCTAACGGTTCATTATGAATTCATTAAATGTATCCATCTTTAAATTTACAATCCAGAATTTCTTTCTGTATTTACACTGACAAGACCATCCATGTGTGAGGAATAAGGAAATCACCTAATGACTAGCACCAAAAGATGGCTTGTGAAATTAAAATGGTTGTAAAAAGTGCATATTGCTGGCTCTTGGCCAATTGATACTGGATCCTTTCACTGTCTCTAATTCATTATCACCATCTTCTCACAAGTCAACTAAAAGTTTATCCCCTCAAGTGCATATCATTTCTTTTTTACAGATGTTGCACAAAGTAATAACACATTACATCTCCACAGTAACTAAAAATATGAACAATTGTAAACTTGATTGGCTATGCTTCCCTGAAACCATAGAAGAAATAAGTGGGAAAAAAAGCTCTGTAGAAGTTATTTACTGATGATATTTTATATATATTTCCAAACCAATTTATGCTCTCTACGTAAGATAAAATAATGAAGTTATATATTATAACTAATGAAATATTCTGATATTAATTGGAATAGGAGTAGTGGTTGTTGGCACGTGGCCAAGTGGTTAAGGCGTTCGTTTAGTGATTTGAAGGTCGCTAGTTTGAGCCTTGGCTGAGGCAGCGTGTGTGCTCTTGGGCAAGGCACTTAACCACACATTGCTCTGTGATGACACCAGTGCCAAGCTGTATGGGTCCTAATGCCCTTCCCTTGGACAACATCGGTGACATGAGAGGGGAGACTTGCAGCATGGGCAACTTCTGGTCTTCAGATTCAAGATTCAGGATTGTTTATTGCTATTCTTCAATACAAGGAGAAGTATAAAGGAGAACAAATGATTGTTACTCCGGATCTGATGAAGCATAAAAATGTGATAAGTATAATGAATACAATAAATATAGATACCTTAAGATTAACAAATATACACAGACTGATTGTATGTATATAACATGACACTAAGTACAGGAGTATTTGTACATAAGATGACTGAGAGGAAATTGTAAAGTGGCAATGTTGGGGTGGTGTAGTTTTGAATCTAGTGTTCCTGGTGGGAATGCTGCATAGCCTCCTCCGTGGTGGGAGTAAGAGTAACAGTCCATGACAGTGGGGGAGGGGAGTTTAATTCTTCATGATACTGCTGGCTTTTTTTGGCATCTTTCTGTATATGGGTACACTTAGTGGCCACTTTGCTAGGTATCTCCTGTATCTGATAAAGTGGCCGCTGAGTGTATGCTCATAGTCTTCTGCTGCTGTAGCCCATCCATTTCAAGTTTCAACATGATGAGTCTTCAGAGATGCTCTTTTGCATACCACTGCTGTAATGCGTAGTTGTTTGAGTTACTGTTGCCTTCCTGTCAGCTCGAACCAGTCTGGCCATTCTCCCCTGACCACTCTCATTAGCAAGGGATTTTTGCCCTCAGAACTGCTGCTTACTGGGTGTTGTTTTTTTTTTTTGCTTGTTTTTCGCGCCATTCTCTGTAAACTCTAGAGACTGTTGTGGATGAAAATCCTATGAGATCAGTAGTTTCTGAAATACTCAAGCCACCCCATCTGGCACCAACAATCATTCCACAATCAGAATCACTTAGATCACATATCTTACCTATTATGAACAACAACTGAACCTCTTGACCATGTTTGCATTGTTTGCAATATAATTGGCTGATTAGATATTTTCATTACCGAACAAGTGTACAAGTATAAATAAATAAGAGGCAACTGGTGTATGTCCTTGATGGCAGGTATGCTGATGCGTAGGACAGTTTTAGTTACCCGTTGTAGAGCTCTGGTGTCCTTTGCAGTGCTGTTCCGTGGCACACAGTTATGCAGTTTGTTAGAATACTCTCAACTGCAAATCTATAGAAGGTGTAGAAAGAAATATTGAATGGAGGAAAAGAATGAGGGAGTGAGAATAAGAATTACAATAAAATAGGCAAATGGCATTGTAATGAATTCAGAACTGGAACAGGCAGCATGAAAATGCACCAGTGCTTCACTTACATGCTAGCATGAAAAAGCCTGTTGTGACAGAGTCCAGATGAAGGATCTTGACCTGAAACAGCAACTGTCCATTTCCTTCCATAGATGGTGCTTGACCTGTTCAGCTCCTCCAGAACCTCTTGTGTGGCTCTACATTCCAGCATCTGCAGTGTCCTGTGTCTGCATCAAAGGAAGCTGGATTTGCTGCATTTTCCACAAGAGGATCAATGGGCCTCACTTCAGTCATTGTCAAATAAAGTGCATCCACCTCTGATGAAGGATCCCAACCTGAAATATCAAATGTCCATTTCCCTCCATAGATGCTCCGTATTCCCTCTAGTTCCTCAGTGTATCGGTTATAATAGCACAGTTACCTATTCATTACATCCTGTTGTGTTCACCGTCACTTCTTTGTCAGGCCTGGTTTAATAGATGCTTTTTCACTTCTGTTTCTGCAATGCAAAAGACAATACACATTGTCTTCTGCACTGCAGAAACAAGCAGCTCAAAATTTCTTTAGGAGAGAGGGAACAAAAGGTGATCCTCTATAGATTCTCTGTTTACAATTACAGAGGAAAAGTTGCTTAAAATCAATTAATTGTGCAATCACTAAATAAATAGATAATAAATAAATTCACTTAAAGATGCTAAGTTGATAAAAATTAATTAAAAATTTTTAAAGCTTATAATTGTTTTTTTAAAAGCTTACTAATCTTCTATCTTCCTACTAATTTTTACCATATTATATGCCTTCTCCTTTCATTTATGCTGCCTTTGACTTCCCATGTCAGCCACAGTTGCCTCATCCTCCCTTTAAAACACTTCTTTATCTTTGGAATGTATCTATCCTGCACCTTCTGAATTGCCCCCAGAATTCCCTCAGAGAGAATGGAGGAGTCAGCTTCACTGAGAAAGCTAATATGTCAATATGCTACAGAGATGTTTCCTTCGATGGAAAGAGTGGCCAATTCCATATAATCTCAATTATTGCAATGAAATATCCTTGAAACTAACATGTTTAATGCAAAACTGAGTCAGTAGATTCATTAGTGTAATGATGGTGAGTGAGCAATATTTGATGGATCCTAACAGGATCCAATGCCCGAAGTGTCATCAGGAATGATCATCTCAGTGCAGGCTCTAAAGATGCTTGACTCTGATTCTGTTAAAGCTATGACATATAGGTAATGGAAGACAAAAAGCTTTATAGTTTAATCATGTATTTTACGCAGTTGTTTTATAAGATGTTGTTTCCATGTGTCCTAAAATCAGATATCATGCATTGTTTTACTCATTTTGCAAGTCCCTGGCTTATGGACAAAGTTGTATTTTTAATGAATGGAAAGATATTATTTGATCAACAGAATGCAAGGATATTTATTGGGAAAATGTTGTAACAAGTTCCCTTTAACTCATTAAAATAGGACTCACTAAGAGCAAAGCAATCTCTGACATGATTGTTGCCGTAGTCAAATTGTAGTGACTAACTGAACCTTTTATGTATAAAAACATCGTGTCATCCAGATAGAAGTGTGGCCTGGTTTCTGTTATATGACCTTATCTATCCAGTTCATCCAGTGTATCTCCCCCATGCATTCACCTTCAGATAATGTATGCTTGGTTTATGTCCCTGCAGCTCAAACCCACTGTAATCAAGTATAGTCCAGAGCAAAGTGTCTTACATATACTGAAAATCTTGACTGACAACAGTTCAAGGGTGCACATTGAGTGTCCATCACTTATTCAAGATACTTCAAATGTGATGGTCTTATCATTCTTGGGTCTTGGTTAGTGGTTTGCTCATTACCATCATTACTAAGAATCAAGGGGATATACAGTACTTTGATTTCTATTCTTCCCTCTTAATCCTGCATGATCAACATGAACATGATCAGGCAGTTTGGAGTGCAATAGCAGGAAAGCATCAAGACAGCTGTTGTGAATGTCCGTGTAAAACATAGAACAGCATAGGAATGGGCTTTGGCCCACAATGTCTGTCCTAACCATGATGCCAAATTAAATGAATCCATCTGCCTACACATTGTCTCTATCCCTCCGGGTGTCCGTTCATATGTCTGTCTAAATTGCTCTTTAATTTTACATCTAACATCTTCCCTGGCAGCACATTCCAGGCACCTACAATGCTCCGTGAAAAATCTGATCTCATAACTCTTCTTTAAACTATTTCCCTCTCACCTTAACGTTATCCTCCCTAGCATTTCACATTTCCACCCTGGAAAATTAACCCTAGCTATGCCTCTCAGGTCACTCCTCAGCCTCCAGTGCTGCAGAGAAAACAATTCAACATTGTTCAGCCTCTCCCAATAGCTAATGCTCTCTTTGATGCCCTCAGTTGGTTGAGGTCAAGCATGGATGTTGTCCCAGCTCATTGATACACAAACCGGCATGCAAGCCAGGACAGTATGATAAGGAGAGTGAGCTGTTGCCCATGTAACAGGCTCCCCCTCTCTATGCAGCTGATGAATCCAAAGGAACGGCAGAGATAATACAGTTTGCTACCAGTAGCGTCACAAGAGTTGCCAGTCAGCTTTAAACTCAATGTAGGACTGCCTTAGAGATTCCAGCTCCAGATTTTTCCTTGGCTTTACTCCCGAAGTCTTTCCCACGAATGGATATAGCCGCAAGGCTGCAGAGATTTGAGATCAGAGCTTTTCTTCTCCTAAGTAAGCTGTGATCCATAGCTGATGAGCCCCATCTGCCTGAAATGACTGGTTTTAAGGAACCAGTATATGCCTTTGACCCTTTTCCTGTCAGTTGAAATGCTTCTGTAGCTAAGCTACAGGTGAAGGCCAGGAGCTGGATTGGCCGTCAGAGACTATTTCAGACACACATCATTGGGAGCGTTTAGTAGGTACTGGGAGCTTATCCCCACTACCACCTACTGTCTATAACAAGCTTAAGGACTCTAAACTCTCTAATTCTGGTAAAAATCCTAGTGAGCCTCTGCAGCAACCTTTACAAAGGCTCTACATCTTGCTGTAAAGGGATGACCTGAAATGCACAAACCATTGTAATTTCAAAGTTCAAAGTTAAAAATACATTTCTTATCAAAATATGTTTACTGTATGCATATTGAGATGTGTCTTCTTGTAGGCAGCCACAAAACAAAGAAATTCAATAGAACCCTTTAAAAGAAACCCATACAACAAAGACTGTCAAACACATGAGAAAAACAACAAATTGTACAAGCAATAAATAGTAAACAAATAACACACAGAACATGAATTGCAGATTCCCTGAAAGTGAGACCACAGCCACGGAGCCAGTTCAGTGCTAAGGCTAGTGCCAATGGCTGCAGGTCACGGCTGCAGATTCAGTTCAGTGTTGAGGTGAGTAAACATCACGGAGTAGCAAACTGAACACCTGCTTGTCCTTCACCCTTGGCCTTGATACCTTGCTCTTTTAAATCTGACTTGGCACTTAAATCGGCCAAACATCAGTTTGTTTTTTACTCTTGGGCCAGGCCCCACCAGTTTGATCTGGCCCCAACGTCCAGCCCCACTCCAGATGTGACCTAGCCAACATCCTATATAGCTGCACCATGTCTGGCAAACACTTCTAATCATTGCTCTGACTGATGAAGGGAAGCATGCCATATGCCTTCTTTACTACCCTATCCAACTGTATTGTCAGTTTCAGAAAGCTCTGGACTTTCTCCCCGGGATTCCTCTGTACATTAATATTCCAAAGGATCTTCCCATTTATTGTGTACTTACTTCTTACATTTGACCTTGCAACTCACCTTGCTAATTTCGATCTTTGATCTCCCATATCTCCACCCATGTTGCCAAATAATCCATGTCCACTTCCTGCTGTATCCTTCCACCAACTTCCTCACTATCCATTAGGCTAACAGTTTTTGTGAAATAAGCTCATAAAATCAAATAACCAGTCAGGCCAACTTGTCCATGTTAACTATTGCCCAACAGTGTTTAGTTAATAGTCATCTATACCTCTCTAGTCCATGTACTTCTCTGGGATGCCTTTTAATTAATGCTAATGTGCCCACTTCAACCATTATTTCTGACTGTTCAAACAGGCATCACCCTTTGCTTGAAGAAGCTGAACCAGATGTTCCTTTCAAATCTCTCACTTCTCATCTTAAAGTGATGCCTTTTGTTTCTAGTGCCATCCCTGGCAAAAATAACTGTGTGCTTTCACCCTGTCTATTCCCCTCATGATCTTCCATAACTCTATCAGATCATCTCTCTGTCTTGTACTTTCCAGGGACTCTGCTAACATTCTAATTGGCCCCCCTATGTTCATGCAAATCATTAATGAATATCATTGGTCATAGGCCTCCAGTCAGGTAACGTCTCTCCACCATTACTTTGTGTCTTCTATGGCCAAGCCAATCCCATCTCTCAAGTCATGGCAAATTTTATATACTCATATAAACATCTCCTTCTTGTGCACCTGTTGCATATTGAACAGAATTTTTTTGCATGGCTAATACAGTAGTGTAATAATGGCTTATTGTGTAGTCAATGACACAGTACAGATAGCTACACAAATGCATAAGTTGCATTCTCACTCTTCCTGGCTATTGACATTACAGGCAAATTGTATAAACTTGCCAGGGTCAAGCAATCCATCAGGGTTCTACCTAATGTTATTACTTTCCCCTTGCATTTGACCTCCCGAAGTGCAACAACTCACATTTATCAAATTCCATTCTGGTACTTCTCTATGCCATTTCCCCATGTATGTTTCATTTCTTAACGAGTCAGTTAAATGTAACTGACTGGAAGGTTTTACATGTATGTGGTCAAACACTGCGGAATTTAGGGGCAATAAATCATGCTAAACAATTGTAAAACATGCCACCAGATCCAACAGTTAGCACATCTCCTGGAAATCAATTGATTTTAGTCACCCTATAATAGAGGGTGTTCGTTTGCCGTTGTGGACTTCGGTTCTGAACACTATTAGCTTGCTCTTATTGTTTGCACGGTCTGTGTTTTTCTCTCTTTACATACAGGGTGTTTCGTGGCTGCCTGTAAGGAGATGAATATCAAGGTTGTATAATGCATACATACTTTGACCTTTTGAATAGAGGCATACTACACAGAATCAGGCCCAGAGGCCCATTGAGTCCAAGCTGACCATCAAGCATCCTCTTAACCTAATGTTATATTAATCACATTTTTTATTCTCCCTATATTCATGATATGATAAGCTCATTTTCCAGATACACTTTCTTCTAAGAGATCAAGAACACTTCCACACCTTGGTGGCATTTCACTCTTTCTGCTTTTTTATTCTACATGTCTCCTTTGCTTCTCCTGTGTTCAGGCGTGATCCCTGAATCTCACTATCTCTCATTGCCCCTGTAGTTCCTTTTCCTGGTGCTTCTTCCTGATGTGAATCTCTGCCATTGCAGTTTTCTCAGCTGCTCTCGCTCTGCTGCACTGTCGTCTTCCACAGAGCCACTCACTGTCGTCTCTCTCTGCCATCAATCACTGTAGTCCCTGCCCTCTGTGTCACTGCTGAAATATCTGCTGCTGCTGATCCCTGCTTGTTGCAGCATTCTCACTGGACTGCCCCTGTCTTTGTCAGTGATGTTTTCTCTGGTGTTTTCTCTGTCACTGCTGCCCTCTGCTATTACTGATGCCCTCGCAAATGCTATTGTACGCCAGCACTGCCCTGCTACATTCCCTCCATTGTTCGCTCTGTCTTTGCTAATCCTGTTCTTCCGAGTGTTTTCTGTTCTTCTGCATCCTTGTGCAACTGTTGCTGCTTTCTGCATTGCTTTCTATCTGCACTGCTGCTGCCTGCTCTCCGGTTACGTTCCCTCTTGTTTCTCTCTGCTGACCAGCGGCCGTTCTCTTCATGGTAAGCTCCTATTGTAGCTGGTACTCATCTCCTTATCATTAAGTTGAGACGATAAAAAGCAGCCTTAGGGCCTCCAAGCATGGTATTCTGATTCTCAATGACAAAAAAAAACTTTCTCTTATGGAGTTCTTAAAAAAATTTCCCAGTGACTGGTAATAGTCTATTTGTGTGTATTAAGTATTTCTTGTTGCACAGATTTCACACTTTATTACCTACCCCTTCAATATGCCGCATAATCGCATCATCTTCTTTATCTACTTTACAAAGCTGATATTCAGGAAGCTTGGGAATCGCATGTGTGTCTGGTTAAATGGAGGCAGAATGGTAGCATAGCACTATAACAGGAGCAGTGATCTGGGCTCAATTTTTCTGCTGTCTTGTAATGAGTCTGTACACTTTCTTCGTGACCACTGAGTTTCCTCCAGATGCTCCAGTTTCCTCACACGTTTCAAAGACGTGTGGGTTAGTGGGTTAATTGCTCACATAGTGTAATTGGGTGGCATGGGGTCATTGGGCCAGATGGGCCTGTTACCAGACCAAGTAAAAGGACAGCATGGTAGTTCAAAGGTTAGCACAACTCTTTCACAGTGCCTGCTGTAAGATTGGGGTTCAATTCCCACCACAGTCTGCAAGGAGATTCCACATTCTCCCCACGTATATGGGTGGCCCAATTTCCTCCTATATTCCAGTTAGGGTTAGTGAGTTCAAAGGTTAAAAGGTTCAAAGGTCTAATTTAATGCCAGAGAAATGTATACAATATGCTGTACATCCTGAAATGCTTTCTCTTCGCAAACACCCACGAAAACAGAGAAGTGCCAAAAAAGAATGAACAACAGATAAACATGAGAACCTCGAAGTACCCCCCCTCAGCTCCCCCCTCCCTCGCGTAAGTGACAGCGAGCAACAATCCCCCCTCCCCCACCAGCAAAAAAAAAGCATGCATTGGTACTATCACCAAGCCCAAGCGTGTGTTAAGCAATAGCAAAGACACAAACCAAAATTACCCCAAAGGCTTTGCATTTCATCCAAAATTCGACAAACCACAGTTTCTCTCTCTCCCTGGCAAGAGAGAGAGGTGTCCCCCATTTTCACAGCGAGCAGGAGACATAACAGCTACCCACTGGTTTATGATGTCAAAAGTCCGTTTTGTTGCTTTTTTTGAGCTTGGTGCCCGAAGATCGCAAAGACCTTAGATCTTTGGCCCACAGTGAAAGATTTTCCTGCCTCCCCGACGACACGCAAGTCTCCTGCCATGACACCAACCCTTGATCCACCTGTCTCTAGAGTCCCGAGGTCTTAGGCTTCTGAACACGATCGAGATTCTCAGGCCAAACCCTTGGCATATTAAATAGCGACCAGACATGGAGCCCCAAGAACGGGTCCCATTCCCGCAAAGAACCGAAGTCAGCATGTAACTCCAGGTCAGGGTCTTCAAAATAACTCTGAAAGGGAAAAATAAAGATATTATAGGTAGAAATAGAGAGGTTTCTGAAGATGCAAGCAAAGGAATCGCTGTTAGGTGCCATCAATGTGGGCTATGTTGGCACCAGAAGTGTGACAACATGTGCAGGCTGCCCAGCACTATCCTCACTGATTTATTTACTTATTCACAGATGCTGCGCAGATCCGGCCTAACAAGCTGCACTTCCCAGCCTAATCACAGAGCAATTTACAATGACCAATTAACCTACTAACCAGTATGTCTTTGGACTGTAGGAGGAAACTGGAGCACCTGAAGGAAACCCACACACTTACAGAGAGAACAAACAAAATCGTTACAGATAGCACTGGAATCATACTCCAACTCTGATACCCCAAGCTGTAGTAGCATTGTGCAAAACTACCATGCCACCGTGGGGCCCATTTGATTTGACACAAACAGTGCAATTCAATGCTGATGTAAGCCAAGTGTCTGCTGTACTGGAGCTACTCTGCTATTTTAAACAGTTCTTTTTAACAACCACAAACTGCCCTGTCCTTTACTGTTAATATCTATCCCACTCAATCCACACACTGTCTCATAGAATGTCAGAGAAAAAAAAATCAAATTGAACTGCTCAAGCCAAATTATTAAGCATGGATTTTTTTATGTATTAATTTTCCAGAATTTGGGAGCTGCTGACTAGTGCTTTCTTAATTATCCTTGAAAACGTGGCAATGATCCATTTTCCTGAACAGCTGAAATCCTTCTGGTGAAAGTACTCCCAATTTGCCGCTGAGAAATCATTCCAGGATTTACAGCCAGTGACAATGAAGGACTGCCCAGTAGGTCCAAGTCAGGATTGCGGTAACCAGAGCTGCTCTCAGTACTCCAGGAGTCCCAGGTACTATGAAGCATATAAGCATGACTTCCAAACACTTATATTCTATGTTTCAACCTTTGATGGTCTGTATGCCATATGCTTTCTTCATCACCTTATCGACCTACGTACGTTTCCACTTTCAGAAAACTATGGACTTGTACATCAATATTCCTTAATGACCCACCATTTATTGTACAGGTCCTATTCCTCTATAATGTGTCTGAGAAATCCTGAGGCCCATGAAGCCTATCCTCAAACCTGATCTCTGTGGATTTGAAGCATAGTATGTCCCTTGTCAATGGCAAGAATAAGTGGCATTCTCACAAAACCTGGTTGACAGCTGGCACCTTGCTACTGATGCAATAAGTGCTTCATTTTGTCCTACTATTTTAAGTCTGCAGCTACCAAGGAAAGAAGAGAGTTTTTGTATGTAGGTTATTTTTCTGCAGTTCCTCCATCACCATCTTGTGGGAAATCTAACAGTAGCTCAGTAGTTCCAATTGAAGTATTAGGGACACAAGAGATTCTGCAGATGTTGGAAATCATGAGCAACACACACACAAAATGGTGGAGGAACCCAGCAGGCCAGGCAACATCTATGGAGGGAAATTAGTTCATAGATGCTGCCTGACCAGCTGAATCCATCCAGCATTTTATGTATGTTGCCAATAGATAGTCTACTTTTTGGGATGAGCACAATTAGCATAGGGACATTGATCACCAGAATCAAAACAAGTACCTTAGGAAAGATCTTACACTCTAAGCAACTGCACCATCAGACAACATAGTGAGCCTCTAAGCCTAGAAAAAAATACATCCATTGGAAGGGCAATGATTGCAGATATGGGCCGAGCGAAGATCCATCCTTGGGCAATGGCTTGCTTCCTTCCTGAGGTCCAGAAAAGACTTGCTCATGGTCCTTCATGAGAACAATAAAGCTTAACTACAGCATTCCTTTTTGACTGGACCAGATTATGGTTCTCCTATTCAAAGCATCTTTCTTTTGACTCAGGCAGTTCTTCAGATGTCTAATGAGGGGTGCAGACCATTGGATGTGAAATCAGAGAAAACGGAACAGTAAAATATTTCAGGTGATGGAGTCCAAAACTGTGGCCTGACATTGAAATTAACATAGAGCTCTTATAGAGAGGGTTCCCAGTACACCATACTACTCAGATCAGAACTGGTTCTTGGTGAGAGAAGATAATACTTTCAGTTATGTTAGAAATGCATGATTCAATTCAAACATGACATTTAAAATTCTATCTGATCCCCTCAATCATGTCATAAAGCTTTTCCTTATTAAAACACAGATTCCTTGAAACTAGCACATTAAAAAAAAGCTACAAAACTGATGTGAAATCTGGTAGGTCCTGAGGGATGCAGTTCTTCCTAATGCAACTTCAAGTTATAGAACCAATACCCATCTGTCACATTGAGCAACAGAAATCCAAAATAAAAGTGACTGCAAAACGGCAACCACTTTTATGGAATACTGTTATTACACTACGTCAGAGTAAAATAAATAATGTGGTGGAAAATCCTTGCGTTTTGCTTTGTCTGACAAATCTACTTCACACACCTTGGAATTCTTCATTGATCCTGGTGTAGAATGTGCCAATGCATTATGACATGCAACTATCAAGACTTAAAGTCATGGAGCTCTGATGGTGACAGCATAGAAAGAGGTCCAATGGCCTAACTTGTCCATCCCAACCAAAGTGCCCATCTAAACAATGCATTCAGCCAAGTTTGGCCCATTTCCCATGCAGCTAGTACAAGAATATGAGACACATCCAAGCATGATACTGAAGTATTAAGATGGAAGATCGGACCTTGAAGCACAATGTACCTAAAATACCAATCAAAGATTGGTCGTTCATGCCTAATAATTTAATTATTTTGTTCTACTCCTGTACAGTTGCAATTAATGCAAGAGGAAGATTACTCTTCTGGGGCCAATATTCGCATTTGCAGGATTTTAAATTGCTGTATTGCCATTGTTTAAACTCTGATCCATTCAATTCTCTGTTCAAAATTATTGACAAGGCTATTGCGCCCCTATTGGCTATTTGCATCTACAGTTCATCAACTTTACTGAGCATGCACTTTAACACTTGATCTGCAAATCTAATTGTGTTGTCTATAATTGATCCTTTCTGATGACTATATGAAAATTTATATTGTTTCTCATTTTGTTTTCCCTGATCTTCCATGTACCTTGATTTTATATTTTTACATTAGAACTTATTCAAGCAGATAACAAATTAATTTTCTTCTTCCCAACAGCTTGTTTTAAATGGTGAATCATCAGCCTGAAATATGATTTTTTTAAACTTTCTATGGACGCTTCCTGATTTGCTGAATCTTTCCAACATTCCAAGCAAAGTGATACCAATAGCATTCAGGGAAATTTAATGTTCATTCTGGTCACATCAGACTGCACTACCCTTCTCTCAAAGGGTGCCCCAACGGGTCACCCGCTTGTCTAGTATTAAATAATCTTAAAATGACAATTGGATTTTACTATTATGTTCTTCTAGTATGTGTTTTTGTCCTGTTTACACAAAATATGGAATGAGGCAAAATGAATCCTGACATCTGCTGTTCCTAGGGGAGCATATTAATCCCAAGGGAAGATAAGCTTGAATATTGAAATCATTACCAACTTTACATTCCATAAAGACATTGAGAGATTCATATTGCTTAGCTTAAATCTATTATTGTGTCTAAAATAAATTTTGGATTTTACCAGAACTATGATTTAAATTGTGGGGTTGTGATATATTCCTTACAGTGGTTTACTTCATATAATGGATCGTCTTAGATGCTTCTTATACTTCTCACTGTAGGATAGGTCTTGAGATAAAGTAAATTCACAGAGACGATACCATTTATATTTCAGTATCAAATAATGGAAGACCATTTTATTTCTCTAACCCACTATGATGAAAAGATGAACTAGTTAGTTTTCTTTTTAACCTAAAGGTAGAATGCTGTGCAATATGGAATTATATATGTGATTATCACTTGGGAGAATCTGTGGCGAAAGTCTAACTTGACTTAATAAACTCTAATTATATAAGCATTTTTTGTTCTTATGTTAAGCAAATCTTCAGCTTCTTAATTTTTTTTCTTACCTATTCTTTATTCTGTCCTAAGTGATCATATAAAAAATAACAGTTAAGCATTTTTATGTAACATGTTCTTCTATACAATATCATCTGAAGCGTTGCTCTCCCATGATATTTTTGTTTTATTATAACTTAATTCACTATTAACCAGAATCAGGTTTAATATCACTGGCGTATGTCATGAATTTTGTAACTTAATGGCAGCAGTACAATGCAATACATGTGAAACCCCTTGGTTTCCTTTGCTGCGTAAGTCTAGGGAGAACACATTCCCTAGATTCTGGTCCTACCAAACCTGTGAGATTGAAATGACTTTCCCACCCCAAACCCCGGCTTGTGTGGATGCAGTAATTTTCTACCCTGTTACAAATTAGTGCCACAAAATAACAGACAGTACACTGGATATGATTAAAGTAATTATATTTATGAATCTTAACTAAAGAGTTAGTAAATAAAAAACAAAAAGAAAAGGGCTCATTTTAATTAAACAGTCAAATGTGCACAAGTTGGAGCACAATGCTTCACCGATATTCACCAATCCTCAGTCAATCTTGGCACCTGGCTCCATCGAATCCTATGACTGGTTCTCTCCAGCATCTTCTCTCTTCATCTCCCACCGAACAAAAGCCCCAAGACCAGCCATAGTGTCCCTCAACAACATCCCCTGAGTTCTACCATCCTAATTGGATGGCACACATTTCTCATCATCCCTTTTCTTCAACAATAACCCAAAAAGGCTGGAAGCAGAACAGATTGCTCTTACAGAACTGCTAAATGAAATACCTACAACATAACAGTAAAGATATGAACCAGGGCATTACACATGATCAATAAATAAATAAATATAGTGAGGGAAAAAACCTGAATTACATTGAGAATATATCGTTGAAGTCAGAAGTTTACATACACCTTAGCCAAATACATTTAAACTCAGTTTTTCACAATTCCTGACATTTAATCCTAGAAAACATTCCCTGTCTTAGGTCAGTTAGGATCACTACTTTATTTTAAGAAGGTGAAATGTCAGAATAACAGTAAAGAGAATGATTTATTTCAGCTTTTATTTCTTTCATCACTTTCCCAGTGGATCAAAAGTTTACATACACTTTGTTAGTATTTGGTAGCATTGCCTTTAAATTGTTTAACTTGGGTCAAACATTTTGGGTAGCCTTCCACAAGCTTCTCACAGTAAATTGCTGGAATTTTGTTCCATTCCTTCAGACAGAACTGGTGTAACTGAGTCAGGTTTGTAGGCCTCCTTGCTCGCTCGCGCTTTTTCAGTTCTGCCCACAAATTTTCTGTCGGATTAAGGTCAGGGCTTTATGATGGCCACTCCAATACCTTGACTTTGTTGTCCTTAAGCAATTTTGCCACAACTTTGGAGGTATGCTTGGGGGTCATTGTCCATTTGGAAGACCCATTTGCCACCGAGCTTTAACTTCCTGGCTGATGTCTTGAGATGTTGCTTCAATATATCCACATAATTTTCCTTCCTCATGATGCCATCTATTTTGTGAAGTGCACCTGTCCCTCCTGCAGCAAAGCACCCCCACAACATGATGCTGCCACCCCTATGCTTCACAGTTGGGATAGTGTTCTTTGGCTTGCAAGCCTCACCCTTTTTCCTCCAAATTTAACGATGGTCATTATGACCAAACAGTTCAATTTTTGTTTCATCAGACCAGAGGACATTTCTCCAGAAAGTAAGATCTTTGTCCCTATGTGCACTTGCAAACTGTAGTCTGCCTTTTTTAATGGTGGTTTTGGAGCAGTGGCTTCTTCCTTGCTGAGCAGCCTTTCATGTTATGTCGAAAGAGGACATAAATAGATGTGGATATAGATACTTGTCTACCTGTTTCTTCCAGCATCTTCACAAGGTCCTTTGCTGCCATTCTGGGATTGAATTGCGCTTTTCGCGCCAAAGTACGTTCATCTATAGAAGACTGACTGCATCTCCTTCCTGAGCGGTATGACGGCTGCGTGTTCCCATGGTGTTTATACTTGCGTACTATTGTTTGTACAGATGAACGTGGTACCTTCAGGTGTTTGGAAATTGCTCCCAAGGATGAACCTGGCCTGACATCATTTTCTGACCTCGATCTAATAAAAAATTTGTGGGCAGAACTGAAAAAGCATGTGCGAGCAAGGAGGTCTACAAACCTGACTCAGTTACACCAGTTCTGTCTGGAGGAATGGAACAAAATTCCAGCAACTTACAGTGAGAAGTGTGTGGAAGGCTATCCAAAACATTTGACCCAAGTTAAACAATTTAAAGGCAATGCTGGAAATACTAACAAAGTGTATGTAAACGTCTGACCCACTGGGAAAGTGATGAAAGAAATAAAAGCTGAAATAAATCATTCTCTCTACTGTCATTCTGACATTTCACATTCTTAAAATAAAGTAGTGATCCTAACTGACCTAAGACAGGGAATGTTTTCTAGGATTAAATGTCAGGAATTGTGAAAAACTGAGTTTAAATGTATTTGGCTAAAGTGTATGTAAACTTCTGACTTCAACTGTAGATATATAGTGGCAAGGTAGTGTTGTCTGGGTTGCCAAACCAGCAGAAAAGGACCACTAGTTGGAGTCTGGATTACTAGAAACTAATAAAGTTTTATTAAAGAAATAAGTAACACAGTACTCTAATCGTAAGGATATAAATGCAACAGGTTAGCAATGATAAAACACACATGTACACAGAACTAGGGTAATAGGAATCAACCAAGCTCTATCGCAGTCTAGGGGTAAAATGATCAGTCTCAAGTGACGCAGAGTTCAGTTCAGCTTAGCACAGTTCACAGTAATTGCTGTTGTGCCGTTGGAGAGATAGAGAGAGAGAGATGCAAATTTGATTCAGGCAGACCTTTGATGTTCACAGGTGGTTTCGGGCGGACCCTTTTATGTCTTCTATCCCGCTGTGGTCACCGACTGTGAACCCTCCATTCTGAATACGACCGTCCTTCCACGGTGAACCCGGCACCCAGGCAAGGGCGGACACACACACCAGGTTCCCACCGATCGTACCTTTACACCCTGTGAGCTTATGGTCGGTTCCCGCGAACCGGACCTCCAAACTCCCACCACTTGTGGGAGCACACCACTCTTTCCAGAGGTCTCGTTATCTCGGGATCTCGTGGTGTGTGCCGTGCCTTAGCGAACCTGTTCTTTTTATCCCCCTGCTGGGGTATCGCCTGTCCATCAAACTTCAAATAGTTCGGGTTCAAAGCAACCAGTCTGTCAATATTCTGAATTGTGTTTCTTTTCCGTTATCTCTCTCCTCTTTCATTAACATTTTGAACGTTTCTCCATTTGTCTCCCTTATCTCTCTCATTAGCATCAATCGCCTGATAACTTGGTTTGTCGTCATAGTAGTATTCATGGGTTCAATGTCCATTTAGAAATTAGATAGTAGAGGGAAAGAAATTGTTCCTGAATTACTGTAAAGTGTGCCTTCAGGCTTCTGTATCTCCTTTCTGATGGTAACAATGAGAAGAGGGCATGTCCTGGGTGGTGAGGACTCCTAATTATGGATGCCAACTTCCTAAGGCATCCCTTCTGAAGATGTCTTGGATAATCTTAACTATGAAGTAAACTGGTTATATTTTAAGTGAATATTCAGTAACTATGCTAAGTAAGAACAGTTTTAATTGATGTCCTTCAAATAAAATTGATTATTAAAATATATATTTTATAGTAAATAAGTTTAAAGTTCTAACATTAGAGAGGCAAGATGCCACAATGTGATTGAAAGAAAACCTATTAACCCTTCAAAATATAATGTAACATGAGTTATGCTGCGGTAAAATGCATCTTTATAATTTCAAATCAGGACTTATTAAGTGTCACCTATAATGGTATCCTCTAATCCCATCAGTACAATAAATGAGCTTGCTGGAATATTTAACAGAGGTTAGTCACCAGAGATCTAACTAATTGGTACAGAATTATCAGTTATTTGCATTGCAGTCCAATTTATGTTTGCAGAGCCTATTAACAAGGTAATGATAATTGCCATTTGAAGCTTAGCAGTCTACATGGTATTCACTGAATGGAAAGAAGTCTTATATTTCACTTTGGGGCTAGATTTATTTTTGAGATGCGTTAAATAGAAGTTATAAATATGTTTACCCTTTGTTAACTCATTTCAGGACTGGCCAGCTTTTTAATTCAAAGATTCAAAGTGCATTTATCATGCAAGTATGTATTCAGAATACAGCTCTGAGATCCACCCTCCCACAGGCAGCCAGGAAACAATGAACCACCGTGGAAGCCGCTCAAAAAAACATCAAACACCCAATGCACAATAAAAAACAAATTGAGCAAATGGCAAAAAGTGAGCAAACAACACATAAAATAAATATCAAACATCAAACCGGGAGTCCAGTGGTATTCAGTTCAGTTCAGTTCAGCACCCCACTGCTGGCTGCAGGGCAAAGCATCTTCGTGAAGCACCTCAGACCTTATCAATTGCCCCGATCAAACTACTCAAAAACAGCAAAAAAAAAGTAATGAGATTCCAGGAACACATGCACCATGAACCTCAAAGTCCCCCAAAATGAGTCCACACCTTTAGCGATCAATCCTTGCAGCATGGAACCCAAAGGGGAAAATGCAGGTAGACAGTGCCAAACACCCACTTGTGTCCTTGTCGACTTCAGCCTTGCTCCACACCTCATTTGGAGAAAAGCAGTGGAATCAATCATGGGTTCACGCTCCATCTTCAGCTTCTTGGCCTCCAGGCTGCCCACTCCACTCCATCCTCACCGAATTCCCCCAGAGACAGCAAAGCACCAATTGGCCCAAAAACACACAATCAAAATATAACTCAAGGGTTCCAATCAAATGCAGCTTAGCAGTACAATTATAATTGGCAGAAGTCTAAGTCAAAGAAGTAGTTTTACACAGAAACATAGAAACATAGAAAATAGGTGCAGGAGTAGGCCATTCGACCCTTCGAGCCTGCACCGCCATTTATTATGATCATGGCTGATCATCCAACTCAGAACCCCGCCCCAGCCTTCCCTCCATACCCCCTGACCCCCGTAGCCACAAGGGCCATATCTAACTCCCTCTTAAATATAGCCAATGAACTGGCCTCAACTGTTTCCTGTGGCAGAGAATTCCACAGATTCACCACTCTCTGTGTGAGGAAGTTTTTCCTAATCTCGGTCCTAAAAGGCTTCCCCTCTATCCTCAAACTGTGGCCCCTCGTTCTGGCCTTCCCTAACGTCGGGAACAATCTTCCTGCATCTAGCCTGTCCAATCCCTTTAGGATTTTATACGTTTCAATCAGATCCCCCCTCAATCTTCTAAATTCCAACGAGTACAAGCCCAGTTCATCCAGTCTTTCTTCATATGAAAGTCCTGCCATCCCAGGAATCAATCTGGTGAACCTTCTTTGTACTCCCTCTATGGCAAGGATGTCTTTCCTCAGATTAGGGGACCAAAACTGCAC
The DNA here is from genome assembly GCF_963921235.1 of Mobula hypostoma. Lineage (NCBI taxonomy): Eukaryota > Metazoa > Chordata > Chondrichthyes > Myliobatiformes > Myliobatidae > Mobula > Mobula hypostoma. The sequence continues at coordinate 73,751,299 of NC_086099.1, read as the reverse complement.
ACAATACTCCAGGTGTGGTCTCACCAAGGCCTTGTACAACTGCAGTAGTACCTCCCTGCTCCTGTACTCGAATCCTCTCACTATAAATGCCAGCATACCATTCGCCTTTTTCACCGCCTGCTGTACCTGCATGCCCACTTTCAATGACTGGTGTTTAATGCCACCCAGGTCTCGTTGCACCTCCCCTTTTCCTAATCGGCCACATTCAGATAATAATCTGTTTTCCTATTTTTGCCCCCAAAGTGGATAACTTCACATTTATCCACATTAAATTGCATCTGCCATGAATTTGCCCACTCACCCAACCTATCCAAGTCACCCTGCATCCTCTTAGCATCCTCCTCACAGCTAACACTGCCACCCAGCTTCGTGTCATCCGCAAACTTGGAGATGCTGCATTTAATTCCCTCATCCAAGTCATTAATATATATTGTAAACAACCGGGGTCCCAGCACTGAGCCTTGCGGTACCCCACTAGTCACCGCCAGCCATTCTGAAAAGGTCCCGTTTATTCCCACTCTTTGCTTCCTGTCTGCTAACCAATTCTCCACCCACACCAATACCTTACCCCCAATACCGTGTGCTTTAAGTTTGCACACTAATCTCCTGTGTGGGACCTTGTTTTATGAACTGTCTGAAGGATGTTCCTGTTGGCCATTCTGGTTCACTGGTGCCATCTTTCTGGTAAAATTCTAGCTTCTAAATTGCACAAGTGAGTGTTAAAATAAGCCAACATTGTTCTTTGTTTAATCTGATATCTTTAGTATTACCTTTGAGACGGTGGCTGAAGTGCCTACCTCATTTACGACAGTTTAGTGAAGTCTGTAAGTGGTCCTCCAATCATCACTGACTGACAGGTGATGGGCTACAGTTTTGTGCACATCTCAGGAGTGAGAATTGACTTGTGAGATGAAGATGATAGTGGATTGATTTCTCATAGACACCCTAGGGTTAGCATAGACTGGGAGTTAACAGTTCCTCTTTGTAATAGGCTGCAGTAGGAAAATGCAAATCCGAACAGTTTATTGGGGGAAAAACACACAAAGTATGTTGCTGGATTAAGTAAATTGGGCTCTGAAGCCGTTCTCTATATGAAAAAAACAATCATGGAAATTACACCATTTCAGCTAGAATTAGGGGAAAAACATGAATAATCTAATGAATAGAAAGAAGTTGCAGGCTTTCTAAGAGAGTAATCTCAAGAAGTAGGGTCAATTCATATTCAATAGTCTAGGAAGGACATGAGAGAAGGAGGGAGAAAGAGAGAGGAACAAAAACAAATGTGTGAAAGTTGGAGTTGGTCGTTATTAAACTGTACAACTGTCCAGTCAGAAGATATCACAACTAGTGTCACTCTCACCTGGAAAGGAAACATGATGGGCAAACTATTGGAAGAAACCTAGAC